>NW_027125230.1:317188-634376 GCF_033026475.1 Channa argus | reverse complement strand
CGCTCTCTAAGCGCCCGATCTCGTCCGATCTCGGCAGCCAAATAGAGCCGGGCCTGGTTAGTACTTGGTAGGAAGACCGCCTGGGAATACCAGGTGCTGTAAGCTTTTTTGCTTGGGTTTACGGGCAGCACAAGCTGGTGTTACTGCCTATTTATTCATAGAAATTGTACTATATTTTCATCAAATTTTGTTCTTTCATTGCTGTTTTGCTACTTTATTGGTTTGCCAACCATCGTGCTTCATTACTAGTAGACCATGTTACGGTCCTGGCCATATGTGTAGTTTTTATTTTCTTGTTCTTATAGGTGCCCTGCCTGATTGGCCGGATTGGGGGGCAGTACAGGAAGCTGATTGGTCCATCCTACACTTCCTGGAGTTTTAAAAGTACGGTTCCCAACAGCTAGCGAGGCTCTTTCTGGCATCAGCACCTGTTTGCTGTTTTTGGTTTCCAAACCTTATTTAGCATTTTTGAATTGTTAGGTTTTGTGCCGTGGTTTTGTTTATAAATTGTATATTTTGTAAATAGTATTAAATCTGTAGGGGTGAACTGCCATTTTCTTTGGACTGTTTTCACATTAGGGAGTTAGGGTTAGCGACTGTCTTTTGGTTTGTTTATTTCTATCAGGCTAGCTAGCACTTTCTGTGGGAAATGGCTTATTTTGTTTATTATGTTGGCCTTGGTTCGCCCTGAGTTGTAGTGTCATGTTTTGTTTGACACTTTCTTTCGTTTAAAATAAATATCATTCTGTTGGAACATCTCGATCCTGGATTTTGGTTTGGGGATGGGAGAGGGAACATGCTAATTTATCTTTGTATGTTGCACCCTGACCCCCTAGACAGGGGCGTAACAGACCAGTACAGTTATAGTACTTTGTACTTTGCCACATTTATCTTCTTCTTAGCAAGTGTCATGCATTCTACTTCTCCAGCGTTTTTAAGAGCTGTTGATGATGTCAAATGCAGCTTACGGCCACACCGCTCTCTAAGCGCCCGATCTCGTCCGATCTCGGCAGCCAAATAGAGCCGGGCCTGGTTAGTACTTGGTAGGAAGACCGCCTGGGAATACCAGGTGCTGTAAGCTTTTTTGCTTGGGTTTACGAGCAGCACAAGCTGGTGTTACTGCCGATTTATTCATAGAAATTGTTCTATATTTTCATGAAATTTTGTTCTTTCATTGCTGTTTTGCTACTTTATTGGTTTGTCAACCATCGTGCTTCTTTACTACTAGACCAGTACCGTTTTAGTACTTTGCCACATTTATCTTCTTCTTAGCAAGTGTCATGCATTCTGCTTCTCCAGCGTTTTTAAGAGCTGTTGATGATGTCAAATGCAGCTTACGGCCACACCGCTCTCTAAGCGCCCGATCTCGTCCGATCTCGGCAGCCAAATAGAGCCGGGCCTGGTTAGTACTTGGTAGGAAGACCGCCTGGGAATACCAGGTGCTGTAAGCTTTTTTGCTTGGGTTTACGGGCAGCACAAGCTGGTGTTACTGCCTATTTATTCATAGAAATTGTTCTATATTTTCATCAAATTTTGTTCTTTCATTGCTGTTTTGCTACTTTATTGGTTTGTCAACCATCGTGCTTCATTACTAGTAGACCATGTTCCGGTCCTGGCCATATGTGTTGTTTTTATTTTGTTGTTCTTATAGGTGCCCTGCCTGATTGGCCGGATTGGGGGGCAGTACAGGAAGCTGATTGGTCCATCCTACACTTCCTGGAGTTTTAAAAGTACGGTTCCCAACAGCTAGCGAGGCTCTTTCTGGCATCAGCACCTGTTTGCTGTTCTTGGTTTCCAAACCTTATTTAGCATTTTTGAATTGTTAGGTTTTGTGCCGTGGTTTTGTTTATAAATTGTATATTTTGTAAATAGTATTAAATCTGTAGGGGTGAACTGCCATTTTCTTTGGACTGTTTTCACATTAGGGAGTTAGGGTTAGCGATTTTCTTTTGGTTTGTTTATTTCTATCAGGCTAGCTAGCACTTTCTGTGGGAAATGGCTTATTTTGTTTATTATGTTGGCCTTGGTTAGCCCTGAGTTGTAGTGTCATGTTTTGTTTGACACTTTCTTTCGTTTAAAATAAATATCATTCTGTTGGAACATCTCGATCCTGGATTTTGGTTTGGGGATCGGAGAGGGAACATGCTAATTTATCTTTGTATGTTGCACCCTGACCCCCTAGACAGGGGCGTAACAGACCAGTACAGTTATAGTACTTTGTACTTTGCCACATTTATCTTCATCTTAGCAAGTGTCATGCATTCTGCTTCTCCAGCGTTTTTAAGAGCTGTTGATGATGTCAAATGCAGCTTACGGCCAAACCGCTCTCTAAGCGCCCGATCTCGTCCGATCTCGGCAGCCAAATAGAGCCGGGCCTGGTTAGTACTTGGTAGGAAGACCGCCTGGGAATACCAGGTGCTGTAAGCTTTTTTGCTTGGGTTTACGGGCAGCACAAGCTGGTGTTACTGCCTATTTATTCATAGAAATTGTTCTATATTTTCATCAAATTTTGTTCTTTCATTGCTGTTTTGCTACTTTATTGGTTTGTCAACCATCGTGCTTCATTACTAGTAGACCATGTTATGGTCCTGGCCATATGTGTTGTTTTTATTTTGTTGTTCTTATAGGTGCCCTGCCTGATTGGCCGGATTTGGGGGAAGTACAGGAAGCTGATTGGTCCATCCTACACTTCCTGGAGTTTTAAAAGTACGGTTCCCAACAGCTAGCGAGGCTCTTTCTGGCAGCAGCACCTGTTTGCTGTTCTTGCTTTCCAAACCTTATTTAGCATTTTTGAATTGTTAGGTTTTGTGCCGTGGTTTTGTTTATAAATTGTATATTTTGTAAATAGTATTAAATTTGTAGGGGTGAACTGCCATTTTCTTTGGACTGTTTTCACATTAGGGAGTTAGGGTTAGCGACTGTCTTTTGGTTTGTTTATTTCTATCAGGCTAGCTAGCACTTTCTGTGGGAAATGGCTTATTTTGTTTATTATGTTGGCCTTGGTTCGCCCTGAGTTGTAGTGTCATGTTTTGTTTGACACTTTCTTTCGTTTAAAATAAATATCATTCTGTTGGAACATCTCGATCCTGGATTTTGGTTTGGGGATCGGAGAGGGAACATGCTAATTTATCTTTGTATGTTTCACCCTGACCCCCTAGACAGGGGCGTAACAGACCAGTACAGTTATAGTACTTTGTACTTTGCCACATTTATCTTCTTCTTAGCAAGTGTCATGCATTCTGCTTCTCTAGCGTTTTTAAGAGCTGTTGATGATGTCAAATGCAGCTTACGGCCACACCGCTCTCTAAGCGCCCGATCCCGTCCGATCTCGGCAGCCAAATAGGGCCGGGCCTTGTTAGTACTTGGTAGGAAGACCTCCTGGGAATACCACGTGCTGTAAGCTTCTTTGCTTGGGTTTACGGGCAGCACAAGCTGGTGTTACTGCCTATTTATTCATAGAAATTGTTCTATATTTTCATCAAATTTTGTTCTTTCATTGCTGTTTTGCTACTTTATTGGTTTGCCAACCATCGTGCTTCATTACTAGTAGACCATGTTACGGTCCTGGCCATATGTGTTGTTTTTATTTTCTTGTTCTTATAAGTGCCCTGCCTGATTGGCCGGATTGGGGGGCAGTACAGGAAGCTGATTGGTCCATCCTACACTTCCTGGAGTTTTAAAAGTACGGTTCCCAACAGCTAGCGAGGCTCTTTCTGGCATCAGCACCTGTTTGCTGTTCTTGGTTTCCAAACCTTATTTAGCATTTTTGAATTGTTAGGTTTTGTGCCGTGGTTTTGTTTATAAATTGTATATTTTGTAAATAGTATTAAATCTGTAGGGGTGGACTGCCATTTTCTTTGGACTGTTTTCACATTAGGGAGTTAGGGTTAGCGACTGTCTTTTGGTTTGTTTATTTCTATCAGGCTAGCTAGCACTTTCTGTGGGAAATGGCTTATTTTGTTTATTATGTAGGCCTTGGTTCGCCCTGAGTTGTAGTGTCATGTTTTGTTTGACACTTTCTTTCGTTTAAAATAAATATCATTCTGTTGGAACATCTCGATCCTGGATTTTGGTTTGGGGATCGGAGAGGGAACATGCTAATTTATCTTTGTATGTTGCACCCTGACCCCCTAGACAGGGGCGTAACAGACCAGTACAGTTATAGTACTTTGTACTTTGCCACATTTATCTTCTTCTTAGCAAGTGTCATGCATTCTGCTTCTCCAGCGTTTTTAAGAGCTGTTGATGATGTCAAATGCAGCTTACGGCCACACCGCTCTCTAAGCGCCCGATCTCGGCAGCCAAATAGAGCCGGGCCTGGTTAGTACTTGGTAGGAAGACCGCCTAGGAATACCAGGTGCTGTAAGCTTTTTTGCTTGGGTTTACGGGCAGCACAGCCTGGTGTTACTGCCGATTTATTCATAGAAATTGTTCTATATTTTCATGAAATTTTGTTCTTTCATTGCTGTTTTGCTACTTTATTGGTTTGTCAACCATCGTGCTTCTTTACTACTAGACCAGTACCGTTTTAGTACTTTGCCACATTTATCTTCTTCTTAGCAAGTGTCATGCATTCTGCTTCTCCAGCGTTTTTAAGAGCTGTTGATGATGTCAAATGCAGCTTACGGCCACACCGCTCTCTAAGCACCCGATCTCGTCCGATCTCGGCAGCCAAATAGAGCCGGGCCTGGTTAGTACTTGGTAGGAAGACCGCCTGGGAATACCAGGTGCTGTAAGCTTTTTTGCTTGGGTTTACGGGCAGCACAAGCTGGTGTTACTGCCTATTTATTCATAGAAATTGTTCTATATTTTCATCAAATTTTGTTCTTTCATTGCTGTTTTGCTACTTTATTGGTTTGCCAACCATCGTGCTTCATTACTAGTAGACCATGTTACGGTCCTGGCCATATGTGTTGTTTTTATTTTCTTGTTCTTATAGGTGCCCTGCCTGATTGGCCGGATTGGGGGGCAGTACAGGAAGCTGATTGGTCCATCCTACACTTCCTGGAGTTTTAAAAGTACGGTTCCCAACAGCTAGCGAGGCTCTTTCTGGCATCAGCACCTGTTTGCTGTTCTTGGTTTCCAAACCTTATTTAGCATTTTTGAATTGTTAGGTTTTGTGCCGTGATTTTGTTTATAAATTGTATATTTTGTAAATAGTATTAAATCTGTAGGGGTGAACTGCCATTTTCTTTGGACTGTTTTCACATTAGGGAGTTAGGGTTAGCGACTGTCTTTTGGTTTGTTTATTTCTATCAGGCTAGCTAGCACTTTCTGTGGGAAATGGCTTATTTTGTTTATTATGTTGGCCTTGGTTCGCCCTGAGTTGTAGTGTCATGTTTTGTTTGACACTTTCTTTCGTTTAAAATAAATATCATTCTGTTGGAACATCTCGATCCTGGATTTTGGTTTGGGGATCGGAGAGGGAACATGCTAATTTATCTTTGTATGTTGCACCCTGACCCCCTAGACAAGGGCGTAACAGACCAGTACAGTTATAGTACTTTGTACTTTGCCACATTTATCTTCTTCTTAGCAAGTGTCATGCATTCTGCTTCTCTAGCGTTTTTAAGAGCTGTTGATGATGTCAAATGCAGCTTACGGCCACACCGCTCTCTAAGCGCCCGATCTCGTCCGATCTCGGCAGCCAAATAGAGCCGGGCCTGGTTAGTACTTGGTAGGAAGACCGCCTGGGAATACCAGGTGCTGTAAGCTTTTTTGCTTGGGTTTACGGGCCGCACAAGCTGGTGTTACTGCCTATTTATTCATAGAAATTGTTCTATATTTTCATCAAATTTTGTTCTTTCATTGCTGTTTTGCTACTTTATTGGTTTGCCAACCATCGTGCTTCATTACTAGTAGACCATGTTACGGTCCTGGCCATATGTGTTGTTTTTATTTTCTTGTTCTTATAGGTGCCCTGCCTGATTGGCCGGATTGGAGGGCAGTACAGGAAGCTGATTGGTCCATCCTACACTTCCTGGAGTTTTAAAAGTACGGTTCCCAACAGCTAGCGAGGCTCTTTCTGGCATCAGCACCTGTTTGCTGTTCTTGGTTTCCAAACCTTATTTAGCATTTTTGAATTGTTAGGTTTTGTGCCGTGGTTTTGTTTATAAATTGTATATTTTGTAAATAGTATTAAATCTGTAGGGGTGAACTGCCATTTTCTTTGGACTGTTTTCACATTAAGGAGTTAGGGTTAGCGACTGTCTTTTGGTTTGTTTATTTCTATCAGGCTAGCTAGCACTTTCTGTGGGAAATGGCTTATTTTGTTTATTATGTTGGCCTTGGTTCGCCCTGAGTTGTAGTGTCATGTTTTGTTTGACACTTTCTTTCGTTTAAAATAAATATCATTCTGTTGGAACATCTCGATCCTGGATTTTGGTTTGGGGATCGGAGAGGGAACATGCTAATTTATCTTTGTATGTTGCACCCTGACCCCCTAGACAGGGGCGTAACAGACCAGTACAGTTATAGTACTTTGTACTTTGCCACATTTATCTTCTTCTTAGCAAGTGTCATGCATTCTGCTTCTCCAGCGTTTTTAAGAGCTGTTGATGATGTCAAATGCAGCTTACGGCCACACCGCTCTCTAAGCGCCCGATCTCGTCCGATCTCGGCAGCCAAATAGAGCCGGGCCTGGTTAGTACTTGGTAGGAAGACCGCCTGGGAATACCAGGTGCTGTAAGCTTTTTTGCTTGGGTTTACGGGCAGCACAAGCTGGTGTTACTGCCTATTTATTCATAGAAATTGTTCTATATTTTCATCAAATTTTGTTCTTTCATTGCTGTTTTGCTACTTTATTGGTTTGTCAACCATCGTGCTTCATTACTAGTAGACCATGTTCCGGTCCTGGCCATATGTGTTGTTTTTATTTTGTTGTTCTTATAGGTGCCCTGCTTGATTGGCCGGATTGGGGGGCAGTACAGGAAGCTGATTGGTCCATCCTACACTTCCTGGAGTTTTAAAAGTACGGTTCCCAACAGCTAGCGAGGCTCTTTCTGGCATCAGCACCTGTTTGCTGTTCTTGGTTTCCAAACCTTATTTAGCATTTTTGAATTGTTAGGTTTTGTGCCGTGGTTTTGTTTATAAATTGTATATTTTGTAAATAGTATTAAATCTGTAGGGGTGAACTGCCATTTTCTTTGGACTGTTTTCACATTAGGGAGTTAGGGTTAGCGATTTTCTTTTGGTTTGTTTATTTCTATCAGGCTAGCTAGCACTTTCTGTGGGAAATGGCTTATTTTGTTTATTATGTTGGCCTTGGTTAGCCCTGAGTTGTAGTGTCATGTTTTGTTTGACACTTTCTTTCGTTTAAAATAAATATCATTCTGTTGGAACATCTCGATCCTGGATTTTGGTTTGGGGATCGGAGAGGGAACATGCTAATTTATCTTTGTATGTTGCACCCTGACCCCCTAGACAGGGGCGTAACAGACCAGTACAGTTATAGTACTTTGTACTTTGCCACATTTATCTTCATCTTAGCAAGTGTCATGCATTCTGCTTCTCCAGCGTTTTTAAGAGCTGTTGATGATGTCAAATGCAGCTTACGGCCAAACCGCTCTCTAAGCGCCCGATCTCGTCCGATCTCGGCAGCCAAATAGAGCCGGGCCTGGTTAGTACTTGGTAGGAAGACCGCCTGGGAATACCAGGTGCTGTAAGCTTTTTTGCTTGGGTTTACGGGCAGCACAAGCTGGTGTTACTGCCTATTTATTCATAGAAATTGTTCTATATTTTCATCAAATTTTGTTCTTTCATTGCTGTTTTGCTACTTTATTGGTTTGTCAACCATCGTGCTTCATTACTAGTAGACCATGTTATGGTCCTGGCCATATGTGTTGTTTTTATTTTGTTGTTCTTATAGGTGCCCTGCCTGATTGGCCGGATTTGGGGGAAGTACAGGAAGCTGATTGGTCCATCCTACACTTCCTGGAGTTTTAAAAGTACGGTTCCCAACAGCTAGCGAGGCTCTTTCTGGCAGCAGCACCTGTTTGCTGTTCTTGCTTTCCAAACCTTATTTAGCATTTTTGAATTGTTAGGTTTTGTGCCGTGGTTTTGTTTATAAATTGTATATTTTGTAAATAGTATTAAATTTGTAGGGGTGAACTGCCATTTTCTTTGGACTGTTTTCACATTAGGGAGTTAGGGTTAGCGACTGTCTTTTGGTTTGTTTATTTCTATCAGGCTAGCTAGCACTTTCTGTGGGAAATGGCTTATTTTGTTTATTATGTTGGCCTTGGTTCGCCCTGAGTTGTAGTGTCATGTTTTGTTTGACACTTTCTTTCGTTTAAAATAAATATCATTCTGTTGGAACATCTCGATCCTGGATTTTGGTTTGGGGATCGGAGAGGGAAAATGCTAATTTATCTTTGTATGTTTCACCCTGACCCTCTAGACAGGGGCGTAACAGACCAGTACAGTTATAGTACTTTGTACTTTGCCACATTTATCTTCTTCTTAGCAAGTGTCATGCATTCTGCTTCTCTAGCGTTTTTAAGAGCTGTTGATGATGTCAAATGCAGCTTACGGCCACACCGCTCTCTAAGCGCCCGATCCCGTCCGATCTCGGCAGCCAAATAGGGCCGGGCCTTGTTAGTACTTGGTAGGAAGACCTCCTGGGAATACCACGTGCTGTAAGCTTCTTTGCTTGGGTTTACGGGCAGCACAAGCTGGTGTTACTGCCTATTTATTCATAGAAATTGTTCTATATTTTCATCAAATTTTGTTCTTTCATTGCTGTTTTGCTACTTTATTGGTTTGCCAACCATCGTGCTTCATTACTAGTAGACCATGTTACGGTCCTGGCCATATGTGTTGTTTTTATTTTCTTGTTCTTATAAGTGCCCTGCCTGATTGGCCGGATTGGGGGGCAGTACAGGAAGCTGATTGGTCCATCCTACACTTCCTGGAGTTTTAAAAGTACGGTTCCCAACAGCTAGCGAGGCTCTTTCTGGCATCAGCACCTGTTTGCTGTTCTTGGTTTCCAAACCTTATTTAGCATTTTTGAATTGTTAGGTTTTGTGCCGTGGTTTTGTTTATAAATTGTATATTTTGTAAATAGTATTAAATCTGTAGGGGTGGACTGCCATTTTCTTTGGACTGTTTTCACATTAGGGAGTTAGGGTTAGCGACTGTCTTTTGGTTTGTTTATTTCTATCAGGCTAGCTAGCACTTTCTGTGGGAAATGGCTTATTTTGTTTATTATGTAGGCCTTGGTTCGCCCTGAGTTGTAGTGTCATGTTTTGTTTGACACTTTCTTTCGTTTAAAATAAATATCATTCTGTTGGAACATCTCGATCCTGGATTTTGGTTTGGGGATGGGAGAGGGAACATGCTAATTTATCTTTGTATGTTGCACCCTGACCCCCTAGACAGGGGCGTAACAGACCAGTACAGTTATAGTACTTTGTACTTTGCCACATTTATCTTCTTCTTAGCAAGTGTCATGCATTCTGCTTCTCCAGCGTTTTTAAGAGCTGTTGATGATGTCAAATGCAGCTTACGGCCACACCGCTCTCTAAGCGCCCGATCTCGGCAGCCAAATAGAGCCGGGCCTGGTTAGTACTTGGTAGGAAGACCGCCTAGGAATACCAGGTGCTGTAAGCTTTTTTGCTTGGGTTTACGGGCAGCACAGCCTGGTGTTACTGCCGATTTATTCATAGAAATTGTTCTATATTTTCATGAAATTTTGTTCTTTCATTGCTGTTTTGCTACTTTATTGGTTTGTCAACCATCGTGCTTCTTTACTACTAGACCAGTACCGTTTTAGTACTTTGCCACATTTATCTTCTTCTTAGCAAGTGTCATGCATTCTGCTTCTCCAGCGTTTTTAAGAGCTGTTGATGATGTCAAATGCAGCTTACGGCCACACCGCTCTCTAAGCACCCGATCTCGTCCGATCTCGGCAGCCAAATAGAGCCGGGCCTGGTTAGTACTTGGTAGGAAGACCGCCTGGGAATACCAGGTGCTGTAAGCTTTTTTGCTTGGGTTTACGGGCAGCACAAGCTGGTGTTACTGCCTATTTATTCATAGAAATTGTTCTATATTTTCATCAAATTTTGTTCTTTCATTGCTGTTTTGCTACTTTATTGGTTTGCCAACCATCGTGCTTCATTACTAGTAGACCATGTTACGGTCCTGGCCATATGTGTTGTTTTTATTTTCTTGTTCTTATAGGTGCCCTGCCTGATTGGCCGGATTGGGGGGCAGTACAGGAAGCTGATTGGTCCATCCTACACTTCCTGGAGTTTTAAAAGTACGGTTCCCAACAGCTAGCGAGGCTCTTTCTGGCATCAGCACCTGTTTGCTGTTCTTGGTTTCCAAACCTTATTTAGCATTTTTGAATTGTTAGGTTTTGTGCCGTGATTTTGTTTATAAATTGTATATTTTGTAAATAGTATTAAATCTGTAGGGGTGAACTGCCATTTTCTTTGGACTGTTTTCACATTAGGGAGTTAGGGTTAGCGACTGTCTTTTGGTTTGTTTATTTCTATCAGGCTAGCTAGCACTTTCTGTGGGAAATGGCTTATTTTGTTTATTGTGTTGGCCTTGGTTCGCCCTGAGTTGTAGTGTCATGTTTTGTTTGACACTTTCTTTCGTTTAAAATAAATATCATTCTGTTGGAACATCTCGATCCTGGATTTTGGTTTGGGGATCGGAGAGGGAACATGCTAATTTATCTTTGTATGTTGCACCCTGACCCCCTAGACAGGGGCGTAACAGACCAGTACAGTTATAGTACTTTGTACTTTGCCACATTTATCTTCTTCCTAGCAAGTGTCATGCATTCTGCTTCTCCAGCGTTTTTAAGAGCTGTTGATGATGTCAAATGCAGCTTACGGCCAAACCGCTCTCTAAGCGCCCGATCTCGTCCGATCTCGGCAGCCAAATAGAGCCGGGCCTGGTTAGTACTTGGTAGGAAGACCGCCTGGGAATACCAGGTGCTGTAAGCTTTTTTGCTTGGGTTTACGGGCCGCACAAGCTGGTGTTACTGCCTATTTATTCATAGAAATTGTTCTATATTTTCATCAAATTTTGTTCTTTCATTGCTGTTTTGCTACTTTATTGGTTTGCCAACCATCGTGCTTCATTACTAGTAGACCATGTTACGGTCCTGGCCATATGTGTTGTTTTTATTTTCTTGTTCTTATAGGTGCCCTGCCTGATTGGCCGGATTGGGGGGCAGTACAGGAAGCTGATTGGTCCATCCTACACTTCCTGGAGTTTTAAAAGTACGGTTCCCAACAGCTAGCGAGGCTCTTTCTGGCAGCAGCACCTGTTTGCTGTTCTTGGTTTCCAAACCTTATTTAGCATTTTTGAATTGTTAGGTTTTGTGCCGTGGTTTTGTTTATAAATTGTATATTTTGTAAATAGTATTAAATCTGTAGGGGTGAACTGCCATTTTCTTTGGACTGTTTTCACATTAGGGAGTTAGGGTTAGCGAATGTCTTTTGGTTTGTTTATTTCTATCAGGCTAGCTAGCACTTTCTGTGGGAAATGGCTTATTTTGTTTATTATGTTGGCCTTGGTTCGCCCTGAGTTGTAGTGTCATGTTTTGTTTGACACTTTCTTTCGTTTAAAATAAATATCATTCTGTTGGAACATCTCGATCCTGGATTTTGGTTTGGGGATCGGAGAGGGAACATGCTAATTTATCTTTGTATGTTGCACCCTGACCCCCTAGACAAGGGCGTAACAGACCAGTACAGTTATAGTACTTTGTACTTTGCCACATTTATCTTCTTCTTAGCAAGTGTCATGCATTCTGCTTCTCTAGCGTTTTTAAGAGCTGTTGATGATGTCAAATGCAGCTTACGGCCACACCGCTCTCTAAGCGCCCGATCTCGTCCGATCTCGGCAGCCAAATAGAGCCGGGCCTGGTTAGTACTTGGTAGGAAGACCGCCTGGGAAAACCAGGTGCTGTAAGCTTTTTTGCTTGGGTTTACGGGCAGCACAAGCTGGTGTTACTGCCTATTTATTCATAGAAATTGTTCTATATTTTCATCAAATTTTGTTCTTTCATTGCTGTTTTGCTACTTTATTGGTTTGCCAACCATCGTGCTTCATTACTAGTAGACCATGTTACGGTCCTGGCCATATGTGTTGTTTTTATTTTCTTGTTCTTATAGGTGCCCTGCCTGATTGGCCGGATTGGGGGGCAGTACAGGAAGCTGATTGGTCCATCCTACACTTCCTGGAGTTTTAAAAGTACGGTTCCCAACAGCTAGCGAGGCTCTTTCTGGCATCAGCACCTGTTTGCTGTTCTTGGTTTCCAAACCTTATTTAGCATTTTTGAATTGTTAGGTTTTGTGCCGTGGTTTTGTTTATAAATTGTATATTTTGTAAATAGTATTAAATCTGTAGGGGTGAACTGCCATTTTCTTTGGACTGTTTTCACATTAGGGAGTTAGGGTTAGCGACTGTCTTTTGGTTTGTTTATTTCTATCAGGCTAGCTAGCACTTTCTGTGGGAAATGGCTTATTTTGTTTATTGTGTTGGCCTTGGTTCGCCCTGAGTTGTAGTGTCATGTTTTGTTTGACACTTTCTTTCGTTTAAAATAAATATCATTCTGTTGGAACATCTCGATCCTGGATTTTGGTTTGGGGATCGGAGAGGGAACATGCTAATTTATCTTTGTATGTTGCACCCTGACCCCCTAGACAGGGGCGTAACAGACCAGTACAGTTATAGTACTTTGTACTTTGCCACATTTATCTTCTTCTTAGCAAGTGTCATGCATTCTGCTTCTCCAGCGTTTTTAAGAGCTGTTGATGATGTCAAATGCAGCTTACGGCCAAACTGCTCTCTAAGCGCCCGATCCCGTCCGATCTCGGCAGCCAAATAGGGCTGGGCCTTGTTAGTACTTGGTAGGAAGACCGCCTGGGAATACCACGTGCTGTAAGCTTCTTTGCTTGGGTTTACGGGCAACACAAGCTCGTGTTACTGCCTATTTATTCATAGAAATTGTACTATATTTTCATCAAATTTTGTTCTTTCATTGCTGTTTTGCTACTTTATTGGTTTGCCAACCATCGTGCTTCATTACTAGTAGACCATGTTACGGTCCTGGCCATATGTGTAGTTTTTATTTTCTTGTTCTTATAGGTGCCCTGCCTGATTGGCCGGATTGGGGGGCAGTACAGGAAGCTGATGGGTCCATCCTACACTTCCTGGAGTTTTAAAAGTACGGTTCCCAACAGCTAGCGAGGCTCTTTCTGGCAGCAGCACCTGTTTGCTGTTCTTGGTTTCCAAACCTTATTTAGCATTTTTGAATTGTTAGGTTTTGTGCCGTGGTTTTGTTTATAAATTGTATATTTTGTAAATAGTATTAAATCTGTAGGGGTGAACTGCCATTTTCTTTGGACTGTTTTCACATTAGGGAGTTAGGGTTAGCGACTGTCTTTTGGTTTGTTTATTTCTATCAGGCTAGCTAGCACTTTCTGTGGGAAATGGCTTATTTTGTTTATTATGTTGGCCTTGGTTCGCCCTGAGTTGTAGTGTCATGTTTTGTTTGACACTTTCTTTCGTTTAAAATAAATATCATTCTGTTGGAACATCTCGATCCTGGATTTTGGTTTGGGGATCGGAGAGGGAACATGCTAATTTATCTTTGTATGTTGCACCCTGACCCCCTAGACAGGGGCGTAACAGACCAGTACAGTTATAGTACTTTGTACTTTGCCACATTTATCTTCTTCTTAGCAAGTGTCATGCATTCTGCTTCTCCAGCGTTTTTAAGAGCTGTTGATGATGTCAAATGCAGCTTACGGCCACACCGCTCTCTAAGCGCCCGATCTCGGCAGCCAAATAGAGCCGGGCCTGGTTAGTACTTGGTAGGAAGACCGCCTAGGAATACCAGGTGCTGTAAGCTTTTTTGCTTGGGTTTACGGGCAGCACAGCCTGGTGTTACTGCCGATTTATTCATAGAAATTGTTCTATATTTTCATGAAATTTTGTTCTTTCATTGCTGTTTTGCTACTTTATTGGTTTGTCAACCATCGTGCTTCTTTACTCCTAGACCAGTACCGTTTTAGTACTTTGCCACATTTATCTTCTTCTTAGCAAGTGTCATGCATTCTGCTTCTCCAGCGTTTTTAAGAGCTGTTGATGATGTCAAATGCAGCTTACGGCCACACCGCTCTCTAAGCGCCCGATCTCGTCCGATCTCGGCAGCCAAATAGAGCCGGGCCTGGTTAGTACTTGGTAGGAAGACCGCCTGGGAATACCAGGTGCTGTAAGCTTTTTTGCTTGGGTTTACGGGCCGCACAAGCTGGTGTTACTGCCTATTTATTCATAGAAATTGTTCTATATTTTCATCAAATTTTGTTCTTTCATTGCTGTTTTGCTACTTTATTGGTTTGCCAACCATCGTGCTTCATTACTAGTAGACCATGTTACGGTCCTGGCCATATGTGTTGTTTTTATTTTCTTGTTCTTATAGGTGCCCTGCCTGATTGGCCGGATTGGGGGGCAGTACAGGAAGCTGATTGGTCCATCCTACACTTCCTGGAGTTTTAAAAGTACGGTTCCCAACAGCTAGCGAGGCTCTTTCTGGCATCAGCACCTGTTTGCTGTTCTTGGTTTCCAAACCTTATTTAGCATTTTTGAATTGTTAGGTTTTGTGCCGTGGTTTTGTTTATAAATTGTATATTTTGTAAATAGTATTAAATCTGTAGGGGTGAACTGCCATTTTCTTTGGACTGTTTTCACATTAGGGAGTTAGGGTTAGCGACTGTCTTTTGGTTTGTTTATTTCTATCAGGCTAGCTAGCACTTTCTGTGGGAAATGGCTTATTTTGTTTATTATGTTGGCCTTGGTTCGCCCTGAGTTGTAGTGTCATGTTTTGTTTGACACTTTCTTTCGTTTAAAATAAATATCATTCTGTTGGAACATCTCGATCCTGGATTTTGGTTTGGGGATCGGAGAGGGAACATGCTAATTTATCTTTGTATGTTGCACCCTGACCCCCTAGACAAGGGCGTAACAGACCAGTACAGTTATAGTACTTTGTACTTTGCCACATTTATCTTCTTCTTAGCAAGTGTCATGCATTCTGCTTCTCTAGCGTTTTTAAGAGCTGTTGATGATGTCAAATGCAGCTTACGGCCACACCGCTCTCTAAGCGCCCGATCTCGTCCGATCTCGGCAGCCAAATAGGGCCGGGCCTGGTTAGTACTTGGTAGGAAGACCGCCTGGGAATACCAGGTGCTGTAAGCTTTTTTGCTTGGGTTTACGGGCAGCACAAGCTGGTGTTACTGCCTATTTATTCATAGAAATTGTTCTATATTTTCATCAAATTTTGTTCTTTCATTGCTGTTTTGCTACTTTATTGGTTTGCCAACCATCGTGCTTCATTACTAGTAGACCATGTTACGGTCCTGGCCATATGTGTTGTTTTTATTTTCTTGTTCTTATAGGTGCCCTGCCTGATTGGCCGGATTGGGGGGCAGTACAGGAAGCTGATTGGTCCATCCTACACTTCCTGGAGTTTTAAAAGTACGGTTCCCAACAGCTAGCGAGGCTCTTTCTGGCATCAGCACCTGTTTGCTGTTCTTGGTTTCCAAACCTTATTTAGCATTTTTGAATTGTTAGGTTTTGTGCCGTGGTTTTGTTTATAAATTGTATATTTTGTAAATAGTATTAAATCTGTAGGGGTGAACTGCCATTTTCTTTGGACTGTTTTCACATTAGGGAGTTAGGGTTAGCGACTGTCTTTTGGTTTGTTTATTTCTATCAGGCTAGCTAGCACTTTCTGTGGGAAATGGCTTATTTTGTTTATTATGTTGGCCTTGGTTCGCCCTGAGTTGTAGTGTCATGTTTTGTTTGACACTTTCTTTCGTTTAAAATAAATATCATTCTGTTGGAACATCTCGACCCTGGATTTTGGTTTGGGGATCGGAGAGGGAACATGCTAATTTATCTTTGTATGTTGCACCCTGACCCCCTAGACAGGGGCGTAACAGACCAGTACAGTTATAGTACTTTGTACTTTGCCACATTTATCTTCTTCTTAGCAAGTGTCATGCATTCTGCTTCTCTAGCGTTTTTAAGAGCTGTTGATGATGTCAAATGCAGCTTACGGCCACACCGCTCTCTAAGCGCCCGATCTCGTCCGATCTCGGCAGCCAAATAGAGCCGGGCCTGGTTAGTACTTGGTAGGAAGACCGCCTGGGAATACCAGGTGCTGTAAGCTTTTTTGCTTGGGTTTACGGGCAGCACAAGCTGGTGTTACTGCCTATTTATTCATAGAAATTGTTCTATATTTTCATCAAATTTTGTTCTCTCATTGCTGTTTTGCTACTTTATTGGTTTGTCAACCATCGTGCTTCATTACTAGTAGACCATGTTACGGTCCTGGCCATATGTGTTGTTTTTATTTTGTTGTTCTTATAGGTGCCCTGCCTGATTGGCCGGATTTGGGGGAAGTACAGGAAGCTGATTGGTCCATCCTACACTTCCTGGAGTTTTAAAAGTACGTTTCCCAACAGCTAGCGAGGCTCTTTCTGGCAGTAGCACCTGTTTGCTGTTCTTGCTTTCCAAACCTTATTTAGCATTTTTGAATTTTTAGGTTTTGTGCCGTGGTTTTGTTTATAAATTGTATATTTTGTAAATAGTATTAAATCTGTAGGGGTGAACTGCCATTTTCTTTGGACTGTTTTCACATTAGGGAGTTAGGGTTAGCGACTGTCTTTTGGTTTGTTTATTTCTATCAGGCTAGCTAGCACTTTCTGTGGGAAATGGCTTATTTTGTTTATTATGTTGGCCTTGGTTCGCCCTGAGTTGTAGTGTCATGTTTTGTTTGACACTTTCTTTCGTTTAAAATAAATATCATTCTGTTGGAACATCTCGATCCTGGATTTTGGTTTGGGGATCGGAGAGGGAACATGCTAATTTATCTTTGTATGTTGCACCCTGACCCCCTAGACAAGGGCGTAACAGACCAGTACAGTTATAGTACTTTGTACTTTGCCACATTTATCTTCTTCTTAGCAAGTGTCATGCATTCTGCTTCTCTAGCGTTTTTAAGAGCTGTTGATGATGTCAAATGCAGCTTACGGCCACACCGCTCTCTAAGCGCCCGATCTCGTCCGATCTCGGCAGCCAAATAGAGCCGGGCCTGGTTAGTACTTGGTAGGAAGACCGCCTGGGAATACCAGGTGCTGTAAGCTTTTTTGCTTGGGTTTACGGGCAGCACAAGCTGGTGTTACTGCCTATTTATTCATAGAAATTGTTCTATATTTTCATCAAATTTTGTTCTTTCATTGCTGTTTTGCTACTTTATTGGTTTGCCAACCATCGTGCTTCATTACTAGTAGACCATGTTACGGTCCTGGCCATATGTGTTGTTTTTATTTTCTTGTTCTTATAGGTGCCCTGCCTGATTGGCCGGATTGGGGGGCAGTACAGGAAGCTGATTGGTCCATCCTACACTTCCTGGAGTTTTAAAAGTACGGTTCCCAACAGCTAGCGAGGCTCTTTCTGGCATCAGCACCTGTTTGCTGTTCTTGGTTTCCAAACCTTATTTAGCATTTTTGAATTGTTAGGTTTTGTGCCGTGGTTTTGTTTATAAATTGTATATTTTGTAAATAGTATTAAATCTGTAGGGGTGAACTGCCATTTTCTTTGGACTGTTTTCACATTAGGGAGTTAGGGTTAGCGACTGTCTTTTGGTTTGTTTATTTCTATCAGGCTAGCTAGCACTTTCTGTGGGAAATGGCTTATTTTGTTTATTGTGTTGGCCTTGGTTCGCCCTGAGTTGTAGTGTCATGTTTTGTTTGACACTTTCTTTCGTTTAAAATAAATATCATTCTGTTGGAACATCTCGATCCTGGATTTTGGTTTGGGGATCGGAGAGGGAACATGCTAATTTATCTTTGTATGTTGCACCCTGACCCCCTAGACAGGGGCGTAACAGACCAGTACAGTTATAGTACTTTGTACTTTGCCACATTTATCTTCTTCTTAGCAAGTGTCATGCATTCTACTTCTCCAGCGTTTTTAAGAGCTGTTGATGATGTCAAATGCAGCTTACGGCCACACCGCTCTCTAAGCGCCCGATCTCGTCCGATCTCGGCAGCCAAATAGAGCCGGGCCTGGTTAGTACTTGGTAGGAAGACCGCCTGGGAATACCAGGTGCTGTAAGCTTTTTTGCTTGGGTTTACGGGCAGCACAAGCTGGTGTTACTGCCTATTTATTCATAGAAATTGTTCTATATTTTCATCAAATTTTGTTCTTTCATTGCTGTTTTGCTACTTTATTGGTTTGCCAACCATCGTGCTTCATTACTAGTAGACCATGTTACGGTCCTGGCCATATGTGTTGTTTTTATTTTCTTGTTCTTATAGGTGCCCTGCCTGATTGGCCGGATTGGGGGGCAGTACAGGAAGCTGATTGGTCCATCCTACACTTCCTGGAGTTTTAAAAGTACGGTTCCCAACAGCTAGCGAGGCTCTTTCTGGCAGCAGCACCTGTTTGCTGTTCTTGGTTTCCAAACCTTATTTAGCATTTTTGAATTGTTAGGTTTTGTGCCGTGGTTTTGTTTATAAATTGTATATTTTGTAAATAGTATTAAATCTGTAGGGGTGAACTGCCATTTTCTTTGGACTGTTTTCACATTAGGGAGTTAGGGTTAGCGACTGTCTTTTGGTTTGTTTATTTCTATCAGGCTAGCTAGCACTTTCTGTGGGAAATGGCTTATTTTGTTTATTATGTTTGCCTTGGTTCGCCCTGAGTTGTAGTGTCATGTTTTGTTTGACACTTTCTTTCGTTTAAAATAAATATCATTCTGTTGGAACATCTCGATCCTGGATTTTGGTTTGGGGATCGGAGAGGGAACATGCTAATTTATCTTTGTATGTTTCACCCTGACCCCCTAGACAGGGGCGTAACAGACCAGTACAGTTATAGTACTTTGTACTTTGCCACATTTATCTTCTTCTTAGCAAGTGTCATGCATTCTGCTTCTCTAGCGTTTTTAAGAGCTGTTGATGATGTCAAATGCAGCTTACGGCCACACCGCTCTCTAAGCGCCCGATTGGAGGAGGAAAGGGGAGTGGTCTTTCCGAATCAGTGTGCTTCAGGTAGAGACACGCATGTGAGCTGCTCCGCGTTTGTCGCGCATTTTTCGTTTTCATATTAGTGTTTTGCCTAGCCAGTATAGTGAGTTTGAGTTTGTTTTCAATATCTTTATGAAACCCCCCGGCGGAGTTTCTCCGTTCGGGGGCGCCTTTATTTATTGTGGTTTCCTAGTTTTTGAACTTTTTTGGGTTTTCGTTTTTGAGCGAGTTCTAATAGACTACTCGTAATGGAGAACGGCAGAGGCAGGCGAGAAGAAGAAGCCTGGTTTACAGTGGCGGGAAAAAGCGGAAGGAGGAGAATGGAAACGGAGAAAAATGGCGTCGGTGGGGAAAGCACATTGAGAGGGAACGAGCTGGAGCTGGCGGAGGAGACGAGGAAGTCGCTGAATAAAGGTGTCAAGCAGGTGGAGAAAAGGATGGAGATTGCAAAGGAGCGGCCTGGTCGGAGAATGGAGAATGACTGTGTGGCGGCGGATGAGAGACAACAGGGAGATCGGGTAAGCACGCGTTCGGTGCCGGGTGGAGTGACAGAGACGGGCAAAGAAATGCGGTATGATAGAGATTTGACTGTTTTGGCTGAGGTGGTGGGAGAGGAGAGAGTGAAGACAATGGAACTGCTGAGAGCAATGCGTGATGTGTGTGGAGGCATCGTGGCATTGCGGGAGACGGGGCCGAATAAATACGAGGTGACGGTCAAGAGCGAGGCTGGGAAAAAAAGACTCTTAGACGGATTTAAAGTGGGTAGAGCTGTGGTGATGGTTAAAACTTTAGCTATCGATGAATTGGTGGTGTCGTTTTTGAATCTGCCGGCCTATATTGCGGATGAGGACATTTTGGAAAAACTGGATGTGTGGGGGGTGAGAGCAATCTCTCCGATTAAAAGACGGTTATGGCCTGGGACTGATGTGGCGGATGGAACAAGATATGTTAAAGTTAAATTTAATGAAACTGTACAATCATTGCCATATTCCTCTAAATTTATGACGGCCACAGGGCCAGAATATTTTAGGGTTATCCATAATAATCAGGTTAAAGTGTGTAGGATGTGTCTACAGCCTGGACATATAGTTAGAGATTGCCCTGATTTTACATGCTTTAAGTGCAATAAACAGGGTCATTATGCACGTGAGTGTGATGCCTGGGCGCACAGGTGTGTTGCGTGCCATGCCCCAGCGGAGCAATGTAATTGCCGTAATGCAGGTGAAGGGGAAGGGGTGGTAAACCGGGACTCCATCTCTGATGATGAAAGGAGTAATGTCAGGCCTGCAGAGGAGCCAGCCCTGGGTAGCGAGACAGAGAGTGAGAATGAGCTTGGAGATGAGATGGTGTCACAGAGTGCTGACTTGTTGGTGCAAGAGGGCATAAGAAATGAGGGGGTCGATGAGTTGGGATCCAGTATGGATCATGTGCTGGCGGACTGGAGCGGGGATGCGGCGAGTCGCCCTGAAGGGGGCTGGCTAGACTCACCCCGGCCTGAGCCGAATGTGCCTCACTCGCAAAATGAAGTAGAATCCACCACTCGAATACCCACTTCTGATGTAGCCCCGCTGGCTCCCCAGGCTACTAGCGTGGACTCAGATTTGGAGATGGATGTCCAATGGGTAAAACAGGTTAGGAAGAGGGTACAGCAGGGTAAGCTAAGTGGAACTGAGGGAGGGTATAGAAATAAGGGTAAGAAATGTGCCAAAAAATGACAGGGCCGATTCTAGTTTTTTTGCTGGGAATGCTGCTTTTTTCTCAAAATTTGAATGGGCTTAAAAGCATTGAGAGAATTGAACAGGTTTGCGGGAAAATGCTGTGTGACATCCTGTGCGTCCAGGAATGCAGGTGGACCTCTGAGACAATAAAAAGCATAAAGTGCTTTTGGAGAGGGGATCTTTTTTATTCTCTATCCCCAGACAAAACTGCAGGGGTAGCAATCTTTGTGAAGCCTGGACTGTTTGAGAGTGTCGTGCAAATTGCTAAGGATGATCAGGGAAGGCTACTGGTGATCGATGTAATTGAACAAAGTAGGAGATATAGAATTGTGAACTTATATGGGCCAAATAGTGAAGGAGAGAGGAGGGTTTTTTTCAGGCGCTGTAAAAGATGGACAGATGATCGCTCGGTGGTGATAGGGGACTGGAATGTGACGCTGGCTAGGATAGATGTGGGTGCCAACAATAAATTTAAGAATGACACTAGCAGGTCGGCTGTGTTTGAATGGATGGAAGAGTGTGATTTGATGGATGCATGGAGAGTACTGAACCCCGGTACCCGTGCGTATTCGCGCAGGCAAGTGGTGTTGGGCAGGCTGAAACAATCTAGAATAGATTTGTGCTTGCTAGCGTCGGGTTTGGTTCCGGTTTTAAATAACTGCAAATATGAGTTTTGCACTTGGAGTGATCATGCCTCTCTGAGAGTGGATCTGGGGGAGGGCAGAGTTCGGAGGAATGGGGGCTTATGGTGCTTTAATTCAAGCCTCTTAGAGGATGGTTTTTTTAGAGCAAAAATGGAGTCTTTTCTCTCTGCTCTTTGTGATCAAAGTGAGTTTGTGGTGGACATCATTGAGTGGTGGGAGCGCACTAAGTTAAAAATCAAGAAGCGCTGCATCGCATTGAGCAGAGAGAAAAGACAAAGAGAGAAAAGAGGGGAGGATGAGCTGAGGGACCGCCTGAAAAAGGAGCTTGAGTTGGTTGAGGCTGGGTGTGGACATCCGTTGGAGACGTATCTCGTGCTGAGGGAGCAGTTGAGACAGTTGGATGAGAGAAAATGCAGGGGTGCAATGATCCGCAGCAAAGCGCAGCATATGTTGAAAGGTGAGCGCTGTACTGCATTTTTTCTGGGCCTGGAAAAGAGGAAACAGTCCAAAACATATATTTCTGAAATAAAGGACTCGGAGGGTAACACACATACTGATTCAGTGGATATTTTACAAACCGTGCAAGATTTTTATTCCAGTTTATTTAGTAGGCAAGAGATTTCACAGATAAAGTTAAATCAAGTACTTGGGAAAATTAGCTGCTCCCTCAGTCACGAGGATGCGGCTTTATGTGATGAAAACATCCAGTTAGAAGAAGTGAAAGAGGCAATCTTAGCCCTGAATACATCAAGGAGCCCAGGTTCGGACGGTCTCTCAGCTGAATTCTACCAGCATTTCAGTCACCTGCTGGCCCCTGTCCTCTGTAGGCTGTTTTTTGCCATACAGGAGGAGGGCAGATGTGCAGAGTCCTTCCTGAGGGGAGTGATCACTCTTGTGTATAAAAATAAAGGGGAAAAATCTGACCTAGCGAACTATAGACCAATCAGCCTGCTCAACACTGACTATAAGATCCTGACTAAGGTACTGGGTTTTAGGCTCAAAGGAGTGATCGGCTCGATAATTGGGCCTACCCAGACTTACAGTATTCCGGGGAGGGATATTTCTGACTGCATCCTGTCAACAAAGTTGTCTTTCGAAAATCTAATGATGACAGGGGGCATATACCTCAGTGTTGATTTGGAGAAGGCATTTGACAGGGTCAGTCATGAGTTTCTCTTTGGATGTCTGGGGGTTTTTGGGTTTGGCCCAATTTTTCGAGAATGGGTGAAGTTGTTGTACAGCCGGGCTACTAGTGTCGTGAAATGTAACGGCCTCTTAACAGATCCTTTCCCCCTAGAGAGATCAGTGAGGCAGGGATGTCCGCTGTCTGCCATGCTATATGCAATTGTAGCAGAGCCTCTTGCGCAATGCATCTTAACCGATCCGCTTATCAAGGGGATAACATCTCCCAAAGGCAATGAGTTCAGAATAGCTCAGTATGCCGATGATATAAGCATTATGGTTAAAGATGGTGAGAGTTTGCAACAGGTGCTAAAGCACCTTGAAGCATATGAGCAGGCGGCGGGAGCCCGAGTGAATAGGGAGAAATCCAGCCTTATTTGTGGGCCCGGGTCTGCTCTAGGGGATGTGGGTCTGAATTTTAAAAGGGGTGAGACGGAGGTCAAGCTGCTTGGAATATATATTTGTCCTCAGCCGCTGGTCAGCGTCCGCAAAACCTGGGAGGAGAGGCTTGCGTGGTGTAGGTCCAGGCTGGGACTGTGGAAGATGAGAGGTCTTGGGCTGAAGGGAAGAGTGGTCATTTTAAACTCTATAATAGTGCCGGGGCTGGTCTATGCCATGCAGGTCTGTCACCTGCCGGGCGATGTACTGTCCGGACTGTGCAGCGCTATCAGTGGCTTCTTGTGGAAAGGCAAGGCCTTTACTATTGCGCACAAGACACTAGTTGGGCCATACGAAAAAGGGGGTTTGAATCTCTGCGATTTGAAAACTAAATTAGTATCTTTAAGACTAAAACTTTTTAAAAAATGGCTATGTGATAAAACTGATTATATTTGGAAGGACTATTTCGATGCAGAGATAAGGAGGAGGGGTGAGTGTGGGGAGTATAACTTATGCAGCAGTGCGCTGGCACGGCCTGTGGCAGATGCGGACCCACTTTTCCAGGAGGCCGCTGAGGCGTGGGTTCAGGTCTTGCCTCATCTAGAGTGCAAAATGTTTTCGAAAGAAGATGTACTTAAACAGCCAATCTTTGGGAACCCGCGTCTCGGTGGCCGGGAGAGATTGCTGGTTGGCCGGGGTGCCTTAAATGGGGCGTTTAACCAAATTGGGGAGGTTCTGGACCAGACAGGGGCCTTAAACCCTCTGGAAGTCCTTAAGAAAGTAAGAAGGAAAGGTGTGAACATCAGATGGACCAAGGTGTTACAATTCTGTACAGACATCGGTCAGAGAATGCCACTGGAATGGAGGGAGAAGTTGCAGGAAGCAGACGGTGGGCTGGTGGGGGATGGCAGAATTGATTTTTCACTCTCCGGTGATTGCAAAAATAGGGAATTTAAAGACTTACAGTCAAAATTTTGGTACAAGGTTCTAATTGACAAAATATTCAAACAGCCCACAGCAAACTCCTCATGGTCTCATGTGTTCCCTACCCGACCCACTTCTTCAATATGGACTAATATGCATGATAAATGGCTTCCCCCTGCAATAGCAAACTCAAACTTCCTGCTGCGTCACAGAAGGGTGCTGGTTTCTGTCGTCCTCCACCAGATTAGTAAGAGCACGTATGCTAGAACTTGTCCGGTCTGTAGGGTGGAAGATGAAGATTTTAACCACTTGTTGTTGTACTGTGAGGTCATACAAAAATTCAGGAATTGGGTAAAAAGTCTATTAAGAAATAAGTGTAAGGTGACTGGTTTGGAAGGTGAGGCATGGGATTGGGTGTGGTGTTTTGGGTTAGTGAAGGGACATACAAAAATAAATGTGGGATTAGTGAATTTTTTGTTGAGCGTAGCTCGTCATGTTGTGTATATAGCCAGAAATTATGCATTGTATGATGGGAAAAAGATGAGGAGGGTGTTGGTTTTTCAAAATATGGTGTCACATTATTTGGGTATTCTGTTTTCGCTTGATAATGAGGGGTTTCTTATTAAATGGGGGGTTAAAAATGATTTATGTGTGTAAGATGGGGAGGGTAGAATGCACTTTGATTTTGGGTGATCTTTTATTTGACCTATTATTATATGAGTATATGTATTGGTATGTATTTGTGTGTATATATATATATATATATATATATGTATATATGTATATGTATGTGTATGTGTAGATGTAAATATATATAGGTACGGGTACATGAATGTATGTGTGTATAATGTATGCGTGTGTGTGTATATTTGTATGTATGTTTGTATGTATATATGTATGTATATGTATATAGATAGGGATATATATAAAGAGGTAGATGTGTGTAAATGTATGGGTATTTATATATATATATATAGATAGATAGATAGATAGATATGGATAGATATATGACATGTTTATAATGTTATCCCCCTATATTTATAAATATATGTATTTACATTAGAGAAATAGATCTTGCTTTAAGTTGTTTAATTTAGTTGAAAGAACTATGGATGTAATGTTTTGTTGATTTATCTCTGTATATACCTAATTTCTTTTTGTAGAGTGTATTTTTGATAATAAAAAGATAAAAAAAAAAAAAAAAAAAAATAAGCGCCCGATCCCGTCCGATCTCGGCAGCCAAATAGGGCCGGGCCTTGTTAGTACTTGGTAGGAAGAACGCCTGGGAATACCAGGTGCTGTAAGCTTTTTTGCTTGGGTTTACGGGCAGCACAAGCTGGTGTTACTGCCTATTTATTCATAGAAATTGTTCTATATTTTCATCAAATTTTGTTCTTTCATTGCTGTTTTGCTACTTTATTGGTTTGCCAACCATCGTGCTTCATTACTAGTAGACCATGTTACGGTCCTGGCCATATGTGTTGTTTTTATTTTCTTGTTCTTATAGGTGCCCTGCCTGATTGGCCGGATTGGGGGGCAGTACAGGAAGCTGATTGGTCCATCCTACACTTCCTGGAGTTTTAAAAGTACGGTTCCCAACAGCTAGCGAGGCTCTTTCTGGCATCAGCACCTGTTTGCTGTTCTTGGTTTCCAAACCTTATTTAGCATTTTTGAATTGTTAGGTTTTGTGCCGTGGTTTTGTTTATAAATTGTATATTTTGTAAATAGTATTAAATCTGTAGGGGTGAACTGCCATTTTCTTTGGACTGTTTTCACATTAGGGAGTTAGGGTTAGCGACTGTCTTTTGGTTTGTTTATTTCTATCAGGCTAGCTAGCACTTTCTGTGGGAAATGGCTTATTTTGTTTATTGTGTTGGCCTTGGTTCGCCCTGAGTTGTAGTGTCATGTTTTGTTTGACACTTTCTTTCGTTTAAAATAAATATCATTCTGTTGGAACATCTCGATCCTGGATTTTGGTTTGGGGATCGGAGAGGGAACATGCTAATTTATCTTTGTATGTTGCACCCTGACCCCCTAGACAGGGGCGTAACAGACCAGTACAGTTATAGTACTTTGTACTTTGCCACATTTATCTTCTTCTTAGCAAGTGTCATGCATTCTGCTTCTCCAGCGTTTTTAAGAGCTGTTGATGATGTCAAATGCAGCTTACGGCCACACCGCTCTCTAAGCGCCCGATCTCGTCCGATCTCGGCAGCCAAATAGAGCCGGGCCTGGTTAGTACTTGGTAGGAAGACCGCCTAGGAATACCAGGTGCTGTAAGCTTTTTTGCTTGGGTTTACGGGCAGCACAGCCTGGTGTTACTGCCGATTTATTCATAGAAATTGTTCTATATTTTCATTAAATTTTGTTCTTTCATTGCTGTTTTGCTACTTTATTGGTTTGTCAACCATCGTGCTTCTTTACTACTAGACCAGTACCGTTTTAGTACTTTGCCACATTTATCTTCTTCTTAGCAAGTGTCATGCATTCTGCTTCTCCAGCGTTTTTAAGAGCTGTTGATGATGTCAAATGCAGCTTACGGCCACACCGCTCTCTAAGCGCCCGATCTCGTCCGATCTCGGCAGCCAAATAGAGCCGGGCCTGGTTAGTACTTGGTAGGAAGACCGCCTGGGAATACCAGGTGCTGTAAGCTTTTTTGCTTGGGTTTACGGGCAGCACAAGCTGGTGTTACTGCCTATTTATTCATAGAAATTGTTCTATATTTTCATCAAATTTTGTTCTTTCATTGCTGTTTTGCTACTTTATTGGTTTGCCAACCATCGTGCTTCATTACTAGTAGACCATGTTACGGTCCTGGCCATATGTGTTGTTTTTATTTTCTTGTTCTTATAGGTGCCCTGCCTGATTGGCCGGATTGGGGGGCAGTACAGGAAGCTGATTGGTCCATCCTACACTTCCTGGAGTTTTAAAAGTATGGTTCCCAACAGCTAGCGAGGCTCTTTCTGGCATCAGCACCTGTTTGCTGTTCTTGGTTTCCAAACCTTATTTAGCATTTTTGAATTGTTAGGTTTTGTGCCGTGGTTTTGTTTATAAATTGTATATTTTGTAAATAGTATTAAATCTGTAGGGGTGAACTGCAATTTTCTTTGGACTGTTTTCACATTAGGGAGTTAGGGTTAGCGACTGTCTTTTGGTTTGTTTATTTCTATCAGGCTAGCTAGCACTTTCTGTGGGAAATGGCTTATTTTGTTTATTATGTTGGCCTTGGTTCGCCCTGAGTTGTAGTGTCATGTTTTGTTTGACACTTTCTTTCGTTTAAAATAAATATCATTCTGTTGGAACATCTCGATCCTGGATTTTGGTTTGGGGATCGGAGAGGGAACATGCTAATTTATCTTTGTATGTTGCACCCTGACCCCCTAGACAGGGGCGTAACAGACCAGTACAGTTATAGTACTTTGTACTTTGCCACATTTATCTTCTTCTTAGCAAGTGTCATGCATTCTTCTTCTCTAGCGTTTTTAAGAGCTGTTGATGATGTCAAATGCAGCTTACGGCCACACCGCTCTCTAAGCGCCCGATCTCGTCCGATCTCGGCAGCCAAATAGAGCCGGGCCTGGTTAGTACTTGGTAGGAAGACCGCCTGGGAATACCAGGTGCTGTAAGCTTTTTTGCTTGGGTTTACGGGCAGCACAAGCTGGTGTTACTGCCTATTTATTCATAGAAATTGTTCTATATTTTCATCAAATTTTGTTCTTTCATTGCTGTTTTGCTACTTTATTGGTTTGCCAACCATCGTGTTTCATTACTAGTAGACCATGTTACGGTCCTGGCCATATGTGTTGTTTTTATTTTCTTGTTCTTATAGGTGCCCTGCCTGATTGGCCGGATTGGGGGGCAGTACAGGAAGCTGATTGGTCCATCCTACACTTCCTGGAGTTTTAAAAGTACGGTTCCCAACAGCTAGCGAGGCTCTTTCTGGCATCAGCACCTGTTTGCTGTTCTTGGTTTCCAAACCTTATTTAGCATTTTTGAATTGTTAGGTTTTGTGCCGTGGTTTTGTTTATAAATTGTATATTTTGTAAATAGTATTAAATCTGTAGGGGTGAACTGCCATTTTCTTTGGACTGTTTTCACATTAGGGAGTTAGGGTTAGCGACTGTCTTTTGGTTTGTTTATTTCTATCAGGCTAGCTAGCACTTTCTGTGGGAAATGGCTTATTTTGTTTATTGTGTTGGCCTTGGTTCGCCCTGAGTTGTAGTGTCATGTTTTGTTTGACACTTTCTTTCGTTTAAAATAAATATCATTCTGTTGGAACATCTCGATCCTGGATTTTGGTTTGGGGATCGGAGAGGGAACATGCTAATTTATCTTTGTATGTTGCACCCTGACCCCCTAGACAGGGGCGTAACAGACCAGTACAGTTATAGTACTTTGTACTTTGCCACATTTATCTTCTTCTTAGCAAGTGTCATGCATTCTACTTCTCCAGCGTTTTTAAGAGCTGTTGATGATGTCAAATGCAGCTTACGGCCACACCGCTCTCTAAGCGCCCGATCTCGTCCGATCTCGGCAGCCAAATAGAGCCGGGCCTGGTTAGTACTTGGTAGGAAGACCGCCTGGGAATACCAGGTGCTGTAAGCTTTTTTGCTTGGGTTTACGGGCAGCACAAGCTGGTGTTACTGCCTATTTATTCATAGAAATTGTTCTATATTTTCATCAAATTTTGTTCTTTCATTGCTGTTTTGCTACTTTATTGGTTTGCCAACCATCGTGCTTCATTACTAGTAGACCATGTTACGGTCCTGGCCATATGTGTTGTTTTTATTTTCTTGTTCTTATAGGTGCCCTGCCTGATTGGCCGGATTGGGGGGCAGTACAGGAAGCTGATTGCTCCATCCTACACTTCCTGGAGTTTTAAAAGTGCGGTTCCCAACAGCTAGCGAGGCTCTTTCTGGCAGCAGCACCTGTTTGCTGTTCTTGCTTTCCAAACCTTATTTAGCATTTTTGAATTGTTAGGTTTTGTGCCGTGGTTTTGTTTATAAATTGTATATTTTGTAAATATTATTAAATCTGTAGGGGTGAACTGCCATTTTCTTTGGACTGTTTTCACATTAGGGAGTTAGGGTTAGCGACTGTCTTTTGGTTTGTTTATTTCTATCAGGCTAGCTAGCACTTTCTGTGGGAAATGGCTTATTTTGTTTATTATGTTTGCCTTGGTTCGCCCTGAGTTGTAGTGTCATGTTTTGTTTGACACTTTCTTTCGTTTAAAATAAATATCATTCTGTTGGAACATCTCGATCCTGGATTTTGGTTTGGGGATCGGAGAGGGAACATGCTAATTTATCTTTGTATGTTGCACCCTGACCCCCTAGTCAAGTTAAGTGGCTTTTATTGTTATTTCTACTATACACAGTTGTTCACAGTACACAGTTGAAACGAGATAACGTTCCTCCAAGAACCAAGGTGCTACAAACAACACAAGTTATAATAAAGTGCATCGAGTGCAACCAAGTGCAAACAGTGCAGACGAAAAAACAGTACAGACGTACAGTGTAGACAGACAACACAAGTAACACAGGACAGGACACAAGACACAAGACCCAAGACAGTGCCGACCAGTAAACCTACTGTATACTATTTTACAGTACAGTACAGTTCAGTTAAGTGTGCTAGGGGTGTTAAAAAAAATAGCAGCATGTAAACGGTATAGTGCATTTAAATGTCCAGCATGTAAAAAATGTGCAATTGCATTGGAATGTGCAAAAAAAACCAGCAGGTAAACAGTGTAGTGCAGTAAATGTAGAATGATAAAAGTAAATAAATAATAAATAAGTGGTGGTGGAATGAGATGAGTAGTGAGTGATGAGAATGTGCTGAGTTCGGTTTGCAGTGTGTTTAAGTTCTATTTCAGTTCTGTGTGTTGAGGAGCCTGATGGCTTGTGGGAAAAAACTGTTGCATAGTCTGGATGTGGTGGCCCGAATGCTTCGGAACCTCTTTCCTGATGGCAGGAGTGTGAAGAGTGTGTGTGATGGGTGTGTGCGGTCGTCCACAATGCTGTTGGCTTTGCGGATGCAGCGTGTGGTGTAAATGTGCATGATAGAGGGCAGAGAGACTCCGATGATCTTCTCAGCTGTCCTCACTATCCTCTGTAGGGTCTTGCGATCCACGACGGTGCAGTTCCCAAACCAGGCAGTGATGCAGCTGCTCAGGATGCTCTCAATGGTCCCTCTGTAGAACATGGTCAGGATGGGGGGAGGGAGATGGGCTTTCCTCAGCCTTCTCAGGAAGTAGAGACGCTGCTGGGCCTTCTTGGTGATGGAGCTGGTGTTGACTGACCAGGTGAGGTTGTCCGCCAGATGAACACCAAGGAATTTGGTGCTCTTGACTATCTCCACTGAGGATCCATCGATGATCAATGGAGAATGGTCACCCTGTGCTCTCCTGAAGTCCACAACCATCTCTTTAGTTTTGTCAACGTTCAGAGACAGGTTGTTTGCTCCACACCAGGCTGTTAATCGTTGCACCTCCTCTCTGTAGGCTGACTCGTCGTTCTTGCTGATTAAACCCATCACGGTCGTGTCATCAGCAAACTTGACTATGTGGTTTGAGCTGTGCATTGCTACACAGTCGTGCGTCAGCAGAGTGAACAGCAGAGGGCTGAGCACACAGCCCTGAGGGGCTCCAGTGCTCAGTGTGGTGGTGCTGGAGATGTTGTTCCCGATCCGGACTGACTGGGGTCTTCCAGTCAGGAAGTCCAGAATCCAGTTGCAGAGGGAGGTGTTCAGGCCCAGTATGCTCAATTTCTCAGTCAGGTGCTGAGGGATGATTGTGTTGAATGCTGAGCTGAAGTCAATGAACAGCATTCGTACGTATGAGTCCTTACTGTCCAGGTGGGTGAGGGCCAGATGGAGGGTCGTGGAGATGGCATCGTCCGTGGAACGATTTGGACGATACGCAAACTGCATGGGGTCCAGGGAGGTTGGGAGTTGGGTCTTAATGTGCCTCATGACGAGCCTCTCGAAGCACTTCATCACGATGGGTGTGAGCGCGACGGGACGGTAGTCATTGAGGCAGGAGACAGTAGACTTCTTAGGCACAGGCACGATGGTCGTTGCCTTGAGGCACGTAGGAACAACGTTGCTGCTCAGGGAGATGTTGAAGATGTCTGTGAAGACATCCGCTAGCTGTTCTGCGCACTCCCTGAGCACTCTGCCAGGAATGTTGTCTGGTCCAGCAGACTTCCGTGGGTTAACTCTGCATAGAGTTTTCCTCACTTCAGCTGTGGTTAGACAGAGCACCTGGTCACTGGGAGGTGGAGTGGACTTCCTCGCCTTCACGTTGTTCTGTGCCTCAAACCGGGCGTAGAAGTGGTTCAGCGCATCTGGGAGGGAGGCGTCGCGGTCACAATCAGGTGAAGTTGTCTTGTAGTTCGTGATCGCCTGGATGCCCTGCCACATGCGCCGGGTGTCTCCGCTGTCTTCGAAGTGGTCGTGGATTTTCTTTGAGTGTGCGCGCTTTGCCTCTCTAATGGCACGGGACAGTTTGGCCCTTGCTGTTCTCAAGGCCGTCTTGTCCCCTGTTCTGAAGGCAGCGTCTCTTTGTTTCAGCAGCGCCCACACATTGGCATTTATCCACGGCTTCCTGTTGGAGCGTGTAGTGATGGTCTTGGAGATGGTCACATCGTCAACGCACTTGCTGATGTAGCTGGTTACTGTTGACGTGTATTCCTCCAAGTTGATGGAATCGCCGTTGGTTGCGGCCTCCCTAAACATGTCCCAGTCAGTGCACTCAAAACAGTCTTGAAGAGCAGAAGTAGCTCCTGCTGGCCAGGTTTTCACCTGTTTCAGAACCGGTTTAGAGCGTCTGACGAGCGGTCTGTATGCTGGAATTAGCATAACCGAGATGTGGTCTGAGTAGCCGAGATGGGGGCGGGGCTCCGCACGATACGCGCCGGGGATGTTTGTGTAAACAAGATCCAGCGTGTTCCCTCCTCTTGTTGCAAAGTCCACATGCTGATGAAGTTTAGGGAGCACAGTCCTGAGATTCGCATGGTTGAAATCTCCGGCAATAATAAACAGTCCGTCGGGGTGAGCGTTCTGCAGGTCGCTAATAGCACCGTAGAGTTCACACAGTGCCTCCTTAGCATTAGCGCTGGGGGGAATGTACACTCCGACAATGAAAACAGTGGTGAATTCCCGTGGTAAATAGAACGGTCTGCATCTAACAGTCACAAACTCCACTAGCGATGAGCAGAAACGTGAGACAAGCACAGAGTTCTTGCACCACTCCGTGTTGATGTAAACACACACGCCACCACCGCGAGTCTTACCGCACAGAGCAGCGTTTCTGTCGGCGCGAAACACGGTTAGCCCGTCTAGCTGGATGGCGGCTTCCGGAACTCTGTCACTGAGCCACGTCTCCGTGAAAACAAAGATGCAGCAGTCTCTGAATTCTCGCCGCGTGGTCCGCTGGAGTCGGATTTAGTCTAGTTTATTGTCCAGGGAGCAGACGTTGGAGAGGAGAATGGACGGTAGAGCCGGCCGGCTAGGGTTAGCATTTAGCCTAGCACGGACACCCGCCCGCTTGCCGCGCTTCCGCTTCCTCGAGCAGCGATTCCGACGTCCCCTCACCTGGCCACCGGCGTCAGGTGACACCGAGGGCTGGGGGCCTGGTATTTGTCGCTGGGGTCGTAGCAAGCCGAGGTCGCGAAGGTTACCAATTACTTCCTCGTGCAGATTATTGTATGTATGAACCCTGTGCCGCAGCAATGTCTGGCGGTCGTAAACATGAACACAGCTGACTGTGGTGTCCATGTACTGTAAAGGGTCTGGCTAAATACGGCAAAAACACCATTTGTTGGATCCGGAGAGGCCGCTGCGAGCTACTGCCGCGCCGCCATCTTGTTCCACAGCCTAGACAGGGGCGTAACAGACCAGTACAGTTATAGTACTTTGTACTTTGCCACATTTATCTTCTTCTTAGCAAGTGTCATGCATTCTGCTTCTCCAGCGTTTTTAAGAGCTGTTGATGATGTCAAATGCAGCTTACGGCCACACTGCTCTCTAAGCGCCCGATCCCGTCCGATCTCGGCAGCCAAATAGGGCCGGGCCTTGTTAGTACTTGGTAGGAAGACCGCCTGGGAATACCACGTGCTGTAAGCTTCTTTGCTTGGGTTTACGGGCAGCACAAGCTGGTGTTACTGCCTATTTATTCATAGAAATTGTTCTATATTTTCATCAAATGTTGTTCTTTCATTGCTGTTTTGCTACTTTATTGGTTTGCCAACCATCGTGCTTCATTACTAGTAGACCATGTTACGGTCCTGGCCATATGTGTTGTTTTTATTTTCTTGTTCTTATAGGTGCCCTGCCTGATTGGCCGGATTGGGGGGCAGTACAGGAAGCTGATTGGTCCATCCTACACTTCTTGGAGTTTTAAAAGTACGGTTCCCAACAGCTAGCGAGGCTCTTTCTGGCATCAGCACCTGTTTGCTGTTCTTGGTTTCCAAACCTTATTTAGCATTTTTGAATTGTTAGGTTTTGTGCCGTGGTTTTGTTTATAAATTGTATATTTTGTAAATAGTATTAAATCTGTAGGGGTGAACTGCCATTTTCTTTGGACTGTTTTCACATTAGGGAGTTAGGGTTAGCGACTGTCTTTTGGTTTGTTTATTTCTATCAGGCTAGCTAGCACTTTCTGTGGGAAATGGCTTATTTTGTTTATTATGTTGGCCTTGGTTCGCCCTGAGTTGTAGTGTCATGTTTTGTTTGACACTTTCTTTCGTTTAAAATAAATATCATTCTGTTGGAACATCTCGATCCTGGATTTTGGTTTGGGGATCGGAGAGGGAACATGCTAATTTATCTTTGTATGTTGCACCCTGACCCCCTAGACAGGGGCGTAACAGACCAGTACAGTTATAGTACTTTGTACTTTGCCACATTTATCTTCTTCTTAGCAAGTGTCATGCATTCTGCTTCTCCAGCGTTTTTAAGAGCTGTTGATGATGTCAAATGCAGCTTACGGCCACACCGCTCTCTAAGCGCCCGATCCCGTCCGATCTCGGCAGCCAAATAGGGCCGGGCCTTGTTAGTACTTGGTAGGAAGACCGCCTGGGAATACCACGTGCTGTAAGCTTCTTTGCTTGGGTTTACGGGCAGCACAAGCTGGTGTTACTGCCTATTTATTCATAGAAATTGTTCTATATTTTCATCAAATTTTGTTCTTTCATTGCTGTTTTGCTACTTTATTGGTTTGCCAACCATCGTGCTTCATTACTAGTAGACCATGTTACGGTCCTGGCCATATGTGTTGTTTTTATTTTCTTGTTCTTATAGGTGCCCTGCCTGATTGGCCGGATTGGGGGGCAGTACAGGAAGCTGATTGGTCCATCCTACACTTCCTGGAGTTTTAAAGGTACCGTTCCCAACAGCTAGCGAGGCTCTTTCTGGCATCAGCACCTGTTTGCTGTTCTTGGTTTCCAAACCTTATTTAGCATTTTTGAATTGTTAGGTTTTGTGCCGTGGTTTTGTTTATAAATTGTATATTTTGTAAATAGTATTAAATCTGTAGGGGTGAACTGCCATTTTCTTTGGACTGTTTTCACATTAGGGAGTTAGGGTTAGCGACTGTCTTTTGGTTTGTTTATTTCTATCAGGCTAGCTAGCACTTTCTGTGGGAAATGGCTTATTTTGTTTATTATGTTGGCCTTGGTTCGCCCTGAGTTGTAGTGTCATGTTTTGTTTGACACTTTCTTTCGTTTAAAATAAATATCATTCTGTTGGAACATCTCGATCCTGGATTTTGGTTTGGGGATCGGAGAGGGAACATGCTAATTTATCTTTGTATGTTGCACCCTGACCCCCTAGACAGGGGCGTAACAGACCAGTACAGTTATAGTACTTTGTACTTTGCCACATTTATCTTCTTCTTAGCAAGTGTCATGCATTCTGCTTCTCCAGCGTTTTTAAGAGCTGTTGATGATGTCAAATGCAGCTTACGGCCACACCGCTCTCTAAGCGCCCGATCCCGTCCGATCTCGGCAGCCAAATAGGGCCGGGCCTTGTTAGTACTTGGTAGGAAGACCGCCTGGGAATACCACGTGCTGTAAGCTTCTTTGCTTGGGTTTACGGGCAGCACAAGCTGGTGTTACTGCCTATTTATTCATAGAAATTGTACTATATTTTCATCAAATTTTGTTCTTTCATTGCTGTTTTGCTACTTTATTGGTTTGCCAACCATCGTGCTTCATTACTAGTAGACCATGTTACGGTCCTGGCCATATGTGTTGTTTTTATTTTGTTGTTCTTATAGGTGCCCTGCCTGATTGGCCGGATTGGGGGGCAGTACAGGAAGCTGATTAGTCCATCCTACACTTCCTGGAGTTTTAAAAGTACGGTTCCCAACAGCTAGCGAGGCTCTTTCTGGCATCAGCACCTGTTTGCTGTTCTTGGTTTCCAAACCTTATTTAGCATTTTTGAATTGTTAGGTTTTGTGCCGTGGTTTTGTTTATAAATTGTATATTTTGTAAATAGTATTAAATCTGTAGGGGTGAACTGCCATTTTCTTTGGACTGTTTTCACATTAGGGAGTTAGGGTTAGCGACTGTCTTTTGGTTTGTTTATTTCTATCAGGCTAGCTAGCACTTTCTGTGGGAAATGGCTTATTTTGTTTATTATGTTGGCCTTGGTTCGCCCTGAGTTGTAGTGTCATGTTTTGTTTGACACTTTCTTTCGTTTAAAATAAATATCATTCTGTTGGAACATCTCGATCCTGGATTTTGGTTTGGGGATCGGAGAGGGAACATGCTAATTTATCTTTTTATGTTGCACCCTGACCTCCTAGACAGGGGCGTAACAGACCAGTACAGTTATAGTACTTTGTACTTTGCCACATTTATCTTCTTCTTAGCAAGTGTCATGCATTCTGCTTCTCTAGCGTTTTTAAGAGCTGTTGATGATGTCAAATGCAGCTTACGGCCACACCGCTCTCTAAGCGCCCGATCTCGTCCGATCTCGGCAGCCAAATAGAGCCGGGCCTGGTTAGTACTTGGTAGGAAGACCGCCTGGGAATACCAGGTGCTGTAAGCTTTTTTGCTTGGGTTTACGGGCAGCACAAGCTGGTGTTACTGCCTATTTATTCATAGAAATTGTTCTATATTTTCATCAAATTTTGTTCTTTCATTGCTGTTTTGCTACTTTATTGGTTTGCCAACCATCGTGCTTCATTACTAGTAGACCATGTTACGGTCCTGGCCATATGTGTTGTTTTTATTTTGTTGTTCTTATAGGTGCCCTGCCTGATTGGCCGGATTGGGGGGCAGTACAGGAAGCTGATTGGTCCATCCTACACTTCCTGGAGTTTTAAAAGTACGGTTCCCAACAGCTAGCGAGGCTCTTTCTGGCATCAGCACCTGTTTGCTGTTCTTGGTTTCCAAACCTTATTTAGCATTTTTGAATTGTTAGGTTTTGTGCCGTGGTTTTGTTTATAAATTGTATATTTTGTAAAAAGTATTAAATCTGTAGGGGTGAACTGCCATTTTCTTTGGACTGTTTTCACATTAGGGAGTTAGGGTTAGCAACTGTCTTTTGGTTTGTTTATTTCTATCAGGCTAGCTAGCACTTTCTGTGGGAAATGGCTTATTTTGTTTATTATGTTGGCCTTGGTTCGCCCTGAGTTGTAGTGTCATGTTTTGTTTGACACTTTCTTTCGTTTAAAATAAATATCATTCTGTTGGAACATCTCGATCCTGGATTTTGGTTTGGGGATCGGAGAGGGAACATGCTAATTTATCTTTGTATGTTGCACCCTGACCTCCTAGACAGGGGCGTAACAGACCAGTACAGTTATAGTACTTTGTACTTTGCCACATTTATCTTCTTCTTAGCAAGTGTCATGCATTCTGCTTCTCTAGCGTTTTTAAGAGCTGTTGATGATGTCAAATGCAGCTTACGGCCACACCGCTCTCTAAGCGCCCGATCTCGTCCGATCTCGGCAGCCAAATAGAGCCGGGCCTGGTTAGTACTTGGTAGGAAGACCGCCTGGGAATACCAGGTGCTGTAAGCTTTTTTGCTTGGGTTTACGGGCAGCACAAGCTGGTGTTACTGCCTATTTATTCATAGAAATTGTTCTATATTTTCATCAAATTTTGTTCTTTCATTGCTGTTTTGCTACTTTATTGGTTTGCCAACCATCGTGCTTCATTACTAGTAGACCATGTTACGGTCCTGGCCATATGTGTTGTTTTTATTTTCTTGTTCTTATAGGTGCCCTGCCTGATTGGCCGGATTGGGGGGCAGTACAGGAAGCTGATTGGTCCATCCTACACTTCCTGGAGTTTTAAAAGTACGGTTCCCAACAGCTAGCGAGGCTCTTTCTGGCATCAGCACCTGTTTGCTGTTCTTGGTTTCCAAACCTTATTTAGCATTTTTGAATTGTTAGGTTTTGTGCCGTGGTTTGTTTATAAATTGTATATTTTGTAAATAGTATTAAATCTGTAGGGGTGGACTGCCATTTTCTTTTGATTGTTTTCTCTTGTTTTCACATTAGGGAGTTAGGGTTAGCGACTGTCTTTTGGTTTGTTTATTTCTATCAGGCTAGCTAGCACTTTCTGTGGGAAATGGCTTATTTTGTTTATTATGTTGGCCTTGGTTCGCCCTGAGTTGTAGTGTCATGTTTTGTTTGACACTTTCTTTCGTTTAAAATAAATATCATTCTGTTGGAACATCTCGATCCTGGATTTTGGTTTGGGGATCGGAGAGGGAACATGCTAATTTATCTTTGTATGTTGCACCCTGACCCCCTAGTCAAGTCAAGTGGCTTTTATTATCATTTCTACTATACACAGTTGTTCACAGTACACAGTTGAAACGAGATAACGTTCCTCCAAGAACCAAGGTGCTACAAACAACACAAGTTATAATAAAGTGCATCGAGTGCAACCAAGTGCAAACAGTGCAGACGAAAAAACAGTACAGACGTACAGTGTAGACAGACAACACAAGTAACACAGGACAGGACACAAGACACAAGACCCAAGACAGTGCCGACCAGTAAACCTACTGTATACTATTTTACAGTACAGTACAGTTCAGTTAAGTGTGCTAGGGGTGTTAAAAAAAATAGCAGCATGTAAACGGTATAGTGCATTTAAATGTCCAGCATGTAAAAAATGTGCAATTGCATTGGAATGTGCAAAAAAAAACAGCAGGTAAACAGTGTAGTGCAGTAAATGTAGAATGATAAAAGTAAATAAATAATAAATAAGTGGTGGTGGAATGAGATGAGTAGTGAGTGATGAGAATGTGCTGAGTTCGGTTTGCAGTGTGTTTAAGTTCTATTTCAGTTCTGTGTGTTGAGGAGCCTGATGGCTTGTGGGAAAAAACTGTTGCATAGTCTGGATGTGGTGGCTCGAATGCTTCGGAACCTCTTTCCTGATGGCAGGAGTGTGAAGAGTGTGTGTGCGGTCGTCCACAATGCTGTTGGCTTTGCGGATGCAGCGTGTGGTGTAAATGTGCATGATAGAGGGCAGAGAGACTCCGATGATCTTCTCAGCTGTCCTCACTATCCTCTGTAGGGTCTTGCGATCCGCGACGGTGCAGTTCCCAAACCAGGCAGTGATGCAGCTGCTCAGGATGCTCTCAATGGTCCCTCTGTAGAACATGGTCAGGATGGGGGGAGGGAGATGGGCTTTCCTCAGCCTTCTCAGGAAGTAGAGACGCTGCTGGGCCTTCTTGGTGATGGAGCTGGTGTTGACTGACCAGGTGAGGTTGTCCGCCAGATGAACACCAAGGAATTTGGTGCTCTTGACTATCTCCACTGAGGATCCATCGATGATCAATGGAGAATGGTCACCCTGTGCTCTCCTGAAGTCCACAACCATCTCTTTAGTTTTGTCAACGTTCAGAGACAGGTTGTTTGCTCCACACCAGGCTGTTAATCGTTGCACCTCCTCTCTGTAGGCTGACTCGTCGTTCTTGCTGATTAAACCCACCACGGTCGTGTCATCAGCAAACTTGACTATGTGGTTTGAGCTGTGCATTGCTACACAGTCGTGCGTCAGCAGAGTGAACAGCAGAGGGCTGAGCACACAGCCCTGAGGGGCTCCAGTGCTCAGTGTGGTGGTGCTGGAGATGTTGTTCCCGATCCGGACTGACTGGGGTCTTCCAGTCAGGAAGTCCAGAATCCAGTTGCAGAGGGAGGTGTTCAGGCCCAGTATGCTCAATTTCTCAGTCAGGTGCTGAGGGATGATTGTGTTGAATGCTGAGCTGAAGTCAATGAACAGCATTCGTACGTATGAGTCCTTACTGTCCAGGTGGGTGAGGGCCAGATGGAGGGTCGTGGAGATGGCATCGTCCGTGGAACGATTTGGACGATACGCAAACTGCATGGGGTCCAGGGAGGTTGGGAGTTGGGTCTTAATGTGCCTCATGACGAGCCTCTCGAAGCACTTCATCACGATGGGTGTGAGCGCGACGGGACGGTAGTCATTGAGGCAGGAGACAGTAGACTTCTTAGGCACAGGCACGATGGTCGTTGCCTTGAGGCACGTAGGAACAACGTTGCTGCTCAGGGAGATGTTGAAGATGTCTGTGAAGACATCCGCTAGCTGTTCTGCGCACTCCCTGAGCACTCTGCCAGGAATGTTGTCTGGTCCAGCAGACTTCCGTGGGTTAACTCTGCATAGAGTTTTCCTCACTTCAGCTGTGGTTAGACAGAGCACCTGGTCACTGGGAGGTGGAGTGGACTTCCTCGCCTTCACGTTGTTCTGTGCCTCAAACCGGGCGTAGAAGTGGTTCAGCGCATCTGGGAGGGAGGCGTCGCGGTCACAATCAGGTGAAGTTGTCTTGTAGTTCGTGATCGCATGGATGCCCTGCCACATGCGCCGGGTGTCTCCGCTGTCTTCGAAGTGGTCGTGGATTTTCTTTGAGTGTGCGCGCTTTGCCTCTCTAATGGCACGGGACAGTTTGGCCCTTGCTGTTCTCAAGGCCGTCTTGTCCCCTGTTCTGAAGGCAGCGTCTCTTTGTTTCAGCAGCGCCCACACATTGGCATTTATCCACGGCTTCCTGTTGGAGCGTGTAGTGATGGTCTTGGAGATGGTCACATCGTCAACGCACTTGCTGATGTAGCTGGTTACTGTTGACGTGTATTCCTCCAAGTTGATGGAATCGCCGTTGGTTGCGGCCTCCCTAAACATGTCCCAGTCAGTGCACTCAAAACAGTCTTGAAGAGCAGAAGTAGCTCCTGCTGGCCAGGTTTTCACCTGTTTCAGAACCGGTTTAGAGCGTCTGACGAGCGGTCTGTATGCTGGAATTAGCATAACCGAGATGTGGTCTGAGTAGCCGAGATGGGGGCGGGGCTCCGCACGATACGCGCCGGGGATGTTTGTGTAAACAAGATCCAGCGTGTTCCCTCCTCTCGTTGCAAAGTCCACATGCTGATGAAGTTTAGGGAGCACAGTCCTGAGATTCGCATGGTTGAAATCTCCGGCAATAATAAACAGTCCGTCGGGGTGAGCGTTCTGCAGGTCGCTAATAGCACCGTAGAGTTCACACAGTGCCTCCTTAGCATTAGCGCTGGGGGGAATGTACACTCCGACAATGAAAACAGTGGTGAATTCCCGTGGTAAATAGAACGGTCTGCATCTAACAGTCACAAACTCCACTAGCGATGAGCAGAAACGTGAGACAAGCACAGAGTTCTTGCACCACTCCGTGTTGATGTAAACACACACGCCACCACCGCGAGTCTTACCGCACAGAGCAGCGTTTCTGTCGGCGCGAAACACGGTTAGCCCGTCTAGCTGGATGGCGGCTTCCGGAACTCTGTCACTGAGCCACGTCTCCGTGAAAACAAAGATGCAGCAGTCTCTGAATTCTCGCCGCGTGGTCCGCTGGAGTCGGATTTAGTCTAGTTTATTGTCCAGGGAGCAGACGTTGGAGAGGAGAATGGACGGTAGAGCCGGCCGGCTAGGGTTAGCATTTAGCCTAGCACGGACACCCGCCCGCTTGCCGCGCTTCCGCTTCCTCGAGCAGCGCTTCCGACGTCCCCTCACCTGGCCACCGGCGTCAGGTGACACCGAGGGCTGGGGGCCTGGTATTTGTCGCTGGGGTCGTAGCAAGCCGAGGTCGCGAAGGTTACCAATTACTTCCTCGTGCAGATTATTGTATGTATGAACCCTGTGCCGCAGCAATGTCTGGCGGTCGTAAACATGAACACAGCTGACTGTGGTGTCCATGTACTGTAAAGGGTCTGGCTAAATACGGCAAAAACACCATTTGTTGGATCCGGAGAGGCCGCTGCGAGCTACTGCCGCGCCGCCATCTTGTTCCACAGCCTAGACAGGGGCGTAACAGACCAGTACAGTTATAGTACTTTGTACTTTGCCACATTTATCTTCTTCTTAGCAAGTGTCATGCATTCTGCTTCTCCAGCGTTTTTAAGAGCTGTTGATGATGTCAAATGCAGCTTACGGCCACACTGCTCTCTAAGCGCCCGATCCCGTCCGATCTCGGCAGCCAAATAGGGCCGGGCCTTGTTAGTACTTGGTAGGAAGACCGCCTGGGAATACCACGTGCTGTAAGCTTCTTTGCTTGGGTTTACGGGCAGCACAAGCTGGTGTTACTGCCTATTTATTCATAGAAATTGTTCTATATTTTCATCAAATGTTGTTCTTTCATTGCTGTTTTGCTACTTTATTGGTTTGCCAACCATCGTGCTTCATTACTAGTAGACCATGTTACGGTCCTGGCCATATGTGTTGTTTTTATTTTCTTGTTCTTATAGGTGCCCTGCCTGATTGGCCGGATTGGGGGGCAGTACAGGAAGCTGATTGGTCCATCCTACACTTCTTGGAGTTTTAAAAGTACGGTTCCCAACAGCTAGCGAGGCTCTTTCTGGCATCAGCACCTGTTTGCTGTTCTTGGTTTCCAAACCTTATTTAGCATTTTTGAATTGTTAGGTTTTGTGCCGTGGTTTTGTTTATAAATTGTATATTTTGTAAATAGTATTAAATCTGTAGGGGTGAACTGCCATTTTCTTTGGACTGTTTTCACATTAGGGAGTTAGGGTTAGCGACTGTCTTTTGGTTTGTTTATTTCTATCAGGCTAGCTAGCACTTTCTGTGGGAAATGGCTTATTTTGTTTATTATGTTGGCCTTGGTTCGCCCTGAGTTGTAGTGTCATGTTTTGTTTGACACTTTCTTTCGTTTAAAATAAATATCATTCTGTTGGAACATCTCGATCCTGGATTTTGGTTTGGGGATCGGAGAGGGAACATGCTAATTTATCTTTGTATGTTGCACCCTGACCCCCTAGACAGGGGCGTAACAGACCAGTACAGTTATAGTACTTTGTACTTTGCCACATTTATCTTCTTCTTAGCAAGTGTCATGCTTTCTGCTTCTCCAGCGTTTTTAAGAGCTGTTGATGATGTCAAATGCAGCTTACGGCCACACCGCTCTCTAAGCGCCCGATCCCGTCCGATCTCGGCAGCCAAATAGGGCCGGGCCTTGTTAGTACTTGGTAGGAAGACCGCCTGGGAATACCACGTGCTGTAAGCTTCTTTGCTTGGGTTTACGGGCAGCACAAGCTGGTGTTACTGCCTATTTATTCATAGAAATTGTTCTATATTTTCATCAAATTTTGTTCTTTCATTGCTGTTTTGCTACTTTATTGGTTTGCCAACCATCGTGCTTCATTACTAGTAGACCATGTTACGGTCCTGGCCATATGTGTTGTTTTTATTTTCTTGTTCTTATAGGTGCCCTGCCTGATTGGCCGGATTGGGGGGCAGTACAGGAAGCTGATTGGTCCATCCTACACTTCCTGGAGTTTTAAAAGTACGGTTCCCAACAGCTAGCGAGGCTCTTTCTGGCATCAGCACCTGTTTGCTGTTCTTGGTTTCCAAACCTTATTTAGCATTTTTGAATTGTTAGGTTTTGTGCCGTGGTTTTGTTTATAAATTGTATATTTTGTAAATAGTATTAAATCTGTAGGGGTGAACTGCCATTTTCTTTGGACTGTTTTCACATTAGGGAGTTAGGGTTAGCGACTGTCTTTTGGTTTGTTTATTTCTATCAGGCTAGCTAGCACTTTCTGTGGGAAATGGCTTATTTTGTTTATTATGTTGGCCTTGGTTCGCCCTGAGTTGTAGTGTCATGTTTTGTTTGACACTTTCTTTCGTTTAAAATAAATATCATTCTGTTGGAACATCTCGATCCTGGATTTTGGTTTGGGGATCGGAGAGGGAACATGCTAATTTATCTTTGTATGTTGCACCCTGACCCCCTAGACAGGGGCGTAAAGGACCAGTACAGTTATAGTACTTTGTACTTTGCCACATTTATCTTCTTCTTAGCAAGTGTCATGCATTCTGCTTCTCCAGCGTTTTTAAGAGCTGTTGATGATGTCAAATGCAGCTTACGGCCACACCGCTCTCTAAGCGCCCGATCATGTCCGATCTCGGCAGCCAAATAGAGCCGGGCCTGGTTAGTACTTGGTAGGAAGACCGCCTGGGAATACCAGGTGCTGTAAGCTTTTTTGCTTGGGTTTACGGGCAGCACAAGCTGGTGTTACTGCCTATTTATTCATAGAAATTGTTCTATATTTTCATCAAATTTTGTTCTTTCATTGCTGTTTTGCTACTTTATTGGTTTGCCAACCATCGTGCTTCATTACTAGTAGACCATGTTACGGTCCTGGCCATATGTGTTGTTTTTATTTTCTTGTTCTTATAGGTGCCCTGCCTGATTGGCCGGATTGGAGGGCAGTACAGGAAGCTGATTGGTCCATCCTACACTTCCTGGAGTTTTAAAAGTACGGTTCCCAACAGCTAGCGAGGCTCTTTCTGGCATCAGCACCTGTTTGCTGTTCTTGGTTTCCAAACCTTATTTAGCATTTTTGAATTGTTAGGTTTTGTGCCGTGGTTTTGTTTATAAATTGTATATTTTGTAAATAGTATTAAATCTGTAGGGGTGAACTGCCATTTTCTTTGGACTGTTTTCACATTAGGGAGTTAGGGTTAGCGACTGTCTTTTGGTTTGTTTATTTCTATCAGGCTAGCTAGCACTTTCTGTGGGAAATGGCTTATTTTGTTTATTATGTTGGCCTTGGTTCGCCCTGAGTTGTAGTGTCATGTTTTGTTTGACACTTTCTTTCGTTTAAAATAAATATCATTCTGTTGGAACATCTCGATCCTGGATTTTGGTTTGGGGATCGGAGAGGGAACATGCTAATTTATCTTTGTATGTTGCACCCTGACCCCCTAGACAGGGGCGTAACAGACCAGTACAGTTATAGTACTTTGTACTTTTCCACATTTATCTTCTTCTTAGCAAGTGTCATGCATTCTGCTTCTCCAGCGTTTTTAAGAGCTGTTGATGATGTCAAATGCAGCTTACGGCCACACCGCTCTCTAAGCGCCCGATCTCGTCCGATCTCGGCAGCCAAATAGAGCCGGGCCTGGTTAGTACTTGGTAGGAAGACCGCCTGGGAATACCAGGTGCTGTAAGCTTTTTTGCTTGGGTTTACGGGCAGCACAAGCTGGTTTTACTGCCTATTTATTCGCGAAGGTTACCAATTACTTCCTCGTGCAGATTATTGTATGTATGAACCCTGTGCCGCAGCAATGTCTGGCGGTCGTAAACATGAACACAGCTGACTGTGGTGTCCATGTACTGTAAAGGGTCTGGCTAAATACGGCAAAAACACCATTTGTTGGATCCGGAGAGGCCGCTGCGAGCTTCTGCCGCGCCGCCATCTTGTTCCACAGCCTAGACAGGGGCGTAACAGACCAGTACAGTTATAGTACTTTGTACTTTGCCACATTTATCTTCTTCTTAGCAAGTGTCATGCATTCTGCTTCTCCAGCGTTTTTAAGAGCTGTTGATGATGTCAAATGCAGCTTACGGCCACACCGCTCTCTAAGCGCCCGATCTCGTCCGATCTCGGCAGCCAAATAGAGCCGGGCCTGGTTAGTACTTGGTAGGAAGACCGCCTGGGAATACCACGTGCTGTAAGCTTCTTTGCTTGGGTTTACGGGCAGCACAAGCTGGTGTTACTGCCTATTTATTCATAGAAATTGTTCTATATTTTCATCAAATTTTGTTCTTTCATTGCTGTTTTGCTACTTTATTGGTTTGCCAACCATCGTGCTTCATTACTAGTAGACCATGTTACGGTCCTGGCCATATGTGTTGTTTTTATTTTCTTGTTCTTATAAGTGCCCTGCCTGATTGGCCGGATTGGGGGGCAGTACAGGAAGCTGATTGGTCCATCCTACACTTCCTGGAGTTTTAAAAGTACGGTTCCCAACAGCTAGCGAGGCTCTTTCTGGCATCAGCACCTGTTTGCTGTTTTTGGTTTCCAAACATTATTTAGCATTTTTGAATTGTTAGGTTTTGTGCCGTGGTTTTGTTTATAAATTGTATATTTTGTAAATAGTATTAAATCTGTAGGGGTGGACTGCCATTTTCTTTGGACTGTTTTCACATTAGGGAGTTAGGGTTAGCGACTGTCTTTTGGTTTGTTTATTTCTATCAGGCTAGCTAGCACTTTCTGTGGGAAATGGCTTATTTTGTTTATTATGTTGGCCTTGGTTCGCCCTGAGTTGTAGTGTCATGTTTTGTTTGACACTTTCTTTCGTTTAAAATAAATATCATTCTGTTGGAACATCTCGATCCTGGATTTTGGTTTGGGGATCGGAGAGGGAACATGCTAATTTATCTTTGTATGTTGCACCCTGACCCCCTAGACAGGGGCGTAACAGACCAGTACAGTTATAGTACTTTGTACTTTGCCACATTTATCTTCTTCTTAGCAAGTGTCATGCATTCTGCTTCTCCAGCGTTTTTAAGAGCTGTTGATGATGTCAAATGCAGCTTACGGCCACACCGCTCTCTAAGCGCCCGATCTCGTCCGATCTCGGCAGCCAAATAGAGCCGGGCCTGGTTAGTACTTGGTAGGAAGACCGCCTAGGAATACCAGGTGCTGTAAGCTTTTTTGCTTGGGTTTACGGGCAGCACAGCCTGGTGTTACTGCCGATTTATTCATAGAAATTGTTCTATATTTTCATGAAATTTTGTTCTTTCATTGCTGTTTTGCTACTTTATTGGTTTGTCAACCATCGTGCTTCTTTACTACTAGTCCAGTACCGTTTTAGTACTTTGCCACATTTATCTTCTTCTTAGCAAGTGTCATGCATTCTGCTTCTCCAGCGTTTTTAAGAGCTGTTGATGATGTCAAATGCAGCTTACGGCCACACCGCTCTCTAAGCGCCCGATCTCGTCCGATCTCGGCAGCCAAATAGAGCCGGGCCTGGTTAGTACTTGGTAGGAAGACCGCCTGGGAATACCAGGTGCTGTAAGCTTTTTTGCTTGGGTTTACGGGCAGCACAAGCTGGTGTTACTGCCTATTTATTCATAGAAATTGTTCTATATTTTCATCAAATTTTGTTCTTTCATTGCTGTTTTGCTACTTTATTGGTTTGCCAACCATCGTGCTTCATTACTAGTAGACCATGTTACGGTCCTGGCCATATGTGTTGTTTTTATTTTCTTGTTCTTATAGGTGCCCTGCCTGATTGGCCGGATTGGAGGGCAGTACAGGAAGCTGATTGGTCCATCCTACACTTCCTGGAGTTTTAAAAGTACGGTTCCCAACAGCTAGCGAGGCTCTTTCTGGCATCAGCACCTGTTTGCTGTTCTTGGTTTCCAAACCTTATTTAGCATTTTTGAATTGTTAGGTTTTGTGCCGTGGTTTTGTTTATAAATTGTATATTTTGTAAATAGTATTAAATCTGTAGGGGTGAACTGCCATTTTCTTTGGACTGTTTTCACATTAGGGAGTTAGGGTTAGCGACTGTCTTTTGGTTTGTTTATTTCTATCAGGCTAGCTAGCACTTTCTGTGGGAAATGGCTTATTTTGTTTATTATGTTGGCCTTGGTTCGCCCTGAGTTGTAGTGTCATGTTTTGTTTGACACTTTCTTTCGTTTAAAATAAATATCATTCTGTTGGAACATCTCGATCCTGGATTTTGGTTTGGGGATCGGAGAGGGAACATGCTAATTTATCTTTGTATGTTGCACCCTGACCCCCTAGACAGGGGCGTAACAGACCAGTACAGTTATAGTACTTTGTACTTTGCCACATTTATCTTCTTCTTAGCAAGTGTCATGCATTCTGCTTCTCCAGCGTTTTTAAGAGCTGTTGATGATGTCAAATGCAGCTTACGGCCACACCGCTCTCTAAGCGCCCGATCTCGTCCGATCTCGGCAGCCAAATAGAGCCGGGCCTGGTTAGTACTTGGTAGGAAGACCGCCTAGGAATACCAGGTGCTGTAAGCTTTTTTGCTTGGGTTTACGGGCAGCACAGCCTGGTGTTACTGCCGATTTATTCATAGAAATTGTTCTATATTTTCATGAAATTTTGTTCTTTCATTGCTGTTTTGCTACTTTATTGGTTTGTCAACCATCGTGCTTCTTTACTACTAGACCAGTACCGTTTTAGTACTTTGCCACATTTATCTAATTCTTAGCAAGTGTCATGCATTCTGCTTCTCCAGCGTTTTTAAGAGCTGTTGATGATGTCAAATGCAGCTTACGGCCACACCGCTCTCTAAGCGCCCGATCTCGTCCGATCTCGGCAGCCAAATAGAGCCGGGCCTGGTTAGTACTTGGTAGGAAGACCGCCTGGGAATACCAGGTGCTGTAAGCTTTTTTGCTTGGGTTTACGGGCAGCACAAGCTGGTGTTACTGCCTATTTATTCATAGAAATTGTTCTATATTTTCATCAAATTTTGTTCTTTCATTGCTGTTTTGCTACTTTATTGGTTTGCCAACCATCGTGCTTCATTACTAGTAGACCATGTTACGGTCCTGGCCATATGTGTTGTTTTTATTTTCTTGTTCTTATAGGTGCCCTGCCTGATTGGCCGGATTGGGGGGCAGTACAGGAAGCTGATTGGTTCATCCTACACTTCCTGGAGTTTTAAAAGTACGGTTCCCAACAGCTAGCGAGGCTCTTTCTGGCATCAGCACCTGTTTGCTGTTCTTGGTTTCCAAACCTTATTTAGCATTTTTGAATTGTTAGGTTTTGTGCCGTGGTTTTGTTTATAAATTGTATATTTTGTAAATAATATTAAATCTGTAGGGGTGAACTGCAATTTTCTTTGGACTGTTTTCACATTAGGGAGTTAGGGTTAGCGACTGTCTTTTGGTTTGTTTATTTCTATCAGGCTAGCTAGCACTTTCTGTGGGAAATGGCTTATTTTGTTTATTATGTTGGCCTTGGTTCGCCCTGAGTTGTAGTGTCATGTTTTGTTTGACACTTTCTTTCGTTTAAAATAAATATCATTCTGTTGGAACATCTCGATCCTGGATTTTGGTTTGGGGATCGGAGAGGGAACATGCTAATTTATCTTTGTATGTTGCACCCTGACCCCCTAGACAGGGGCGTAACAGACCAGTACAGTTATAGTACTTTGTACTTTGCCACATTTATCTTCTTCTTAGCAAGTGTCATGCATTCTGCTTCTCCAGCGTTTTTAAGAGCTGTTGATGATGTCAAATGCAGCTTACGGCCACACCGCTCTCTAAGCGCCCGATCTCGTCCGATCTCGGCAGCCAAATAGAGCCGGGCCTGGTTAGTACTTGGTAGGAAGACCGCCTGGGAATACCAGGTGCTGTAAGCTTTTTTGCTTGGGTTTACGGGCAGCACAAGCTGGTGTTACTGCCTATTTATTCATAGAAATTGTTCTATATTTTCATCAAATTTTGTTCTTTCATTGCTGTTTTGCTACTTTATTGGTTTGTCAACCATCGTGCTTCATTACTAGTAGACCATGTTACGGTCCTGGCCATATGTGTTGTTTTTATTTTGTTGTTCTTATAGGTGCCCTGCCTGATTGGCCGGATTTGGGGGAAGTACAGGAAGCTGATTGGTCCATCCTACACTTCCTGGAGTTTTAAAAGTACGGTTCCCAACAGCTAGCGAGGCTCTTTCTGGCATCAGCACCTGTTTGCTGTTCTTGGTTTCCAAACCTTATTTAGCATTTTAGAATTGTTAGGTTTTGTGCCGTGGTTTTGTTTATAAATTGTATATTTTGTAAATAGTATTAAATCTGTAGGGGTGAACTGCCATTTTCTTTGGACTGTTTTCACATTAGGGAGTTAGGGTTAGCGACTGTCTTTTGGTTTGTTTATTTCTATCAGGCTAGCTAGCACTTTCTGTGGGAAATGGCTTATTTTGTTTATTATGTTGGCCTTGGTTCGCCCTGAGTTGTAGTGTCATGTTTTGTTTGACACTTTCTTTCGTTTAAAATAAATATCATTCTGTTGGAACATCTCGATCCTGGATTTTGGTTTGGGGATCGGAGAGGGAACATGCTAATTTATCTTTGTATGTTGCACCCTGACCCCCTAGACAGGGCCGTAACAGACCAGTACAGTTATAGTACTTTGTACTTTGCCACATTTATCTTCTTCTTAGCAAGTGTCATGAATTCTGCTTCTCCAGCGTTTTTAAGAGCTGTTGATGATGTCAAATGCAGCTTACGGCCACACCGCTCTCTAAGCGCCCGATCTCGTCCGATCTCGGCAGCCAAATAGAGCCGGGCCTGGTTAGTACTTGGTAGGAAGACCGCCTGGGAATACCAGGTGCTGTAAGCTTTTTGCTTGGGTTTACGGGCAGCACAAGCTGGTGTTACTGCCTATTTATTCATAGAAATTGTTCTATATTTTCATCAAATTTTGTTCTTTCATTGCTGTTTTGCTACTTTATTGGTTTGTCAACCATCGTGCTTCATTACTAGTAGACCATGTTACGGTCTTGGCCATATGTGTTGTTTTTATTTTGTTGTTCTTATAGGTGCCCTGCCTGATTGGCCGGATTTGGGGGAAGTACAGGAAGCTGATTGGTCCATCCTACACTTCCTGGAGTTTTAAAAGTACGGTTCCCAACAGCTAGCGAGGCTCTTTCTGGCATCAGCACCTGTTTGCTGTTCTTGGTTTCCAAACCTTATTTAGCATTTTAGAATTGTTAGGTTTTGTGCCGTGGTTTTGTTTATAAATTGTATATTTTGTAAATAGTATTAAATCTGTAGGGGTGAACTGCCATTTTCTTTGGACTGTTTTCACATTAGGGAGTTAGGGTTAGCGACTGTCTTTTGGTTTGTTTATTTCTATCAGGCTAGCTAGCACTTTCTGTGGGAAATGGCTTATTTTGTTTATTATGTTGGCCTTGGTTCGCCCTGAGTTGTAGTGTCATGTTTTGTTTGACACTTTCTTTCGTTTAAAATAAATATCATTCTGTTGGAACATCTCGATCCTGGATTTTGGTTTGGGGATCGGAGAGGGAACATGCTAATTTATCTTTGTATGTTGCACCCTGACCCCCTAGACAGGGCCGTAACAGACCAGTACAGTTATAGTACTTTGTACTTTGCCACATTTATCTTCTTCTTAGCAAGTGTCATGAATTCTGCTTCTCCAGCGTTTTTAAGAGCTGTTGATGATGTCAAATGCAGCTTACGGCCACACCGGCTCTAAGCGCCCGATCTCGTCCGATCTCGGCAGCCAAATAGAGCCGGGCCTGGTTAGTACTTGGTAGGAAGACCGCCTGGGAATACCAGGTGCTGTAAGCTTTTTTGCTTGGGTTTACGGGCAGCACAAGCTGGTGTTACTGCCTATTTATTCATAGAAATTGTTCTATATTTTCATCAAATTTTGTTCTTTCATTGCTGTTTTGCTACTTTATTGGTTTGTCAACCATCGTGCTTCATTACTAGTAGACCATGTTACGGTCCTGGCCAGATGTGTTGTTTTTATTTTGTTGTTCTTATAGGTGCCCTGCCTGATTGGCCGGATTTGGGGGAAGTACAGGAAGCTGATTGGTCCATCCTACACTTCCTGGAGTTTTAAAAGTACGGTTCCCAACAGCTAGCGAGGCTCTTTCTGGCATCAGCACCTGTTTGCTGTTCTTGGTTTCCAAACCTTATTTAGCATTTTTGAATTGTTAGGTTTTGTGCCGTGGTTTTGTTTATAAATTGTATATTTTGTAAATAGTATTAAATCTGTAGGGGTGGACTGCCATTTTCTTTTGATTGTTTTCTCTTGTTTTCACATTAGGGAGTTAGGGTTAGCGACTGTCTTTTGGTTTGTTTATTTCTATCAGGCTAGCTAGCACTTTCTGTGGGAAATGGCTTATTTTGTTTATTATGTTGGCCTTGGTTCGCCCTGAGTTGTAGTGTCATGTTTTGTTTGACACTTTCTTTCGTTTAAAATAAATATCATTCTGTTGGAACATCTCGATCCTGGATTTTGGTTTGGGGATCGGAGAGGGAACATGCTAATTTATCTTTGTATGTTGCACCCTGACCCCCTAGACAGGGGCGTAACAGACCAGTACAGTTATAGTACTTTGTACTTTGCCACATTTATCTTCTTCTTAGCAAGTGTCATGCATTCTGCTTCTCCAGCGTTTTTAAGAGCTGTTGATGATGTCAAATGCAGCTTACGGCCACACCGCTCTCTAAGCGCCCGATCTCGTCCGATCTCGGCAGCCAAATAGAGCCGGGCCTGGTTAGTACTTGGTAGGAAGACCGCCTGGGAATACCAGGTGCTGTAAGCTTTTTTGCTTGGGTTTACGGGCAGCACAAGCTGGTGTTACTGCCTATTTATTCATAGAAATTGTTCTATATTTTCATCAAATTTTGTTCTTTCATTGCTGTTTTGCTACTTTATTGGTTTGTCAACCATCGTGCTTCATTACTAGTAGACCATGTTACGGTCCTGGCCATATGTGTTGTTTTTATTTTGTTGTTCTTATAGGTGCCCTGCCTGATTGGCCGGATTTGGGGGAAGTACAGGAAGCTGATTGGTCCATCCTACACTTCCTGGAGTTTTAAAAGTACGGTTCCCAACAGCTAGCGAGGCTCTTTCTGGCATCAGCACCTGTTTGCTGTTCTTGGTTTCCAAACCTTATTTAGCATTTTAGAATTGTTAGGTTTTGTGCCGTGGTTTTGTTTATAAATTGTATATTTTGTAAATAGTATTAAATCTGTAGGGGTGAACTGCCATTTTCTTTGGACTGTTTTCACATTAGGGAGTTAGGGTTAGCGACTGTCTTTTGGTTTGTTTATTTCTATCAGGCTAGCTAGCACTTTCTGTGGGAAATGGCTTATTTTGTTTATTATGTTGGCCTTGGTTCGCCCTGAGTTGTAGTGTCATGTTTTGTTTGACACTTTCTTTCGTTTAAAATAAATATCATTCTGTTGGAACATCTCGATCCTGGATTTTAGTTTGGGGATCGGAGAGGGAACATGCTAATTTATCTTTATATGTTGCACCCTGACCCCCTAGACAGGGGCGTAACAGACCAGTACAGTTATAGTACTTTGTACTTTGCCACATTTATCTTCTTCTTAGCAAGTGTCATGAATTCTGCTTCTCCAGCGTTTTTAAGAGCTGTTGATGATGTCAAATGCAGCTTACGGCCACACCGCTCTCTAAGCGCCCGATCTCGTCCGATCTAGGCAGCCAAATAGAGCCGGGCCTGGTTAGTACTTGGTAGGAAGACCGCCTGGGAATACCAGGTGCTGTAAGCTTTTTTGCTTGGGTTTACGGGCAGCACAAGCTGGTGTTACTGCCTATTTATTCATAGAAATTGTTCTATATTTTCATCAAATTTTGTTCTTTCATTGCTGTTTTGCTACTTTATTGGTTTGTCAACCATCGTGCTTCATTACTAGTAGACCATGTTACGGTCCTGGCCATATGTGTTGTTTTTATTTTGTTGTTCTTATAGGTGCCCTGCCTGATTGGCCGGATTTGGGGGAAGTACAGGAAGCTGATTGGTCCATCCTACACTTCCTGGAGTTTTAAAAGTACGGTTCCCAACAGCTAGCGAGGCTCTTTCTGGCATCAGCACCTGTTTGCTGTTCTTGGTTTCCAAACCTTATTTAGCATTTTAGAATTGTTAGGTTTTGTGCCGTGGTTTTGTTTATAAATTGTATATTTTGTAAATAGTATTAAATCTGTAGGGGTGAACTGCCATTTTCTTTGGACTGTTTTCACATTAGGGAGTTAGGGTTAGCGACTGTCTTTTGGTTTGTTTATTTCTATCAGGCTAGCTAGCACTTTCTGTGGGAAATGGCTTATTTTGTTTATTATGTTGGCCTTGGTTCGCCCTGAGTTGTAGTGTCATGTTTTGTTTGACACTTTCTTTCGTTTAAAATAAATATCATTCTGTTGGAACATCTCGATCCTGGATTTTGGTTTGGGGATCGGAGAGGGAACATGCTAATTTATCTTTGTATGTTGCACCCTGACCCCCTAGACAGGGCCGTAACAGACCAGTACAGTTATAGTACTTTGTACTTTGCCACATTTATCTTGTTCTTAGCAAGTGTCATGAATTCTGCTTCTCCAGCGTTTTTAAGAGCTGTTGATGATGTCAAATGCAGCTTACGGCCACACCGCTCTCTAAGCGCCCGATCTCGTCCGATCTCGGCAGCCAAATAGAGCCGGGCCTGGTTAGTACTTGGTAGGAAGACCGCCTGGGAATACCAGGTGCTGTAAGCATTTTTGCTTGGGTTTACGGGCAGCACAAGCTGGTGTTACTGCCTATTTATTCATAGAAATTGTTCTATATTTTCATCAAATTTTGTTCTTTCATTGCTGTTTTGCTACTTTATTGGTTTGTCAACCATCGTGCTTCATTACTAGTAGACCATGTTACGGTCCTGGCCATATGTGTTGTTTTTATTTTGTTGTTCTTATAGGTGCCCTGCCTGATTGGCCGGATTTGGGGGAAGTACAGGAAGCTGATTGGTCCATCCTACACTTCCTGGAGTTTTAAAAGTACGGTTCCCAACAGCTAGCGAGGCTCTTTCTGGCATCAGCACCTGTTTGCTGTTCTTGGTTTCCAAACCTTATTTAGCATTTTAGAATTGTTAGGTTTTGTGCCGTGGTTTTGTTTATAAATTGTATATTTTGTAAATAGTATTAAATCTGTAGGGGTGAACTGCCATTTTCTTTGGACTGTTTTCACATTAGGGAGTTAGGGTTAGCGACTGTCTTTTGGTTTGTTTATTTCTATCAGGCTAGCTAGCACTTTCTGTGGGAAATGGCTTATTTTGTTTATTATGTTGGCCTTGGTTCGCCCTGAGTTGTAGTGTCATGTTTTGTTTGACACTTTCTTTCGTTTAAAATAAATATCATTCTGTTGGAACATCTCGATCCTGGATTTTGGTTTGGGGATCGGAGAGGGAACATGCTAATTTATCTTTGTATGTTGCACCCTGACCCCCTAGACAGGGCCGTAACAGACCAGTACAGTTATAGTACTTTGTACTTTGCCACATTTATCTTCTTCTTAGCAAGTGTCATGAATTCTGCTTCTCCAGCGTTTTTAAGAGCTGTTGATGATGTCAAATGCAGCTTACGGCCACACCGCTCTCTAAGCGCCCGATCTCGTCCGATCTCGGCAGCCAAATAGAGCCGGGCCTGGTTAGTACTTGGTAGGAAGACCGCCTGGGAATACCAGGTGCTGTAAGCTTTTTTGCTTGGGTTTACGGGCAGCACAAGCTGGTGTTACTGCCTATTTATTCATAGAAATTGTTCTATATTTTCATCAAATTTTGTTCTTTCATTGCTGTTTTGCTACTTTATTGGTTTGTCAACCATCGTGCTTCATTACTAGTAGACCATGTTACGGTCCTGGCCATATGTGTTGTTTTTATTTTGTTGTTCTTATAGGTGCCCTGCCTGATTGGCCGGATTTGGGGGAAGTACAGGAAGCTGATTGGTCCATCCTACACTTCCTGGAGTTTTAAAAGTACGGTTCCCAACAGCTAGCGAGGCTCTTTCTGGCATCAGCACCTGTTTGCTGTTCTTGGTTTCCAAACCTTATTTAGCATTTTAGAATTGTTAGGTATTGTGCCGTGGTTTTGTTTATAAATTGTATATTTTGTAAATAGTATTAAATCTGTAGGGGTGAACTGCCATTTTCTTTGGACTGTTTTCACATTAGGGAGTTAGGGTTAGCGACTGTCTTTTGGTTTTTTTATTTCTATCAGGCTAGCTAGCACTTTCTGTGGGAAATGGCTTATTTTGTTTATTATGTTGGCCTTGGTTCGCCCTGAGTTGTAGTGTCATGTTTTGTTTGACACTTTCTTTCGTTTAAAATAAATATCATTCTGTTGGAACATCTCGATCCTGGATTTTGGTTTGGGGATCGGAGAGGGAACATGCTAATTTATCTTTGTATGTTGCACCCTGACCCCCTAGACAGGGCCGTAACAGACCAGTACAGTTATAGTACTTTGTACTTTGCCACATTTATCTTCTTCTTAGCAAGTGTCATGAATTCTGCTTCTCCAGCGTTTTTAAGAGCTGTTGATGATGTCAAATGCAGCTTACGGCCACACCGCTCTCTAAGCGCCCGATCTCGTCCGATCTAGGCAGCCAAATAGAGCCGGGCCTGGTTAGTACTTGGTAGGAAGACCGCCTGGGAATACCAGGTGCTGTAAGCTTTTTTGCTTGGGTTTACGGGCAGCACAAGCTGGTGTTACTGCCTATTTATTCATAGAAATTGTTCTATATTTTCATCAAATTTTGTTCTTTCATTGCTGTTTTGCTACTTTATTGGTTTGTCAACCATCGTGCTTCATTACTAGTAGACCATGTTACGGTCCTGGCCATATGTGTTGTTTTTATTTTGTTGTTCTTATAGGTGCCCTTCCTGATTGGCCGGATTTGGGGGAAGTACAGGAAGCTGATTGGTCCATCCTACACTTCCTGGAGTTTTAAAAGTACGGTTCCCAACAGCTAGCGAGGCTCTTTCTGGCATCAGCACCTGTTTGCTGTTCTTGGTTTCCAAACCTTATTTAGCATTTTTGAATTGTTAGGTTTTGTGCCGTGGTTTTGTTTATAAATTGTATATTTTGTAAATAGTATTAAATCTGTAGGGGTGGACTGCCATTTTCTTTGGACTGTTTTCACATTAGGGAGTTAGGGTTAGTGACTGTCTTTTGGTTTGTTTATTTCTATCAGGCTAGCTAGCACATTCTGTGGGAAATGGCTTATTTTGTTTATTATGTTGGCCTTGGTTCGCCCTGAGTTGTAGTGTCATGTTTTGTTTGACACTTTCTTTCGTTTAAAATAAATATCATTCTGTTGGAACATCTCGATCCTGGATTTTGGTTTGGGGATCGGAGAGGGAACATGCTAATTTATCTTTGTATGTTGCACCCTGACCCCCTAGACAGGGGCGTAACAGACCAGTACAGTTATAGTACTTTGTACTTTGCCACATTTATCTTCTTCTTAGCAAGTGTCATGCATTCTACTTCTCCAGCGTTTTTAAGAGCTGTTGATGATGTCAAATGCAGCTTACGGCCACACCGCTCTCTAAGCGCCCGATCTCGTCCGATCTCGGCAGCCAAATAGAGCCGGGCCTGGTTAGTACTTGGTAGGAAGACCGCCTGGGAATACCAGGTGCTGTAAGCTTTTTTGCTTGGGTTTACGGGGAGCACAAGCTGGTGTTACTGCCTATTTATTCATAGAAATTGTTCTATATTTTCATCAAATTTTGTTCTTACATTGCTGTTTTGCTACTTTATTGGTTTGCCAACCATCGTGCTTCATTACTAGTAGACCATGTTACGGTCCTGGCCATATGTGTTGTTTTTATTTTGTTGTTCTTATAGGTGCCCTGCCTGATTGGCCGGATTGGGGGGCAGTACAGGAAGCTGATTGGTCCATCCTACACTTCCTGGAGTTTTAAAAGTACGGTTCCCAACAGCTAGCGAGGCTCTTTCTGGCATAAGCACCTGTTTGCTGTTCTTGGTTTCCAAACCTTATTTAGCATTTTTGAATTGTTAGGTTTTGTGCCGTGGTTTTGTTTATAAATTGTATATTTTGTAAATAGTATTAAATCTGTAGGGGTGAACTGCCATTTTCTTTGGACTGTTTTCACATTAGGGAGTTAGGGTTAGCGACTGTCTTTTGGTTTGTTTATTTCTATCAGGCTAGCTAGCACTTTCTGTGGGAAATGGCTTATTTTGTTTATTATGTTGGCCTTGGTTCGCCCTGAGTTGTAGTGTCATGTTTTGTTTGACACTTTCTTTCGTTTAAAATAAATATCATTCTGTTGGAACATCTCGATCCTGGATTTTGGTTTGGGGATCGGAGAGGGAACATGCTAATTTATCTTTGTATGTTGCACCCTGACCCCCTAGACAGGGGCGTAACAGACCAGTACAGTTATAGTACTTTGTACTTTGCCACATTTATCTTCTTCTTAGCAAGTGTCATGCATTCTGCTTCTCCAGCGTTTTTAAGAGCTGTTGATGATGTCAAATGCAGCTTACGGCCACACTGCTCTCTAAGCGCCCGATCCCGTCCGATCTCGGCAGCCAAATAGGGCCGGGCCTTGTTAGTACTTGGTAGGAAGACCGCCTGGGAATACCACGTGCTGTAAGCTTCTTTGCTTGGGTTTACGGGCAACACAAGCTCGTGTTACTGCCTATTTATTCATAGAAATTGTACTATATTTTCATCAAATTTTGTTCTTTCATTGCTGTTTTGCTACTTTATTGGTTTGTCAACCATCGTGCTTCATTACTAGTAGACCATGTTACGGTCCTGGCCATATGTGTTGTTTTTATTTTCTTGTTCTTATAGGTGCCCTGCCTGATTGGCCGGATTGGGGGGCAGTACAGGAAGCTGATTGGTCCATCCTACACTTCCTGGAGTTTTAAAAGTACGGTTCCCAACAGCTAGCGAGGCTCTTTCTGGCAGCAGCACCTGTTTGCTGTTCTTGGTTTCCAAACCTTATTTAGCATTTTTGAATTGTTAGGTTTTGTGCCGTGGTTTTGTTTATAAATTGTATATTTTGTAAATAGTATTAAATCTGTAGGGGTGAACAGCCATTTTCTTTTGATTGTTTTCTCTTGTTTTCACATTAGGGAGTTAGGGTTAGCGACTGTCTTTTGGTTTGTTTATTTCTATCAGGCTAGCTAGCACTTTCTGTGGGAAATGGCTTATTTTGTTTATTATGTTGGCCTTGGTTCGCCCTGAGTTGTAGTGTCATGTTTTGTTTGACACTTTCTTTCGTTTAAAATAAATATCATTCTGTTGGAACATCTCGATCCTGGATTTTGGTTTGGGGATCGGAGAGGGAACATGCTAATTTATCTTTGTATGTTGCACCCTGACCCCCTAGACAAGGGCGTAACAGACCAGTACAGTTATAGTACTTTGTACTTTGCCACATTTATCTTCTTCTTAGCAAGTGTCATGCATTCTGCTTCTCCAGCGTTTTTAAGAGCTGTTGATGATGTCAAATGCAGCTTACGGCCACACCGCTCTCTAAGCGCCCGATCCCGTCCGATCTCGGCAGCCAAATAGGGCCGGGCCTTGTTAGTACTTGGTAGGAAGACCGCCTGGGAATACCACGTGCTGTAAGCTTCTTTGCTTGGGTTTACGGGCAGCACAAGCTGGTGTTACTGCCTATTTATTCATAGAAATTGTTCTATATTTTCATCAAATTTTGTTCTTTCATTGCTGTTTTGCTACTTTATTGGTTTGCCAACCATCGTGCTTCATTACTAGTAGACCATGTTACGGTCCTGGCCATATGTGTTGTTTTTATTTTCTTGTTCTTATAGGTGCCCTGCCTGATTGGCCGGATTGGGGGGCAGTACAGGAAGCTGATTGGTCCATCCTACACTTCCTGGAGTTTTAAAAGTACGGTTCCCAACAGCTAGCGAGGCTCTTTCTGGCATCAGCACCTGTTTGCTGTTCTTGGTTTCCAAACCTTATTTAGCATTTTTGAATTGTTAGGTTTTGTGCTGTGGTTTTGTTTATAAATTGTATATTTTGTAAATAGTATTAAATCTGTAGGGGTGAACTGCCATTTTCTTTGGACTGTTTTCACATTAGGGAGTTAGGGTTAGCGACTGTCTTTTGGTTTGTTTATTTCTATCAGGCTAGCTAGCACTTTCTGTGGGAAATGGCTTATTTTGTTTATTATGTTGGCCTTGGTTCGCCCTGAGTTGTAGTGTCATGTTTTGTTTGACACTTTCTTTCGTTTAAAATAAATATCATTCTGTTGGAACATCTCGATCCTGGATTTTGGTTTGGGGATCGGAGAGGGAACATGCTAATTTATCTTTGTATGTTGCACCCTGACCCCCTAGTCAAGTCAAGTGGCTTTTATTGTCATTTCTACTATACACAGTTGTTCACAGTACACAGTTGAAACGAGATAACGTTCCTCCAAGAACCAAGGTGCTACAAACAACACAAGTTATAATAAAGTGCATCGAGTGCAACCAAGTGCAAACAGTGCAGACGAAAAAACAGTACAGACGTACAGTGTAGACAGACAACACAAGTAACACAGGACAGGACACAAGACACAAGACCCAAGACGGTGCCGACCAGTAAACCTACTGTATACTATTTTACAGTACAGTACAGTTCAGTTAAGTGTGCTAGGGGTGTTAAAAAAAAGAGCAGCATGTAAACGGTATTGTGCATTTAAATGTCCAGCATGTAAAAAAAGTGCAATTGCATTGGAATGTGCAAAAAAAAACAGCAGGTAAACAGTGTAGTGCAGTAAATGTAGAATGATAAAAGTAAATAAATAATAAATAAGTGGTGGTGGAATGAGATGAGTAGTGAGTGATGAGAATGTGCTGAGTTCGGTTTGCAGTGTGTTTAAGTTCTATTTCAGTTCTGTGTGTTGAGGAGCCTGATGGCTTGTGGGAAAAAACTGTTGCATAGTCTGGATGTGGTGGCCCGAATGCTTCGGAACCTCTTTCCTGATGGCAGGAGTGTGAAGAGTGTGTGTGATGGGTGTGTGCGGTCGTCCACAATGCTGTTGGCTTTGCGGATGCAGCGTGTGGTGTAAATGTGCATGATAGAGGGCAGAGAGACTCCGATGATCTTCTCAGCTGTCCTCACTATCCTCTGTAGGGTCTTGCGATCCGCGACGGTGCAGTTTCCAAACCAGGCAGTGATGCAGCTGGTCAGGATGCTCTCAATGGTCCCTCTGTAGAACATGGTCAGGATGGGGGGAGGGAGATGGGCTTTCCTCAGCCTTCTCAGGAAGTAGAGACGCTGCTGGGCCTTCTTGGTGATGGAGCTGGTGTTGACTGACCAGGTGAGGTTGTCCGCCAGATGAACACCAAGGAATTTGGTGCTCTTGACTATCTCCACTGAGGATCCATCGATGATCAATGGAGAATGGTCACCCTGTGCTCTCCTGAAGTCCACAACCATCTCTTTAGTTTTGTCAACGTTCAGAGACAGGTTGTTTGCTCCACACCAGGCTGTTAATCGTTGCACCTCCTCTCTGTAGGCTGACTCGTCGTTCTTGCTGATTAAACCCACCACGGTCGTGTCATCAGCAAACTTGACTATGTGGTTTGAGCTGTGCATTGCTACACAGTCGTGCGTCAGCAGAGTGAACAGCAGAGGGCTGAGCACACAGCCCTGAGGGGCTCCAGTGCTCAGTGTGGTGGTGCTGGAGATGTTGTTCCCGATCCGGACTGACTGGGGTCTCCCAGTCAGGAAGTCCAGAATCCAGTTGCAGAGGGAGGTGTTCAGGCCCAGTATGCTCAATTTCTCAGTCAGGTGCTGAGGGATGATTGTGTTGAATGCTGAGCTGAAGTCAATGAACAGCATTCGTACGTATGAGTCCTTACTGTCCAGGTGGGTGAGGGCCAGATGGAGGGTCGTGGAGATGGCATCGTCCGTGGAACGATTTGGACGATACGCAAACTGCATGGGGTCCAGGGAGGTTGGGAGTTGGGTCTTAATGTGCCTCATGACGAGCCTCTCGAAGCACTTCATCACGATGGGTGTGAGCGCGACGGGACGGTAGTCATTGAGGCAGGAGACAGTAGACTTCTTAGGCACAGGCACGATGGTCGTTGCCTTGAGGCACGTAGGAACAACGTTGCTGCTCAGGGAGATGTTGAAGATGTCTGTGAAGACATCCGCTAGCTGTTCTGCGCACTCCCTGAGCACTCTGCCAGGAATGTTGTCTGGTCCAGCAGACTTCCGTGGGTTAACTCTGCATAGAGTTTTCCTCACTTCAGCTGTGGTTAGACAGAGCACCTGGTCACTGGGAGGTGGAGTGGACTTCCTCGCCTTCACGTTGTTCTGTGCCTCAAACCGGGCGTAGAAGTGGTTCAGCGCATCTGGGAGGGAGGCGTCGCGGTCACAATCAGGTGAAGTTGTCTTGTAGTTCGTGATCGCCTGGATGCCCTGCCACATGCGCCGGGTGTCTCCGCTGTCTTCGAAGTGGTCGTGGATTTTTTTTTGAGTGTGCGCGCTTTGCCTCTCTAATGGCACGGGACAGTTTGGCCCTTGCTGTTCTCAAGGCCGTCTTGTCCCCTGTTCTGAAGGCAGCGTCTCTTTGTTTCAGCAGCGCACACACATTGGCATTTATCCACGGCTTCCTGTTGGAGCGTGTAGTGATGGTCTTGGAGATGGTCACATCGTCAACGCACTTGCTGATGTAGCTGGTTACTGTTGACGTGTATTCCTCCAAGTTGATGGAATCGCCGTTGGTTGCGGCCTCCCTAAACATGTCCCAGTCAGTGCACTCAAAACAGTCTTGAAGAGCAGAAGTAGCTCCTGCTGGCCAGGTTTTCACCTGTTTCAGAACCGGTTTAGAGCGTCTGACGAGCGGTCTGTATGCTGGAATTAGCATAACCGAGATGTGGTCTGAGTAGCCGAGATGGGGGCGGGGCTCCGCACGATACGCGCCGGGGATGTTTGTGTAAACAAGATCCAGCGTGTTCCCTCCTCTCGTTGCAAAGTCCACATGCTGATGAAGTTTAGGGAGCACAGTCCTGAGATTCGCATGGTTGAAATCTCCGGCAATAATAAACAGTCCGTCGGGGTGAGCGTTCTGCAGGTCGCTAATAGCACCGTAGAGTTCACACAGTGCCTCCTTAGCATTAGCGCTGGGGGGAATGTACACTCCGACAATGAAAACAGTGGTGAATTCCCGTGGTAAATAGAACGGTCTGCATCTAACAGTCACAAACTCCACTAGCGATGAGCAGAAACGTGAGACAAGCACAGAGTTCTTGCACCACTCCGTGTTGATGTAAACACACACGCCACCACCGCGAGTCTTACCGCACAGAGCAGCGTTTCTGTCGGCGCGAAACACGGTTAGCCCGTCTAGCTGGATGGCGGCTTCCGGAACTCTGTCACTGAGCCACGTCTCCGTGAAAACAAAGATGCAGCAGTCTCTGAATTCTCGCCGCGTGGTCCGCTGGAGTCGGATTTAGTCTAGTTTATTGTCCAGGGAGCAGACGTTGGAGAGGAGAATGGACGGTAGAGCCGGCCGGCTAGGGTTAGCATTTAGCCTAGCACGGACACCCGCCCGCTTGCCGCGCTTCCGCTTCCTCGAGCAGCGCTTCCGACGTCCCCTCACCTGGCCACCGGCGTCAGGTGACACCGAGGGCTGGGGGCCTGGTATTTGTCGCTGGGGTCGTAGCAAGCCGAGGTCGCGAAGGTTACCAATTACTTCCTCGTGCAGATTATTGTATGTATGAACCCTGTGCCGCAGCAATGTCTGGCGGTCGTAAACATGAACACAGCTGACTGTGGTGTCCATGTACTGTAAAGGGTCTGGCTAAATACGGCAAAAACACCATTTGTTGGATCCGGAGAGGCCGCTGCGAGCTACTGCCGCGCCGCCATCTTGTTCCACAGCCTAGACAGGGGCGTAACAGACCAGTACAGTTATAGTACTTTGTACTTTGCCACATTTATCTTCTTCTTAGCAAGTGTCATGCATTCTGCTTCTCCAGCGTTTTTAAGAGCTGTTGATGATGTCAAATGCAGCTTACGGCCACACTGCTCTCTAAGCGCCCGATCCCGTCCGATCTCGGCAGCCAAATAGGGCCGGGCCTTGTTAGTACTTGGTAGGAAGACCGCCTGGGAATACCACGTGCTGTAAGCTTCTTTGCTTGGGTTTACGGGCAGCACAAGCTGGTGTTACTGCCTATTTATTCATAGAAATTGTTCTATATTTTCATCAAATTTTGTTCTTTCATTGCTGTTTTGCTACTTTATTGGTTTGTCAACCATCGTGCTTCATTACTAGTAGACCATTTTACGGTCCTGGCCATATGTGTTGTTTTTATTTTGTTGTTCTTATAGGTGCCCTGCCTGATTGGCCGGATTTGGGGGAAGTACAGGAAGCTGATTGGTCCATCCTACACTTCCTGGAGTTTTAAAAGTACGGTTCCCAACAGCTAGCGAGGCTCTTTCTGGCATCAGCACCTGTTTGCTGTTCTTGGTTTCCAAACCTTATTTAGCATTTTTGAATTGTTAGGTTTTGTGCCGTGGTTTCGTTTATAAATTGCATATTTTGTAAATAGTATTAAATCTGTAGGGGTGAACTGCCATTTTCTTTGGACTGTTTTCACATTAGGGAGTTAGGGTTAGCGACTGTCTTTTGGTTTGTTTATTTCTATCAGGCTAGCTAGCACTTTCTGTGGGAAATGGCTTATTTTGTTTATTATGTTGGCCTTGGTTCGCCCTGAGTTGTAGTGTCATGTTTTGTTTGACACTTTCTTTCGTTTAAAATAAATATCATTCTGTTGGAACATCTCGATCCTGGATTTTGGTTTGGGGATCGGAGAGGGAACATGCTAATTTATCTTTGTATGTTGCACCCTGACCCCCTAGACAGGGGCGTAACAGACCAGTACAGTTATAGTACTTTGTACTTTGCCACATTTATCTTCTTCTTAGCAAGTGTCATGCATTCTGCTTCTCCAGCGTTTTTAAGAGCTGTTGATGATGTCAAATGCAGCTTACGGCCACACCGCTCTCTAAGTGCCCGATCTCGTCCGATCTCGGCAGCCAAATAGAGCCGGGCCTGGTTAGTACTTGGTAAGAAGACCACCTGGGAATACCAGGTGCTGTAAGCTTTTTTGCTTGGGTTTACGGGCAGCACAAGCTGGTGTTACTGCCTATTTATTCATAGAAATTGTTCTATATTTTCATCAAATTTTGTTCTTTCATTGCTGTTTTGCTACTTTATTGGTTTGCCAACCATCGTGCTTCATTACTAGTAGACCATGTTACGGTCCTGGCCATATGTGTTGTTTTTATTTTCTTGTTCTTATAGGTGCCCTGCCTGATTGGCCGGATTGGGGGGCAGTACAGGAAGCTGATTGGTCCATCCTACACTTCCTGGAGTTTTAAAAGTACGGTTCCCAACAGCTAGCGAGGCTCTTTCTGGTATCAGCACCTGTTTGCTGTTCTTGGTCTCCAAACCTTATTTAGCATTTTTGAATTGTTAGGTTTTGTGCCGTGGTTTTGTTTATAAATTGTATATTTTGTAAATAGTATTAAATCTGTAGGGGTGAACTGCCATTTTCTTTGGACTGTTTTCACATTAGGGAGTTAGGGTTAGCGACTGTCTTTTGGTTTGTTTATTTCTATCAGGCTAGCTAGCACTTTCTGTGGGAAATGGCTTATTTTGTTTATTGTGTTGGCCTTGGTTCGCCCTGAGTTGTAGTGTCATGTTTTGTTTGACACTTTCTTTCGTTTAAAATAAATATCATTCTGTTGGAACATCTCGATCCTGGATTTTGGTTTGGGGATCGGAGAGGGAACATGCTAATTTATCTTTGTATGTTGCACCCTGACCCCCTAGACAGGGGCGTAACAGACCAGTACAGTTATAGTACTTTGTACTTTGCCACATTTATCTTCTTCTTAGCAAGTGTCATGCATTCTGCTTCTCCAGCGTTTTTAAGAGCTGTTGATGATGTCAAATGCAGCTTACGGCCACACCGCTCTCTAAGCGCCCGATCTCGTCCGATCTCGGCAGCCAAATAGAGCCGGGCCTGGTTAGTACTTGGTAGGAAGACCGCCTGGGAATACCAGGTGCTGTAAGCTTTTTTGCTTGGGTTTACGGGCAGCACAAGCTGGTGTTACTGCCTATTTATTCATAGAAATTGTTCTATATTTTCATCAAATTTTGTTCTTTCATTGCTGTTTTGCTACTTTATTGGTTTGCCAACCATCGTGCTTCATTACTAGTAGACCATGTTACGGTCCTGGCCATATGTGTTGTTTTTATTTTCTTGTTCTTATAGGTGCCCTGCCTGATTGGCCGGATTGGGGGGCAGTACAGGAAGCTGATTGGTCCATCCTACACTTCCTGGAGTTTTAAAAGTGCGGTTCCCAACAGCTAGCGAGGCTCTTTCTGGCAGCAGCACCTGTTTGCTGTTCTTGCTTTCCAAACCTTATTTAGCATTTTTGAATTGTTAGGTTTTGTGCCGTGGTTTTGTTTATAAATTGTATATTTTGTAAATAGTATTAAATCTGTAGGGGTGAACTGCCATTTTCTTTGGACTGTTTTCACATTAGGGAGTTAGGGTTAGCGACTGTCTTTTGGTTTGTTTATTTCTATCAGGCTAGCTAGCACTTTCTGTGGGAAATGGCTTATTTTGTTTATTATGTTTGCCTTGGTTCGCCCTGAGTTGTAGTGTCATGTTTTGTTTGACACTTTCTTTCGTTTAAAATAAATATCATTCTGTTGGAACATCTCGATCCTGGATTTTGGTTTGGGGATCGGAGAGGGAACATGCTAATTTATCTTTGTATGTTGCACCCTGACCCCCTAGACAGGGGCGTAACAGACCAGTACAGTTATAGTACTTTGTACTTTGCCACATTTATCTTCATCTTAGCAAGTGTCATGCATTCTGCTTCTCCAGCGTTTTTAAGAGCTGTTGATGATGTCAAATGCAGCTTACGGCCAAACCGCTCTCTAAGCGCCCGATCTCGTCCGATCTCGGCAGCCAAATAGAGCCGGGCCTGGTTAGTACTTGGTAGGAAGACCGCCTGGGAATACCAGGTGCTGTAAGCTTTTTTGCTTGGGTTTACGGGCAGCACAAGCTGGTGTTACTGCCTATTTATTCATAGAAATTGTTCTATATTTTCATCAAATTTTGTTCTTTCATTGCTGTTTTGCTACTTTATTGGTTTGCCAACCATCGTGCTTCATTACTAGTAGACCATGTTACGGTCCTGGCCATATGTGTTGTTTTTATTTTCTTGTTCTTATAGGTGCCCTGCCTGATTGGCCGGATTGGGGGGCAGTACAGGAAGCTGATTGGTCCATCCTACACTTCCTGGAGTTTTAAAAGTACGGTTCCCAACAGCTAGCGAGGCTCTTTCTGGCATCAGCACCTGTTTGCTGTTCTTGGTTTCCAAACCTTATTTAGCATTTTTGAATTGTTAGGTTTTGTGCCGTGGTTTTGTTTATAAATTGTATATTTTGTAAATAGTATTAAATCTGTAGGGGTGAACTGCCATTTTCTTTGGACTGTTTTCACATTAGGGAGTTAGGGTTAGCGACTGTCTTTTGGTTTGTTTATTTCTATCAGGCTAGCTAGCACTTTCTGTGGGAAATGGCTTATTTTGTTTATTGTGTTGGCCTTGGTTCGCCCTGAGTTGTAGTGTCATGTTTTGTTTGACACTTTCTTTCGTTTAAAATAAATATCATTCTGTTGGAACATCTCGATCCTGGATTTTGGTTTGGGGATCGGAGAGGGAACATGCTAATTTATCTTTGTATGTTGCACCCTGACCCCCTAGACAGGGGCGTAACAGACCAGTACAGTTATAGTACTTTGTACTTTGCCACATTTATCTTCTTCTTAGCAAGTGTCATGCATTCTGCTTCTCCAGCGTTTTTAAGAGCTGTTGATGATGTCAAATGCAGCTTACGGCCACACCGCTCTCTAAGCGCCCGATCTCGTCCGATCTCGGCAGCCAAATAGAGCCGGGCCTGGTTAGTACTTGGTAGGAAGACCGCCTAGGAATACCAGGTGCTGTAAGCTTTTTTGCTTGGGTTTACGGGCAGCACAGCCTGGTGTTACTGCCGATTTATTCATAGAAATTGTTCTATATTTTCATTAAATTTTGTTCTTTCATTGCTGTTTTGCTACTTTATTGGTTTGTCAACCATCGTGCTTCTTTACTACTAGACCAGTACCGTTTTAGTACTTTGCCACATTTATCTTCTTCTTAGCAAGTGTCATGCATTCTGCTTCTCCAGCGTTTTTAAGAGCTGTTGATGATGTCAAATGCAGCTTACGGCCACACCGCTCTCTAAGCGCCCGATCTCGTCCGATCTCGGCAGCCAAATAGAGCCGGGCCTGGTTAGTACTTGGTAGGAAGACCGCCTGGGAATACCAGGTGCTGTAAGCTTTTTTGCTTGGGTTTACGGGCAGCACAAGCTGGTGTTACTGCCTATTTATTCATAGAAATTGTTTTATATTTTCATCAAATTTTGTTCTTTCATTGCTGTTTTGCTACTTTATTGGTTTGCCAACCATCGTGCTTCATTACTAGTAGACCATGTTACGGTCCTGGCCATATGTGTTGTTTTTATTTTCTTGTTCTTATAGGTGCCCTGCCTGATTGGCCGGATTGGGGGGCAGTACAGGAAGCTGATTGGTCCATCCTACACTTCCTGGAGTTTTAAAAGTATGGTTCCCAACAGCTAGCGAGGCTCTTTCTGGCATCAGCACCTGTTTGCTGTTCTTGGTTTCCAAACCTTATTTAGCATTTTTGAATTGTTAGGTTTTGTGCCGTGGTTTTGTTTATAAATTGTATATTTTGTAAATAGTATTAAATCTGTAGGGGTGAACTGCAATTTTCTTTGGACTGTTTTCACATTAGGGAGTTAGGGTTAGCGACTGTCTTTTGGTTTGTTTATTTCTATCAGGCTAGCTAGCACTTTCTGTGGGAAATGGCTTATTTTGTTTATTATGTTGGCCTTGGTTCGCCCTGAGTTGTAGTGTCATGTTTTGTTTGACACTTTCTTTCGTTTAAAATAAATATCATTCTGTTGGAACATCTCGATCCTGGATTTTGGTTTGGGGATCGGAGAGGGAACATGCTAATTTATCTTTGTATGTTGCACCCTGACCCCCTAGACAGGGGCGTAACAGACCAGTACAGTTATAGTACTTTGTACTTTGCCACATTTATCTTCTTCTTAGCAAGTGTCATGCATTCTTCTTCTCTAGCGTTTTTAAGAGCTGTTGATGATGTCAAATGCAGCTTACGGCCACACCGCTCTCTAAGCGCCCGATCTCGTCCGATCTCGGCAGCCAAATAGAGCCGGGCCTGGTTAGTACTTGGTAGGAAGACCGCCTGGGAATACCAGGTGCTGTAAGCTTTTTTGCTTGGGTTTACGGGCAGCACAAGCTGGTGTTACTGCCTATTTATTCATAGAAATTGTTCTATATTTTCATCAAATTTTGTTCTTTCATTGCTGTTTTGCTACTTTATTGGTTTGCCAACCATCGTGTTTCATTACTAGTAGACCATGTTACGGTCCTGGCCATATGTGTTGTTTTTATTTTCTTGTTCTTATAGGTGCCCTGCCTGATTGGCCGGATTGGGGGGCAGTACAGGAAGCTGATTGGTCCATCCTACACTTCCTGGAGTTTTAAAAGTACGGTTCCCAACAGCTAGCGAGGCTCTTTCTGGCATCAGCACCTGTTTGCTGTTCTTGGTTTCCAAACCTTATTTAGCATTTTTGAATTGTTAGGTTTTGTGCCGTGGTTTTGTTTATAAATTGTATATTTTGTAAATAGTATTAAATCTGTAGGGGTGAACTGCCATTTTCTTTGGACTGTTTTCACATTAGGGAGTTAGGGTTAGCGACTGTCTTTTGGTTTGTTTATTTCTATCAGGCTAGCTAGCACTTTCTGTGGGAAATGGCTTATTTTGTTTATTGTGTTGGCCTTGGTTCGCCCTGAGTTGTAGTGTCATGTTTTGTTTGACACTTTCTTTCGTTTAAAATAAATATCATTCTGTTGGAACATCTCGATCCTGGATTTTGGTTTGGGGATCGGAGAGGGAACATGCTAATTTATCTTTGTATGTTGCACCCTGACCCCCTAGACAGGGGCGTAACAGACCAGTACAGTTATAGTACTTTGTACTTTGCCACATTTATCTTCTTCTTAGCAAGTGTCATGCATTCTACTTCTCCAGCGTTTTTAAGAGCTGTTGATGATGTCAAATGCAGCTTACGGCCACACCGCTCTCTAAGCGCCCGATCTCGTCCGATCTCGGCAGCCAAATAGAGCCGGGCCTGGTTAGTACTTGGTAGGAAGACCGCCTGGGAATACCAGGTGCTGTAAGCTTTTTTGCTTGGGTTTACGGGCAGCACAAGCTGGTGTTACTGCCTATTTATTCATAGAAATTGTTCTATATTTTCATCAAATTTTGTTCTTTCATTGCTGTTTTGCTACTTTATTGGTTTGCCAACCATCGTGCTTCATTACTAGTAGACCATGTTACGGTCCTGGCCATATGTGTTGTTTTTATTTTCTTGTTCTTATAGGTGCCCTGCCTGATTGGCCGGATTGGGGGGCAGTACAGGAAGCTGATTGCTCCATCCTACACTTCCTGGAGTTTTAAAAGTGCGGTTCCCAACAGCTAGCGAGGCTCTTTCTGGCAGCAGCACCTGTTTGCTGTTCTTGCTTTCCAAACCTTATTTAGCATTTTTGAATTGTTAGGTTTTGTGCCGTGGTTTTGTTTATAAATTGTATATTTTGTAAATATTATTAAATCTGTAGGGGTGAACTGCCATTTTCTTTGGACTGTTTTCACATTAGGGAGTTAGGGTTAGCGACTGTCTTTTGGTTTGTTTATTTCTATCAGGCTAGCTAGCACTTTCTGTGGGAAATGGCTTATTTTGTTTATTATGTTTGCCTTGGTTCGCCCTGAGTTGTAGTGTCATGTTTTGTTTGACACTTTCTTTCGTTTAAAATAAATATCATTCTGTTGGAACATCTCGATCCTGGATTTTGGTTTGGGGATCGGAGAGGGAACATGCTAATTTATCTTTGTATGTTGCACCCTGACCCCCTAGTCAAGTTAAGTGGCTTTTATTGTTATTTCTACTATACACAGTTGTTCACAGTACACAGTTGAAACGAGATAACGTTCCTCCAAGAACCAAGGTGCTACAAACAACACAAGTTATAATAAAGTGCATCGAGTGCAACCAAGTGCAAACAGTGCAGACGAAAAAACAGTACAGACGTACAGTGTAGACAGACAACACAAGTAACACAGGACAGGACACAAGACACAAGACCCAAGACAGTGCCGACCAGTAAACCTACTGTATACTATTTTACAGTACAGTACAGTTCAGTTAAGTGTGCTAGGGGTGTTAAAAAAAATAGCAGCATGTAAACGGTATAGTGCATTTAAATGTCCAGCATGTAAAAAATGTGCAATTGCATTGGAATGTGCAAAAAAAACCAGCAGGTAAACAGTGTAGTGCAGTAAATGTAGAATGATAAAAGTAAATAAATAATAAATAAGTGGTGGTGGAATGAGATGAGTAGTGAGTGATGAGAATGTGCTGAGTTCGGTTTGCAGTGTGTTTAAGTTCTATTTCAGTTCTGTGTGTTGAGGAGCCTGATGGCTTGTGGGAAAAAACTGTTGCATAGTCTGGATGTGGTGGCCCGAATGCTTCGGAACCTCTTTCCTGATGGCAGGAGTGTGAAGAGTGTGTGTGATGGGTGTGTGCGGTCGTCCACAATGCTGTTGGCTTTGCGGATGCAGCGTGTGGTGTAAATGTGCATGATAGAGGGCAGAGAGACTCCGATGATCTTCTCAGCTGTCCTCACTATCCTCTGTAGGGTCTTGCGATCCACGACGGTGCAGTTCCCAAACCAGGCAGTGATGCAGCTGCTCAGGATGCTCTCAATGGTCCCTCTGTAGAACATGGTCAGGATGGGGGGAGGGAGATGGGCTTTCCTCAGCCTTCTCAGGAAGTAGAGACGCTGCTGGGCCTTCTTGGTGATGGAGCTGGTGTTGACTGACCAGGTGAGGTTGTCCGCCAGATGAACACCAAGGAATTTGGTGCTCTTGACTATCTCCACTGAGGATCCATCGATGATCAATGGAGAATGGTCACCCTGTGCTCTCCTGAAGTCCACAACCATCTCTTTAGTTTTGTCAACGTTCAGAGACAGGTTGTTTGCTCCACACCAGGCTGTTAATCGTTGCACCTCCTCTCTGTAGGCTGACTCGTCGTTCTTGCTGATTAAACCCATCACGGTCGTGTCATCAGCAAACTTGACTATGTGGTTTGAGCTGTGCATTGCTACACAGTCGTGCGTCAGCAGAGTGAACAGCAGAGGGCTGAGCACACAGCCCTGAGGGGCTCCAGTGCTCAGTGTGGTGGTGCTGGAGATGTTGTTCCCGATCCGGACTGACTGGGGTCTTCCAGTCAGGAAGTCCAGAATCCAGTTGCAGAGGGAGGTGTTCAGGCCCAGTATGCTCAATTTCTCAGTCAGGTGCTGAGGGATGATTGTGTTGAATGCTGAGCTGAAGTCAATGAACAGCATTCGTACGTATGAGTCCTTACTGTCCAGGTGGGTGAGGGCCAGATGGAGGGTCGTGGAGATGGCATCGTCCGTGGAACGATTTGGACGATACGCAAACTGCATGGGGTCCAGGGAGGTTGGGAGTTGGGTCTTAATGTGCCTCATGACGAGCCTCTCGAAGCACTTCATCACGATGGGTGTGAGCGCGACGGGACGGTAGTCATTGAGGCAGGAGACAGTAGACTTCTTAGGCACAGGCACGATGGTCGTTGCCTTGAGGCACGTAGGAACAACGTTGCTGCTCAGGGAGATGTTGAAGATGTCTGTGAAGACATCCGCTAGCTGTTCTGCGCACTCCCTGAGCACTCTGCCAGGAATGTTGTCTGGTCCAGCAGACTTCCGTGGGTTAACTCTGCATAGAGTTTTCCTCACTTCAGCTGTGGTTAGACAGAGCACCTGGTCACTGGGAGGTGGAGTGGACTTCCTCGCCTTCACGTTGTTCTGTGCCTCAAACCGGGCGTAGAAGTGGTTCAGCGCATCTGGGAGGGAGGCGTCGCGGTCACAATCAGGTGAAGTTGTCTTGTAGTTCGTGATCGCCTGGATGCCCTGCCACATGCGCCGGGTGTCTCCGCTGTCTTCGAAGTAGTCGTGGATTTTCTTTGAGTGTGCGCGCTTTGCCTCTCTAATGGCACGGGACAGTTTGGCCCTTGCTGTTCTCAAGGCCGTCTTGTCCCCTGTTCTGAAGGCAGCGTCTCTTTGTTTCAGCAGCGCCCACACATTGGCATTTATCCACGGCTTCCTGTTGGAGCGTGTAGTGATGGTCTTGGAGATGGTCACATCGTCAACGCACTTGCTGATGTAGCTGGTTACTGTTGACGTGTATTCCTCCAAGTTGATGGAATCGCCGTTGGTTGCGGCCTCCCTAAACATGTCCCAGTCAGTGCACTCAAAACAGTCTTGAAGAGCAGAAGTAGCTCCTGCTGGCCAGGTTTTCACCTGTTTCAGAACCGGTTTAGAGCGTCTGACGAGCGGTCTGTATGCTGGAATTAGCATAACCGAGATGTGGTCTGAGTAGCCGAGATGGGGGCGGGGCTCCGCACGATACGCGCCGGGGATGTTTGTGTAAACAAGATCCAGCGTGTTCCCTCCTCTTGTTGCAAAGTCCACATGCTGATGAAGTTTAGGGAGCACAGTCCTGAGATTCGCATGGTTGAAATCTCCGGCAATAATAAACAGTCCGTCGGGGTGAGCGTTCTGCAGGTCGCTAATAGCACCGTAGAGTTCACACAGTGCCTCCTTAGCATTAGCGCTGGGGGGAATGTACACTCCGACAATGAAAACAGTGGTGAATTCCCGTGGTAAATAGAACGGTCTGCATCTAACAGTCACAAACTCCACTAGCGATGAGCAGAAACGTGAGACAAGCACAGAGTTCTTGCACCACTCCGTGTTGATGTAAACACACACGCCACCACCGCGAGTCTTACCGCACAGAGCAGCGTTTCTGTCGGCGCGAAACACGGTTAGCCCGTCTAGCTGGATGGCGGCTTCCGGAACTCTGTCACTGAGCCACGTCTCCGTGAAAACAAAGATGCAGCAGTCTCTGAATTCTCGCCGCGTGGTCCGCTGGAGTCGGATTTAGTCTAGTTTATTGTCCAGGGAGCAGACGTTGGAGAGGAGAATGGACGGTAGAGCCGGCCGGCTAGGGTTAGCATTTAGCCTAGCACGGACACCCGCCCGCTTGCCGCGCTTCCGCTTCCTCGAGCAGCGATTCCGACGTCCCCTCACCTGGCCACCGGCGTCAGGTGACACCGAGGGCTGGGGGCCTGGTATTTGTCGCTGGGGTCGTAGCAAGCCGAGGTCGCGAAGGTTACCAATTACTTCCTCGTGCAGATTATTGTATGTATGAACCCTGTGCCGCAGCAATGTCTGGCGGTCGTAAACATGAACACAGCTGACTGTGGTGTCCATGTACTGTAAAGGGTCTGGCTAAATACGGCAAAAACACCATTTGTTGGATCCGGAGAGGCCGCTGCGAGCTACTGCCGCGCCGCCATCTTGTTCCACAGCCTAGACAGGGGCGTAACAGACCAGTACAGTTATAGTACTTTGTACTTTGCCACATTTATCTTCTTCTTAGCAAGTGTCATGCATTCTGCTTCTCCAGCGTTTTTAAGAGCTGTTGATGATGTCAAATGCAGCTTACGGCCACACTGCTCTCTAAGCGCCCGATCCCGTCCGATCTCGGCAGCCAAATAGGGCCGGGCCTTGTTAGTACTTGGTAGGAAGACCGCCTGGGAATACCACGTGCTGTAAGCTTCTTTGCTTGGGTTTACGGGCAGCACAAGCTGGTGTTACTGCCTATTTATTCATAGAAATTGTTCTATATTTTCATCAAATGTTGTTCTTTCATTGCTGTTTTGCTACTTTATTGGTTTGCCAACCATCGTGCTTCATTACTAGTAGACCATGTTACGGTCCTGGCCATATGTGTTGTTTTTATTTTCTTGTTCTTATAGGTGCCCTGCCTGATTGGCCGGATTGGGGGGCAGTACAGGAAGCTGATTGGTCCATCCTACACTTCTTGGAGTTTTAAAAGTACGGTTCCCAACAGCTAGCGAGGCTCTTTCTGGCATCAGCACCTGTTTGCTGTTCTTGGTTTCCAAACCTTATTTAGCATTTTTGAATTGTTAGGTTTTGTGCCGTGGTTTTGTTTATAAATTGTATATTTTGTAAATAGTATTAAATCTGTAGGGGTGAACTGCCATTTTCTTTGGACTGTTTTCACATTAGGGAGTTAGGGTTAGCGACTGTCTTTTGGTTTGTTTATTTCTATCAGGCTAGCTAGCACTTTCTGTGGGAAATGGCTTATTTTGTTTATTATGTTGGCCTTGGTTCGCCCTGAGTTGTAGTGTCATGTTTTGTTTGACACTTTCTTTCGTTTAAAATAAATATCATTCTGTTGGAACATCTCGATCCTGGATTTTGGTTTGGGGATCGGAGAGGGAACATGCTAATTTATCTTTGTATGTTGCACCCTGACCCCCTAGACAGGGGCGTAACAGACCAGTACAGTTATAGTACTTTGTACTTTGCCACATTTATCTTCTTCTTAGCAAGTGTCATGCATTCTGCTTCTCCAGCGTTTTTAAGAGCTGTTGATGATGTCAAATGCAGCTTACGGCCACACCGCTCTCTAAGCGCCCGATCCCGTCCGATCTCGGCAGCCAAATAGGGCCGGGCCTTGTTAGTACTTGGTAGGAAGACCGCCTGGGAATACCACGTGCTGTAAGCTTCTTTGCTTGGGTTTACGGGCAGCACAAGCTGGTGTTACTGCCTATTTATTCATAGAAATTGTTCTATATTTTCATCAAATTTTGTTCTTTCATTGCTGTTTTGCTACTTTATTGGTTTGCCAACCATCGTGCTTCATTACTAGTAGACCATGTTACGGTCCTGGCCATATGTGTTGTTTTTATTTTCTTGTTCTTATAGGTGCCCTGCCTGATTGGCCGGATTGGGGGGCAGTACAGGAAGCTGATTGGTCCATCCTACACTTCCTGGAGTTTTAAAGGTACCGTTCCCAACAGCTAGCGAGGCTCTTTCTGGCATCAGCACCTGTTTGCTGTTCTTGGTTTCCAAACCTTATTTAGCATTTTTGAATTGTTAGGTTTTGTGCCGTGGTTTTGTTTATAAATTGTATATTTTGTAAATAGTATTAAATCTGTAGGGGTGAACTGCCATTTTCTTTGGACTGTTTTCACATTAGGGAGTTAGGGTTAGCGACTGTCTTTTGGTTTGTTTATTTCTATCAGGCTAGCTAGCACTTTCTGTGGGAAATGGCTTATTTTGTTTATTATGTTGGCCTTGGTTCGCCCTGAGTTGTAGTGTCATGTTTTGTTTGACACTTTCTTTCGTTTAAAATAAATATCATTCTGTTGGAACATCTCGATCCTGGATTTTGGTTTGGGGATCGGAGAGGGAACATGCTAATTTATCTTTGTATGTTGCACCCTGACCCCCTAGACAGGGGCGTAACAGACCAGTACAGTTATAGTACTTTGTACTTTGCCACATTTATCTTCTTCTTAGCAAGTGTCATGCATTCTGCTTCTCCAGCGTTTTTAAGAGCTGTTGATGATGTCAAATGCAGCTTACGGCCACACCGCTCTCTAAGCGCCCGATCCCGTCCGATCTCGGCAGCCAAATAGGGCCGGGCCTTGTTAGTACTTGGTAGGAAGACCGCCTGGGAATACCACGTGCTGTAAGCTTCTTTGCTTGGGTTTACGGGCAGCACAAGCTGGTGTTACTGCCTATTTATTCATAGAAATTGTACTATATTTTCATCAAATTTTGTTCTTTCATTGCTGTTTTGCTACTTTATTGGTTTGCCAACCATCGTGCTTCATTACTAGTAGACCATGTTACGGTCCTGGCCATATGTGTTGTTTTTATTTTGTTGTTCTTATAGGTGCCCTGCCTGATTGGCCGGATTGGGGGGCAGTACAGGAAGCTGATTAGTCCATCCTACACTTCCTGGAGTTTTAAAAGTACGGTTCCCAACAGCTAGCGAGGCTCTTTCTGGCATCAGCACCTGTTTGCTGTTCTTGGTTTCCAAACCTTATTTAGCATTTTTGAATTGTTAGGTTTTGTGCCGTGGTTTTGTTTATAAATTGTATATTTTGTAAATAGTATTAAATCTGTAGGGGTGAACTGCCATTTTCTTTGGACTGTTTTCACATTAGGGAGTTAGGGTTAGCGACTGTCTTTTGGTTTGTTTATTTCTATCAGGCTAGCTAGCACTTTCTGTGGGAAATGGCTTATTTTGTTTATTATGTTGGCCTTGGTTCGCCCTGAGTTGTAGTGTCATGTTTTGTTTGACACTTTCTTTCGTTTAAAATAAATATCATTCTGTTGGAACATCTCGATCCTGGATTTTGGTTTGGGGATCGGAGAGGGAACATGCTAATTTATCTTTTTATGTTGCACCCTGACCTCCTAGACAGGGGCGTAACAGACCAGTACAGTTATAGTACTTTGTACTTTGCCACATTTATCTTCTTCTTAGCAAGTGTCATGCATTCTGCTTCTCTAGCGTTTTTAAGAGCTGTTGATGATGTCAAATGCAGCTTACGGCCACACCGCTCTCTAAGCGCCCGATCTCGTCCGATCTCGGCAGCCAAATAGAGCCGGGCCTGGTTAGTACTTGGTAGGAAGACCGCCTGGGAATACCAGGTGCTGTAAGCTTTTTTGCTTGGGTTTACGGGCAGCACAAGCTGGTGTTACTGCCTATTTATTCATAGAAATTGTTCTATATTTTCATCAAATTTTGTTCTTTCATTGCTGTTTTGCTACTTTATTGGTTTGCCAACCATCGTGCTTCATTACTAGTAGACCATGTTACGGTCCTGGCCATATGTGTTGTTTTTATTTTGTTGTTCTTATAGGTGCCCTGCCTGATTGGCCGGATTGGGGGGCAGTACAGGAAGCTGATTGGTCCATCCTACACTTCCTGGAGTTTTAAAAGTACGGTTCCCAACAGCTAGCGAGGCTCTTTCTGGCATCAGCACCTGTTTGCTGTTCTTGGTTTCCAAACCTTATTTAGCATTTTTGAATTGTTAGGTTTTGTGCCGTGGTTTTGTTTATAAATTGTATATTTTGTAAAAAGTATTAAATCTGTAGGGGTGAACTGCCATTTTCTTTGGACTGTTTTCACATTAGGGAGTTAGGGTTAGCAACTGTCTTTTGGTTTGTTTATTTCTATCAGGCTAGCTAGCACTTTCTGTGGGAAATGGCTTATTTTGTTTATTATGTTGGCCTTGGTTCGCCCTGAGTTGTAGTGTCATGTTTTGTTTGACACTTTCTTTCGTTTAAAATAAATATCATTCTGTTGGAACATCTCGATCCTGGATTTTGGTTTGGGGATCGGAGAGGGAACATGCTAATTTATCTTTTTATGTTGCACCCTGACCTCCTAGACAGGGGCGTAACAGACCAGTACAGTTATAGTACTTTGTACTTTGCCACATTTATCTTCTTCTTAGCAAGTGTCATGCATTCTGCTTCTCTAGCGTTTTTAAGAGCTGTTGATGATGTCAAATGCAGCTTACGGCCACACCGCTCTCTAAGCGCCCGATCTCGTCCGATCTCGGCAGCCAAATAGAGCCGGGCCTGGTTAGTACTTGGTAGGAAGACCGCCTGGGAATACCAGGTGCTGTAAGCTTTTTTGCTTGGGTTTACGGGCAGCACAAGCTGGTGTTACTGCCTATTTATTCATAGAAATTGTTCTATATTTTCATCAAATTTTGTTCTTTCATTGCTGTTTTGCTACTTTATTGGTTTGCCAACCATCGTGCTTCATTACTAGTAGACCATGTTACGGTCCTGGCCATATGTGTTGTTTTTATTTTCTTGTTCTTATAGGTGCCCTGCCTGATTGGCCGGATTGGGGGGCAGTACAGGAAGCTGATTGGTCCATCCTACACTTCCTGGAGTTTTAAAAGTACGGTTCCCAACAGCTAGCGAGGCTCTTTCTGGCATCAGCACCTGTTTGCTGTTCTTGGTTTCCAAACCTTATTTAGCATTTTTGAATTGTTAGGTTTTGTGCCGTGGTTTTGTTTATAAATTGTATATTTTGTAAATAGTATTAAATCTGTAGGGGTGGACTGCCATTTTCTTTTGATTGTTTTCTCTTGTTTTCACATTAGGGAGTTAGGGTTAGCGACTGTCTTTTGGTTTGTTTATTTCTATCAGGCTAGCTAGCACTTTCTGTGGGAAATGGCTTATTTTGTTTATTATGTTGGCCTTGGTTCGCCCTGAGTTGTAGTGTCATGTTTTGTTTGACACTTTCTTTCGTTTAAAATAAATATCATTCTGTTGGAACATCTCGATCCTGGATTTTGGTTTGGGGATCGGAGAGGGAACATGCTAATTTATCTTTGTATGTTGCACCCTGACCCCCTAGTCAAGTCAAGTGGCTTTTATTATCATTTCTACTATACACAGTTGTTCACAGTACACAGTTGAAACGAGATAACGTTCCTCCAAGAACCAAGGTGCTACAAACAACACAAGTTATAATAAAGTGCATCGAGTGCAACCAAGTGCAAACAGTGCAGACGAAAAAACAGTACAGACGTACAGTGTAGACAGACAACACAAGTAACACAGGACAGGACACAAGACACAAGACCCAAGACAGTGCCGACCAGTAAACCTACTGTATACTATTTTACAGTACAGTACAGTTCAGTTAAGTGTGCTAGGGGTGTTAAAAAAAATAGCAGCATGTAAACGGTATAGTGCATTTAAATGTCCAGCATGTAAAAAATGTGCAATTGCATTGGAATGTGCAAAAAAAAACAGCAGGTAAACAGTGTAGTGCAGTAAATGTAGAATGATAAAAGTAAATAAATAATAAATAAGTGGTGGTGGAATGAGATGAGTAGTGAGTGATGAGAATGTGCTGAGTTCGGTTTGCAGTGTGTTTAAGTTCTATTTCAGTTCTGTGTGTTGAGGAGCCTGATGGCTTGTGGGAAAAAACTGTTGCATAGTCTGGATGTGGTGGCTCGAATGCTTCGGAACCTCTTTCCTGATGGCAGGAGTGTGAAGAGTGTGTGTGCGGTCGTCCACAATGCTGTTGGCTTTGCGGATGCAGCGTGTGGTGTAAATGTGCATGATAGAGGGCAGAGAGACTCCGATGATCTTCTCAGCTGTCCTCACTATCCTCTGTAGGGTCTTGCGATCCGCGACGGTGCAGTTCCCAAACCAGGCAGTGATGCAGCTGCTCAGGATGCTCTCAATGGTCCCTCTGTAGAACATGGTCAGGATGGGGGGAGGGAGATGGGCTTTCCTCAGCCTTCTCAGGAAGTAGAGACGCTGCTGGGCCTTCTTGGTGATGGAGCTGGTGTTGACTGACCAGGTGAGGTTGTCCGCCAGATGAACACCAAGGAATTTGGTGCTCTTGACTATCTCCACTGAGGATCCATCGATGATCAATGGAGAATGGTCACCCTGTGCTCTCCTGAAGTCCACAACCATCTCTTTAGTTTTGTCAACGTTCAGAGACAGGTTGTTTGCTCCACACCAGGCTGTTAATCGTTGCACCTCCTCTCTGTAGGCTGACTCGTCGTTCTTGCTGATTAAACCCACCACGGTCGTGTCATCAGCAAACTTGACTATGTGGTTTGAGCTGTGCATTGCTACACAGTCGTGCGTCAGCAGAGTGAACAGCAGAGGGCTGAGCACACAGCCCTGAGGGGCTCCAGTGCTCAGTGTGGTGGTGCTGGAGATGTTGTTCCCGATCCGGACTGACTGGGGTCTTCCAGTCAGGAAGTCCAGAATCCAGTTGCAGAGGGAGGTGTTCAGGCCCAGTATGCTCAATTTCTCAGTCAGGTGCTGAGGGATGATTGTGTTGAATGCTGAGCTGAAGTCAATGAACAGCATTCGTACGTATGAGTCCTTACTGTCCAGGTGGGTGAGGGCCAGATGGAGGGTCGTGGAGATGGCATCGTCCGTGGAACGATTTGGACGATACGCAAACTGCATGGGGTCCAGGGAGGTTGGGAGTTGGGTCTTAATGTGCCTCATGACGAGCCTCTCGAAGCACTTCATCACGATGGGTGTGAGCGCGACGGGACGGTAGTCATTGAGGCAGGAGACAGTAGACTTCTTAGGCACAGGCACGATGGTCGTTGCCTTGAGGCACGTAGGAACAACGTTGCTGCTCAGGGAGATGTTGAAGATGTCTGTGAAGACATCCGCTAGCTGTTCTGCGCACTCCCTGAGCACTCTGCCAGGAATGTTGTCTGGTCCAGCAGACTTCCGTGGGTTAACTCTGCATAGAGTTTTCCTCACTTCAGCTGTGGTTAGACAGAGCACCTGGTCACTGGGAGGTGGAGTGGACTTCCTCGCCTTCACGTTGTTCTGTGCCTCAAACCGGGCGTAGAAGTGGTTCAGCGCATCTGGGAGGGAGGCGTCGCGGTCACAATCAGGTGAAGTTGTCTTGTAGTTCGTGATCGCATGGATGCCCTGCCACATGCGCCGGGTGTCTCCGCTGTCTTCGAAGTGGTCGTGGATTTTCTTTGAGTGTGCGCGCTTTGCCTCTCTAATGGCACGGGACAGTTTGGCCCTTGCTGTTCTCAAGGCCGTCTTGTCCCCTGTTCTGAAGGCAGCGTCTCTTTGTTTCAGCAGCGCCCACACATTGGCATTTATCCACGGCTTCCTGTTGGAGCGTGTAGTGATGGTCTTGGAGATGGTCACATCGTCAACGCACTTGCTGATGTAGCTGGTTACTGTTGACGTGTATTCCTCCAAGTTGATGGAATCGCCGTTGGTTGCGGCCTCCCTAAACATGTCCCAGTCAGTGCACTCAAAACAGTCTTGAAGAGCAGAAGTAGCTCCTGCTGGCCAGGTTTTCACCTGTTTCAGAACCGGTTTAGAGCGTCTGACGAGCGGTCTGTATGCTGGAATTAGCATAACCGAGATGTGGTCTGAGTAGCCGAGATGGGGGCGGGGCTCCGCACGATACGCGCCGGGGATGTTTGTGTAAACAAGATCCAGCGTGTTCCCTCCTCTCGTTGCAAAGTCCACATGCTGATGAAGTTTAGGGAGCACAGTCCTGAGATTCGCATGGTTGAAATCTCCGGCAATAATAAACAGTCCGTCGGGGTGAGCGTTCTGCAGGTCGCTAATAGCACCGTAGAGTTCACACAGTGCCTCCTTAGCATTAGCGCTGGGGGGAATGTACACTCCGACAATGAAAACAGTGGTGAATTCCCGTGGTAAATAGAACGGTCTGCATCTAACAGTCACAAACTCCACTAGCGATGAGCAGAAACGTGAGACAAGCACAGAGTTCTTGCACCACTCCGTGTTGATGTAAACACACACGCCACCACCGCGAGTCTTACCGCACAGAGCAGCGTTTCTGTCGGCGCGAAACACGGTTAGCCCGTCTAGCTGGATGGCGGCTTCCGGAACTCTGTCACTGAGCCACGTCTCCGTGAAAACAAAGATGCAGCAGTCTCTGAATTCTCGCCGCGTGGTCCGCTGGAGTCGGATTTAGTCTAGTTTATTGTCCAGGGAGCAGACGTTGGAGAGGAGAATGGACGGTAGAGCCGGCCGGCTAGGGTTAGCATTTAGCCTAGCACGGACACCCGCCCGCTTGCCGCGCTTCCGCTTCCTCGAGCAGCGCTTCCGACGTCCCCTCACCTGGCCACCGGCGTCAGGTGACACCGAGGGCTGGGGGCCTGGTATTTGTCGCTGGGGTCGTAGCAAGCCGAGGTCGCGAAGGTTACCAATTACTTCCTCGTGCAGATTATTGTATGTATGAACCCTGTGCCGCAGCAATGTCTGGCGGTCGTAAACATGAACACAGCTGACTGTGGTGTCCATGTACTGTAAAGGGTCTGGCTAAATACGGCAAAAACACCATTTGTTGGATCCGGAGAGGCCGCTGCGAGCTACTGCCGCGCCGCCATCTTGTTCCACAGCCTAGACAGGGGCGTAACAGACCAGTACAGTTATAGTACTTTGTACTTTGCCACATTTATCTTCTTCTTAGCAAGTGTCATGCATTCTGCTTCTCCAGCGTTTTTAAGAGCTGTTGATGATGTCAAATGCAGCTTACGGCCACACTGCTCTCTAAGCGCCCGATCCCGTCCGATCTCGGCAGCCAAATAGGGCCGGGCCTTGTTAGTACTTGGTAGGAAGACCGCCTGGGAATACCACGTGCTGTAAGCTTCTTTGCTTGGGTTTACGGGCAGCACAAGCTGGTGTTACTGCCTATTTATTCATAGAAATTGTTCTATATTTTCATCAAATGTTGTTCTTTCATTGCTGTTTTGCTACTTTATTGGTTTGCCAACCATCGTGCTTCATTACTAGTAGACCATGTTACGGTCCTGGCCATATGTGTTGTTTTTATTTTCTTGTTCTTATAGGTGCCCTGCCTGATTGGCCGGATTGGGGGGCAGTACAGGAAGCTGATTGGTCCATCCTACACTTCTTGGAGTTTTAAAAGTACGGTTCCCAACAGCTAGCGAGGCTCTTTCTGGCATCAGCACCTGTTTGCTGTTCTTGGTTTCCAAACCTTATTTAGCATTTTTGAATTGTTAGGTTTTGTGCCGTGGTTTTGTTTATAAATTGTATATTTTGTAAATAGTATTAAATCTGTAGGGGTGAACTGCCATTTTCTTTGGACTGTTTTCACATTAGGGAGTTAGGGTTAGCGACTGTCTTTTGGTTTGTTTATTTCTATCAGGCTAGCTAGCACTTTCTGTGGGAAATGGCTTATTTTGTTTATTATGTTGGCCTTGGTTCGCCCTGAGTTGTAGTGTCATGTTTTGTTTGACACTTTCTTTCGTTTAAAATAAATATCATTCTGTTGGAACATCTCGATCCTGGATTTTGGTTTGGGGATCGGAGAGGGAACATGCTAATTTATCTTTGTATGTTGCACCCTGACCCCCTAGACAGGGGCGTAACAGACCAGTACAGTTATAGTACTTTGTACTTTGCCACATTTATCTTCTTCTTAGCAAGTGTCATGCTTTCTGCTTCTCCAGCGTTTTTAAGAGCTGTTGATGATGTCAAATGCAGCTTACGGCCACACCGCTCTCTAAGCGCCCGATCCCGTCCGATCTCGGCAGCCAAATAGGGCCGGGCCTTGTTAGTACTTGGTAGGAAGACCGCCTGGGAATACCACGTGCTGTAAGCTTCTTTGCTTGGGTTTACGGGCAGCACAAGCTGGTGTTACTGCCTATTTATTCATAGAAATTGTTCTATATTTTCATCAAATTTTGTTCTTTCATTGCTGTTTTGCTACTTTATTGGTTTGCCAACCATCGTGCTTCATTACTAGTAGACCATGTTACGGTCCTGGCCATATGTGTTGTTTTTATTTTCTTGTTCTTATAGGTGCCCTGCCTGATTGGCCGGATTGGGGGGCAGTACAGGAAGCTGATTGGTCCATCCTACACTTCCTGGAGTTTTAAAAGTACGGTTCCCAACAGCTAGCGAGGCTCTTTCTGGCATCAGCACCTGTTTGCTGTTCTTGGTTTCCAAACCTTATTTAGCATTTTTGAATTGTTAGGTTTTGTGCCGTGGTTTTGTTTATAAATTGTATATTTTGTAAATAGTATTAAATCTGTAGGGGTGAACTGCCATTTTCTTTGGACTGTTTTCACATTAGGGAGTTAGGGTTAGCGACTGTCTTTTGGTTTGTTTATTTCTATCAGGCTAGCTAGCACTTTCTGTGGGAAATGGCTTATTTTGTTTATTATGTTGGCCTTGGTTCGCCCTGAGTTGTAGTGTCATGTTTTGTTTGACACTTTCTTTCGTTTAAAATAAATATCATTCTGTTGGAACATCTCGATCCTGGATTTTGGTTTGGGGATCGGAGAGGGAACATGCTAATTTATCTTTGTATGTTGCACCCTGACCCCCTAGACAGGGGCGTAAAGGACCAGTACAGTTATAGTACTTTGTACTTTGCCACATTTATCTTCTTCTTAGCAAGTGTCATGCATTCTGCTTCTCCAGCGTTTTTAAGAGCTGTTGATGATGTCAAATGCAGCTTACGGCCACACCGCTCTCTAAGCGCCCGATCTCGTCCGATCTCGGCAGCCAAATAGAGCCGGGCCTGGTTAGTACTTGGTAGGAAGACCGCCTGGGAATACCAGGTGCTGTAAGCTTTTTTGCTTGGGTTTACGGGCAGCACAAGCTGGTGTTACTGCCTATTTATTCATAGAAATTGTTCTATATTTTCATCAAATTTTGTTCTTTCATTGCTGTTTTGCTACTTTATTGGTTTGCCAACCATCGTGCTTCATTACTAGTAGACCATGTTACGGTCCTGGCCATATGTGTTGTTTTTATTTTCTTGTTCTTATAGGTGCCCTGCCTGATTGGCCGGATTGGAGGGCAGTACAGGAAGCTGATTGGTCCATCCTACACTTCCTGGAGTTTTAAAAGTACGGTTCCCAACAGCTAGCGAGGCTCTTTCTGGCATCAGCACCTGTTTGCTGTTCTTGGTTTCCAAACCTTATTTAGCATTTTTGAATTGTTAGGTTTTGTGCCGTGGTTTTGTTTATAAATTGTATATTTTGTAAATAGTATTAAATCTGTAGGGGTGAACTGCCATTTTCTTTGGACTGTTTTCACATTAGGGAGTTAGGGTTAGCGACTGTCTTTTGGTTTGTTTATTTCTATCAGGCTAGCTAGCACTTTCTGTGGGAAATGGCTTATTTTGTTTATTATGTTGGCCTTGGTTCGCCCTGAGTTGTAGTGTCATGTTTTGTTTGACACTTTCTTTCGTTTAAAATAAATATCATTCTGTTGGAACATCTCGATCCTGGATTTTGGTTTGGGGATCGGAGAGGGAACATGCTAATTTATCTTTGTATGTTGCACCCTGACCCCCTAGACAGGGGCGTAACAGACCAGTACAGTTATAGTACTTTGTACTTTGCCACATTTATCTTCTTCTTAGCAAGTGTCATGCATTCTGCTTCTCCAGCGTTTTTAAGAGCTGTTGATGATGTCAAATGCAGCTTACGGCCACACCGCTCTCTAAGCGCCCGATCTCGTCCGATCTCGGCAGCCAAATAGAGCCGGGCCTGGTTAGTACTTGGTAGGAAGACCGCCTGGGAATACCAGGTGCTGTAAGCTTTTTTGCTTGGGTTTACGGGCAGCACAAGCTGGTTTTACTGCCTATTTATTCGCGAAGGTTACCAATTACTTCCTCGTGCAGATTATTGTATGTATGAACCCTGTGCCGCAGCAATGTCTGGCGGTCGTAAACATGAACACAGCTGACTGTGGTGTCCATGTACTGTAAAGGGTCTGGCTAAATACGGCAAAAACACCATTTGTTGGATCCGGAGAGGCCGCTGCGAGCTTCTGCCGCGCCGCCATCTTGTTCCACAGCCTAGACAGGGGCGTAACAGACCAGTACAGTTATAGTACTTTGTACTTTGCCACATTTATCTTCTTCTTAGCAAGTGTCATGCATTCTGCTTCTCCAGCGTTTTTAAGAGCTGTTGATGATGTCAAATGCAGCTTACGGCCACACCGCTCTCTAAGCGCCCGATCTCGTCCGATCTCGGCAGCCAAATAGAGCCGGGCCTGGTTAGTACTTGGTAGGAAGACCGCCTGGGAATACCACGTGCTGTAAGCTTCTTTGCTTGGGTTTACGGGCAGCACAAGCTGGTGTTACTGCCTATTTATTCATAGAAATTGTTCTATATTTTCATCAAATTTTGTTCTTTCATTGCTGTTTTGCTACTTTATTGGTTTGCCAACCATCGTGCTTCATTACTAGTAGACCATGTTACGGTCCTGGCCATATGTGTTGTTTTTATTTTCTTGTTCTTATAAGTGCCCTGCCTGATTGGCCGGATTGGGGGGCAGTACAGGAAGCTGATTGGTCCATCCTACACTTCCTGGAGTTTTAAAAGTACGGTTCCCAACAGCTAGCGAGGCTCTTTCTGGCATCAGCACCTGTTTGCTGTTTTTGGTTTCCAAACATTATTTAGCATTTTTGAATTGTTAGGTTTTGTGCCGTGGTTTTGTTTATAAATTGTATATTTTGTAAATAGTATTAAATCTGTAGGGGTGGACTGCCATTTTCTTTGGACTGTTTTCACATTAGGGAGTTAGGGTTAGCGACTGTCTTTTGGTTTGTTTATTTCTATCAGGCTAGCTAGCACTTTCTGTGGGAAATGGCTTATTTTGTTTATTATGTTGGCCTTGGTTCGCCCTGAGTTGTAGTGTCATGTTTTGTTTGACACTTTCTTTCGTTTAAAATAAATATCATTCTGTTGGAACATCTCGATCCTGGATTTTGGTTTGGGGATCGGAGAGGGAACATGCTAATTTATCTTTGTATGTTGCACCCTGACCCCCTAGACAGGGGCGTAACAGACCAGTACAGTTATAGTACTTTGTACTTTGCCACATTTATCTTCTTCTTAGCAAGTGTCATGCATTCTGCTTCTCCAGCGTTTTTAAGAGCTGTTGATGATGTCAAATGCAGCTTACGGCCACACCGCTCTCTAAGCGCCCGATCTCGTCCGATCTCGGCAGCCAAATAGAGCCGGGCCTGGTTAGTACTTGGTAGGAAGACCGCCTAGGAATACCAGGTGCTGTAAGCTTTTTTGCTTGGGTTTACGGGCAGCACAGCCTGGTGTTACTGCCGATTTATTCATAGAAATTGTTCTATATTTTCATGAAATTTTGTTCTTTCATTGCTGTTTTGCTACTTTATTGGTTTGTCAACCATCGTGCTTCTTTACTACTAGTCCAGTACCGTTTTAGTACTTTGCCACATTTATCTTCTTCTTAGCAAGTGTCATGCATTCTGCTTCTCCAGCGTTTTTAAGAGCTGTTGATGATGTCAAATGCAGCTTACGGCCACACCGCTCTCTAAGCGCCCGATCTCGTCCGATCTCGGCAGCCAAATAGAGCCGGGCCTGGTTAGTACTTGGTAGGAAGACCGCCTGGGAATACCAGGTGCTGTAAGCTTTTTTGCTTGGGTTTACGGGCAGCACAAGCTGGTGTTACTGCCTATTTATTCATAGAAATTGTTCTATATTTTCATCAAATTTTGTTCTTTCATTGCTGTTTTGCTACTTTATTGGTTTGCCAACCATCGTGCTTCATTACTAGTAGACCATGTTACGGTCCTGGCCATATGTGTTGTTTTTATTTTCTTGTTCTTATAGGTGCCCTGCCTGATTGGCCGGATTGGAGGGCAGTACAGGAAGCTGATTGGTCCATCCTACACTTCCTGGAGTTTTAAAAGTACGGTTCCCAACAGCTAGCGAGGCTCTTTCTGGCATCAGCACCTGTTTGCTGTTCTTGGTTTCCAAACCTTATTTAGCATTTTTGAATTGTTAGGTTTTGTGCCGTGGTTTTGTTTATAAATTGTATATTTTGTAAATAGTATTAAATCTGTAGGGGTGAACTGCCATTTTCTTTGGACTGTTTTCACATTAGGGAGTTAGGGTTAGCGACTGTCTTTTGGTTTGTTTATTTCTATCAGGCTAGCTAGCACTTTCTGTGGGAAATGGCTTATTTTGTTTATTATGTTGGCCTTGGTTCGCCCTGAGTTGTAGTGTCATGTTTTGTTTGACACTTTCTTTCGTTTAAAATAAATATCATTCTGTTGGAACATCTCGATCCTGGATTTTGGTTTGGGGATCGGAGAGGGAACATGCTAATTTATCTTTGTATGTTGCACCCTGAACCCCTAGACAGGGGCGTAACAGACCAGTACAGTTATAGTACTTTGTACTTTGCCACATTTATCTTCTTCTTAGCAAGTGTCATGCATTCTGCTTCTCCAGCGTTTTTAAGAGCTGTTGATGATGTCAAATGCAGCTTACGGCCACACCGCTCTCTAAGCGCCCGATCTCGTCCGATTTCGGCAGCCAAATAGAGCCGGGCCTGGTTAGTACTTGGTAGGAAGACCGCCTAGGAATACCAGGTGCTGTAAGCTTTTTTGCTTGGGTTTACGGGCAGCACAGCCTGGTGTTACTGCCGATTTATTCATAGAAATTGTTCTATATTTTCATGAAATTTTGTTCTTTCATTGCTGTTTTGCTACTTTATTGGTTTGTCAACCATCGTGCTTCATTACTAGTAGACCATGTTACGGTCTTGGCCATATGTGTTGTTTTTATTTTGTTGTTCTTATAGGTGCCCTGCCTGATTGGCCGGATTTGGGGGAAGTACAGGAAGCTGATTGGTCCATCCTACACTTCCTGGAGTTTTAAAAGTACGGTTCCCAACAGCTAGCGAGGCTCTTTCTGGCATCAGCACCTGTTTGCTGTTCTTGGTTTCCAAACCTTATTTAGCATTTTAGAATTGTTAGGTTTTGTGCCGTGGTTTTGTTTATAAATTGTATATTTTGTAAATAGTATTAAATCTGTAGGGGTGAACTGCCATTTTCTTTGGACTGTTTTCACATTAGGGAGTTAGGGTTAGCGACTGTCTTTTGGTTTGTTTATTTCTATCAGGCTAGCTAGCACTTTCTGTGGGAAATGGCTTATTTTGTTTATTATGTTGGCCTTGGTTCGCCCTGAGTTGTAGTGTCATGTTTTGTTTGACACTTTCTTTCGTTTAAAATAAATATCATTCTGTTGGAACATCTCGATCCTGGATTTTGGTTTGGGGATCGGAGAGGGAACATGCTAATTTATCTTTGTATGTTGCACCCTGACCCCCTAGACAGGGCCGTAACAGACCAGTACAGTTATAGTACTTTGTACTTTGCCACATTTATCTTCTTCTTAGCAAGTGTCATGAATTCTGCTTCTCCAGCGTTTTTAAGAGCTGTTGATGATGTCAAATGCAGCTTACGGCCACACCGGCTCTAAGCGCCCGATCTCGTCCGATCTCGGCAGCCAAATAGAGCCGGGCCTGGTTAGTACTTGGTAGGAAGACCGCCTGGGAATACCAGGTGCTGTAAGCTTTTTTGCTTGGGTTTACGGGCAGCACAAGCTGGTGTTACTGCCTATTTATTCATAGAAATTGTTCTATATTTTCATCAAATTTTGTTCTTTCATTGCTGTTTTGCTACTTTATTGGTTTGTCAACCATCGTGCTTCATTACTAGTAGACCATGTTACGGTCCTGGCCAGATGTGTTGTTTTTATTTTGTTGTTCTTATAGGTGCCCTGCCTGATTGGCCGGATTTGGGGGAAGTACAGGAAGCTGATTGGTCCATCCTACACTTCCTGGAGTTTTAAAAGTACGGTTCCCAACAGCTAGCGAGGCTCTTTCTGGCATCAGCACCTGTTTGCTGTTCTTGGTTTCCAAACCTTATTTAGCATTTTTGAATTGTTAGGTTTTGTGCCGTGGTTTTGTTTATAAATTGTATATTTTGTAAATAGTATTAAATCTGTAGGGGTGGACTGCCATTTTCTTTTGATTGTTTTCTCTTGTTTTCACATTAGGGAGTTAGGGTTAGCGACTGTCTTTTGGTTTGTTTATTTCTATCAGGCTAGCTAGCACTTTCTGTGGGAAATGGCTTATTTTGTTTATTATGTTGGCCTTGGTTCGCCCTGAGTTGTAGTGTCATGTTTTGTTTGACACTTTCTTTCGTTTAAAATAAATATCATTCTGTTGGAACATCTCGATCCTGGATTTTGGTTTGGGGATCGGAGAGGGAACATGCTAATTTATCTTTGTATGTTGCACCCTGACCCCCTAGACAGGGGCGTAACAGACCAGTACAGTTATAGTACTTTGTACTTTGCCACATTTATCTTCTTCTTAGCAAGTGTCATGCATTCTGCTTCTCCAGCGTTTTTAAGAGCTGTTGATGATGTCAAATGCAGCTTACGGCCACACCGCTCTCTAAGCGCCCGATCTCGTCCGATCTCGGCAGCCAAATAGAGCCGGGCCTGGTTAGTACTTGGTAGGAAGACCGCCTGGGAATACCAGGTGCTGTAAGCTTTTTTGCTTGGGTTTACGGGCAGCACAAGCTGGTGTTACTGCCTATTTATTCATAGAAATTGTTCTATATTTTCATCAAATTTTGTTCTTTCATTGCTGTTTTGCTACTTTATTGGTTTGTCAACCATCGTGCTTCATTACTAGTAGACCATGTTACGGTCCTGGCCATATGTGTTGTTTTTATTTTGTTGTTCTTATAGGTGCCCTGCCTGATTGGCCGGATTTGGGGGAAGTACAGGAAGCTGATTGGTCCATCCTACACTTCCTGGAGTTTTAAAAGTACGGTTCCCAACAGCTAGCGAGGCTCTTTCTGGCATCAGCACCTGTTTGCTGTTCTTGGTTTCCAAACCTTATTTAGCATTTTAGAATTGTTAGGTTTTGTGCCGTGGTTTTGTTTATAAATTGTATATTTTGTAAATAGTATTAAATCTGTAGGGGTGAACTGCCATTTTCTTTGGACTGTTTTCACATTAGGGAGTTAGGGTTAGCGACTGTCTTTTGGTTTGTTTATTTCTATCAGGCTAGCTAGCACTTTCTGTGGGAAATGGCTTATTTTGTTTATTATGTTGGCCTTGGTTCGCCCTGAGTTGTAGTGTCATGTTTTGTTTGACACTTTCTTTCGTTTAAAATAAATATCATTCTGTTGGAACATCTCGATCCTGGATTTTAGTTTGGGGATCGGAGAGGGAACATGCTAATTTATCTTTATATTTTGCACCCTGACCCCCTAGACAGGGGCGTAACAGACCAGTACAGTTATAGTACTTTGTACTTTGCCACATTTATCTTCTTCTTAGCAAGTGTCATGAATTCTGCTTCTCCAGCGTTTTTAAGAGCTGTTGATGATGTCAAATGCAGCTTACGGCCACACCGCTCTCTAAGCGCCCGATCTCGTCCGATCTAGGCAGCCAAATAGAGCCGGGCCTGGTTAGTACTTGGTAGGAAGACCGCCTGGGAATACCAGGTGCTGTAAGCTTTTTTGCTTGGGTTTACGGGCAGCACAAGCTGGTGTTACTGCCTATTTATTCATAGAAATTGTTCTATATTTTCATCAAATTTTGTTCTTTCATTGCTGTTTTGCTACTTTATTGGTTTGTCAACCATCGTGCTTCATTACTAGTAGACCATGTTACGGTCCTGGCCATATGTGTTGTTTTTATTTTGTTGTTCTTATAGGTGCCCTGCCTGATTGGCCGGATTTGGGGGAAGTACAGGAAGCTGATTGGTCCATCCTACACTTCCTGGAGTTTTAAAAGTACGGTTCCCAACAGCTAGCGAGGCTCTTTCTGGCATCAGCACCTGTTTGCTGTTCTTGGTTTCCAAACCTTATTTAGCATTTTAGAATTGTTAGGTTTTGTGCCGTGGTTTTGTTTATAAATTGTATATTTTGTAAATAGTATTAAATCTGTAGGGGTGAACTGCCATTTTCTTTGGACTGTTTTCACATTAGGGAGTTAGGGTTAGCGACTGTCTTTTGGTTTGTTTATTTCTATCAGGCTAGCTAGCACTTTCTGTGGGAAATGGCTTATTTTGTTTATTATGTTGGCCTTGGTTCGCCCTGAGTTGTAGTGTCATGTTTTGTTTGACACTTTCTTTCGTTTAAAATAAATATCATTCTGTTGGAACATCTCGATCCTGGATTTTGGTTTGGGGATCGGAGAGGGAACATGCTAATTTATCTTTGTATGTTGCACCCTGACCCCCTAGACAGGGCCGTAACAGACCAGTACAGTTATAGTACTTTGTACTTTGCCACATTTATCTTGTTCTTAGCAAGTGTCATGAATTCTGCTTCTCCAGCGTTTTTAAGAGCTGTTGATGATGTCAAATGCAGCTTACGGCCACACCGCTCTCTAAGCGCCCGATCTCGTCCGATCTCGGCAGCCAAATAGAGCCGGGCCTGGTTAGTACTTGGTAGGAAGACCGCCTGGGAATACCAGGTGCTGTAAGCATTTTTGCTTGGGTTTACGGGCAGCACAAGCTGGTGTTACTGCCTATTTATTCATAGAAATTGTTCTATATTTTCATCAAATTTTGTTCTTTCATTGCTGTTTTGCTACTTTATTGGTTTGTCAACCATCGTGCTTCATTACTAGTAGACCATGTTACGGTCCTGGCCATATGTGTTGTTTTTATTTTGTTGTTCTTATAGGTGCCCTGCCTGATTGGCCGGATTTGGGGGAAGTACAGGAAGCTGATTGGTCCATCCTACACTTCCTGGAGTTTTAAAAGTACGGTTCCCAACAGCTAGCGAGGCTCTTTCTGGCATCAGCACCTGTTTGCTGTTCTTGGTTTCCAAACCTTATTTAGCATTTTAGAATTGTTAGGTTTTGTGCCGTGGTTTTGTTTATAAATTGTATATTTTGTAAATAGTATTAAATCTGTAGGGGTGAACTGCCATTTTCTTTGGACTGTTTTCACATTAGGGAGTTAGGGTTAGCGACTGTCTTTTGGTTTGTTTATTTCTATCAGGCTAGCTAGCACTTTCTGTGGGAAATGGCTTATTTTGTTTATTATGTTGGCCTTGGTTCGCCCTGAGTTGTAGTGTCATGTTTTGTTTGACACTTTCTTTCGTTTAAAATAAATATCATTCTGTTGGAACATCTCGATCCTGGATTTTGGTTTGGGGATCGGAGAGGGAACATGCTAATTTATCTTTGTATGTTGCACCCTGACCCCCTAGACAGGGCCGTAACAGACCAGTACAGTTATAGTACTTTGTACTTTGCCACATTTATCTTCTTCTTAGCAAGTGTCATGAATTCTGCTTCTCCAGCGTTTTTAAGAGCTGTTGATGATGTCAAATGCAGCTTACGGCCACACCGCTCTCTAAGCGCCCGATCTCGTCCGATCTCGGCAGCCAAATAGAGCCGGGCCTGGTTAGTACTTGGTAGGAAGACCGCCTGGGAATACCAGGTGCTGTAAGCTTTTTTGCTTGGGTTTACGGGCAGCACAAGCTGGTGTTACTGCCTATTTATTCATAGAAATTGTTCTATATTTTCATCAAATTTTGTTCTTTCATTGCTGTTTTGCTACTTTATTGGTTTGTCAACCATCGTGCTTCATTACTAGTAGACCATGTTACGGTCCTGGCCATATGTGTTGTTTTTATTTTGTTGTTCTTATAGGTGCCCTGCCTGATTGGCCGGATTTGGGGGAAGTACAGGAAGCTGATTGGTCCATCCTACACTTCCTGGAGTTTTAAAAGTACGGTTCCCAACAGCTAGCGAGGCTCTTTCTGGCATCAGCACCTGTTTGCTGTTCTTGGTTTCCAAACCTTATTTAGCATTTTAGAATTGTTAGGTATTGTGCCGTGGTTTTGTTTATAAATTGTATATTTTGTAAATAGTATTAAATCTGTAGGGGTGAACTGCCATTTTCTTTGGACTGTTTTCACATTAGGGAGTTAGGGTTAGCGACTGTCTTTTGGTTTTTTTATTTCTATCAGGCTAGCTAGCACTTTCTGTGGGAAATGGCTTATTTTGTTTATTATGTTGGCCTTGGTTCGCCCTGAGTTGTAGTGTCATGTTTTGTTTGACACTTTCTTTCGTTTAAAATAAATATCATTCTGTTGGAACATCTCGATCCTGGATTTTGGTTTGGGGATCGGAGAGGGAACATGCTAATTTATCTTTGTATGTTGCACCCTGACCCCCTAGACAGGGCCGTAACAGACCAGTACAGTTATAGTACTTTGTACTTTGCCACATTTATCTTCTTCTTAGCAAGTGTCATGAATTCTGCTTCTCCAGCGTTTTTAAGAGCTGTTGATGATGTCAAATGCAGCTTACGGCCACACCGCTCTCTAAGCGCCCGATCTCGTCCGATCTAGGCAGCCAAATAGAGCCGGGCCTGGTTAGTACTTGGTAGGAAGACCGCCTGGGAATACCAGGTGCTGTAAGCTTTTTTGCTTGGGTTTACGGGCAGCACAAGCTGGTGTTACTGCCTATTTATTCATAGAAATTGTTCTATATTTTCATCAAATTTTGTTCTTTCATTGCTGTTTTGCTACTTTATTGGTTTGTCAACCATCGTGCTTCATTACTAGTAGACCATGTTACGGTCCTGGCCATATGTGTTGTTTTTATTTTGTTGTTCTTATAGGTGCCCTTCCTGATTGGCCGGATTTGGGGGAAGTACAGGAAGCTGATTGGTCCATCCTACACTTCCTGGAGTTTTAAAAGTACGGTTCCCAACAGCTAGCGAGGCTCTTTCTGGCATCAGCACCTGTTTGCTGTTCTTGGTTTCCAAACCTTATTTAGCATTTTTGAATTGTTAGGTTTTGTGCCGTGGTTTTGTTTATAAATTGTATATTTTGTAAATAGTATTAAATCTGTAGGGGTGGACTGCCATTTTCTTTGGACTGTTTTCACATTAGGGAGTTAGGGTTAGTGACTGTCTTTTGGTTTGTTTATTTCTATCAGGCTAGCTAGCACATTCTGTGGGAAATGGCTTATTTTGTTTATTATGTTGGCCTTGGTTCGCCCTGAGTTGTAGTGTCATGTTTTGTTTGACACTTTCTTTCGTTTAAAATAAATATCATTCTGTTGGAACATCTCGATCCTGGATTTTGGTTTGGGGATCGGAGAGGGAACATGCTAATTTATCTTTGTATGTTGCACCCTGACCCCCTAGACAGGGGCGTAACAGACCAGTACAGTTATAGTACTTTGTACTTTGCCACATTTATCTTCTTCTTAGCAAGTGTCATGCATTCTGCTTCTCCAGCGTTTTTAAGAGCTGTTGATGATGTCAAATGCAGCTTACGGCCACACTGCTCTCTAAGCGCCCGATCCCGTCCGATCTCGGCAGCCAAATAGGGCCGGGCCTTGTTAGTACTTGGTAGGAAGACCGCCTGGGAATACCACGTGCTGTAAGCTTCTTTGCTTGGGTTTACGGGCAACACAAGCTCGTGTTACTGCCTATTTATTCATAGAAATTGTACTATATTTTCATCAAATTTTGTTCTTTCATTGCTGTTTTGCTACTTTATTGGTTTGTCAACCATCGTGCTTCATTACTAGTAGACCATGTTACGGTCCTGGCCATATGTGTTGTTTTTATTTTCTTGTTCTTATAGGTGCCCTGCCTGATTGGCCGGATTGGGGGGCAGTACAGGAAGCTGATTGGTCCATCCTACACTTCCTGGAGTTTTAAAAGTACGGTTCCCAACAGCTAGCGAGGCTCTTTCTGGCAGCAGCACCTGTTTGCTGTTCTTGGTTTCCAAACCTTATTTAGCATTTTTGAATTGTTAGGTTTTGTGCCGTGGTTTTGTTTATAAATTGTATATTTTGTAAATAGTATTAAATCTGTAGGGGTGAACAGCCATTTTCTTTTGATTGTTTTCTCTTGTTTTCACATTAGGGAGTTAGGGTTAGCGACTGTCTTTTGGTTTGTTTATTTCTATCAGGCTAGCTAGCACTTTCTGTGGGAAATGGCTTATTTTGTTTATTATGTTGGCCTTGGTTCGCCCTGAGTTGTAGTGTCATGTTTTGTTTGACACTTTCTTTCGTTTAAAATAAATATCATTCTGTTGGAACATCTCGATCCTGGATTTTGGTTTGGGGATCGGAGAGGGAACATGCTAATTTATCTTTGTATGTTGCACCCTGACCCCCTAGACAAGGGCGTAACAGACCAGTACAGTTATAGTACTTTGTACTTTGCCACATTTATCTTCTTCTTAGCAAGTGTCATGCATTCTGCTTCTCCAGCGTTTTTAAGAGCTGTTGATGATGTCAAATGCAGCTTACGGCCACACCGCTCTCTAAGCGCCCGATCCCGTCCGATCTCGGCAGCCAAATAGGGCCGGGCCTTGTTAGTACTTGGTAGGAAGACCGCCTGGGAATACCACGTGCTGTAAGCTTCTTTGCTTGGGTTTACGGGCAGCACAAGCTGGTGTTACTGCCTATTTATTCATAGAAATTGTTCTATATTTTCATCAAATTTTGTTCTTTCATTGCTGTTTTGCTACTTTATTGGTTTGCCAACCATCGTGCTTCATTACTAGTAGACCATGTTACGGTCCTGGCCATATGTGTTGTTTTTATTTTCTTGTTCTTATAGGTGCCCTGCCTGATTGGCCGGATTGGGGGGCAGTACAGGAAGCTGATTGGTCCATCCTACACTTCCTGGAGTTTTAAAAGTACGGTTCCCAACAGCTAGCGAGGCTCTTTCTGGCATCAGCACCTGTTTGCTGTTCTTGGTTTCCAAACCTTATTTAGCATTTTTGAATTGTTAGGTTTTGTGCTGTGGTTTTGTTTATAAATTGTATATTTTGTAAATAGTATTAAATCTGTAGGGGTGAACTGCCATTTTCTTTGGACTGTTTTCACATTAGGGAGTTAGGGTTAGCGACTGTCTTTTGGTTTGTTTATTTCTATCAGGCTAGCTAGCACTTTCTGTGGGAAATGGCTTATTTTGTTTATTATGTTGGCCTTGGTTCACCCTGAGTTGTAGTGTCATGTTTTGTTTGACACTTTCTTTCGTTTAAAATAAATATCATTCTGTTGGAACATCTCGATCCTGGATTTTGGTTTGGGGATCGGAGAGGGAACATGCTAATTTATCTTTGTATGTTGCACCCTGACCCCCTAGTCAAGTCAAGTGGCTTTTATTGTCATTTCTACTATACACAGTTGTTCACAGTACACAGTTGAAACGAGATAACGTTCCTCCAAGAACCAAGGTGCTACAAACAACACAAGTTATAATAAAGTGCATCGAGTGCAACCAAGTGCAAACAGTGCAGACGAAAAAACAGTACAGACGTACAGTGTAGACAGACAACACAAGTAACACAGGACAGGACACAAGACACAAGACCCAAGACGGTGCCGACCAGTAAACCTACTGTATACTATTTTACAGTACAGTACAGTTCAGTTAAGTGTGCTAGGGGTGTTAAAAAAAAGAGCAGCATGTAAACGGTATTGTGCATTTAAATGTCCAGCATGTAAAAAAAGTGCAATTGCATTGGAATGTGCAAAAAAAAACAGCAGGTAAACAGTGTAGTGCAGTAAATGTAGAATGATAAAAGTAAATAAATAATAAATAAGTGGTGGTGGAATGAGATGAGTAGTGAGTGATGAGAATGTGCTGAGTTCGGTTTGCAGTGTGTTTAAGTTCTATTTCAGTTCTGTGTGTTGAGGAGCCTGATGGCTTGTGGGAAAAAACTGTTGCATAGTCTGGATGTGGTGGCCCGAATGCTTCGGAACCTCTTTCCTGATGGCAGGAGTGTGAAGAGTGTGTGTGATGGGTGTGTGCGGTCGTCCACAATGCTGTTGGCTTTGCGGATGCAGCGTGTGGTGTAAATGTGCATGATAGAGGGCAGAGAGACTCCGATGATCTTCTCAGCTGTCCTCACTATCCTCTGTAGGGTCTTGCGATCCGCGACGGTGCAGTTTCCAAACCAGGCAGTGATGCAGCTGGTCAGGATGCTCTCAATGGTCCCTCTGTAGAACATGGTCAGGATGGGGGGAGGGAGATGGGCTTTCCTCAGCCTTCTCAGGAAGTAGAGACGCTGCTGGGCCTTCTTGGTGATGGAGCTGGTGTTGACTGACCAGGTGAGGTTGTCCGCCAGATGAACACCAAGGAATTTGGTGCTCTTGACTATCTCCACTGAGGATCCATCGATGATCAATGGAGAATGGTCACCCTGTGCTCTCCTGAAGTCCACAACCATCTCTTTAGTTTTGTCAACGTTCAGAGACAGGTTGTTTGCTCCACACCAGGCTGTTAATCGTTGCACCTCCTCTCTGTAGGCTGACTCGTCGTTCTTGCTGATTAAACCCACCACGGTCGTGTCATCAGCAAACTTGACTATGTGGTTTGAGCTGTGCATTGCTACACAGTCGTGCGTCAGCAGAGTGAACAGCAGAGGGCTGAGCACACAGCCCTGAGGGGCTCCAGTGCTCAGTGTGGTGGTGCTGGAGATGTTGTTCCCGATCCGGACTGACTGGGGTCTCCCAGTCAGGAAGTCCAGAATCCAGTTGCAGAGGGAGGTGTTCAGGCCCAGTATGCTCAATTTCTCAGTCAGGTGCTGAGGGATGATTGTGTTGAATGCTGAGCTGAAGTCAATGAACAGCATTCGTACGTATGAGTCCTTACTGTCCAGGTGGGTGAGGGCCAGATGGAGGGTCGTGGAGATGGCATCGTCCGTGGAACGATTTGGACGATACGCAAACTGCATGGGGTCCAGGGAGGTTGGGAGTTGGGTCTTAATGTGCCTCATGACGAGCCTCTCGAAGCACTTCATCACGATGGGTGTGAGCGCGACGGGACGGTAGTCATTGAGGCAGGAGACAGTAGACTTCTTAGGCACAGGCACGATGGTCGTTGCCTTGAGGCACGTAGGAACAACGTTGCTGCTCAGGGAGATGTTGAAGATGTCTGTGAAGACATCCGCTAGCTGTTCTGCGCACTCCCTGAGCACTCTGCCAGGAATGTTGTCTGGTCCAGCAGACTTCCGTGGGTTAACTCTGCATAGAGTTTTCCTCACTTCAGCTGTGGTTAGACAGAGCACCTGGTCACTGGGAGGTGGAGTGGACTTCCTCGCCTTCACGTTGTTCTGTGCCTCAAACCGGGCGTAGAAGTGGTTCAGCGCATCTGGGAGGGAGGCGTCGCGGTCACAATCAGGTGAAGTTGTCTTGTAGTTCGTGATCGCCTGGATGCCCTGCCACATGCGCCGGGTGTCTCCGCTGTCTTCGAAGTGGTCGTGGATTTTTTTTTGAGTGTGCGCGCTTTGCCTCTCTAATGGCACGGGACAGTTTGGCCCTTGCTGTTCTCAAGGCCGTCTTGTCCCCTGTTCTGAAGGCAGCGTCTCTTTGTTTCAGCAGCGCACACACATTGGCATTTATCCACGGCTTCCTGTTGGAGCGTGTAGTGATGGTCTTGGAGATGGTCACATCGTCAACGCACTTGCTGATGTAGCTGGTTACTGTTGACGTGTATTCCTCCAAGTTGATGGAATCGCCGTTGGTTGCGGCCTCCCTAAACATGTCCCAGTCAGTGCACTCAAAACAGTCTTGAAGAGCAGAAGTAGCTCCTGCTGGCCAGGTTTTCACCTGTTTCAGAACCGGTTTAGAGCGTCTGACGAGCGGTCTGTATGCTGGAATTATCATAACCGAGATGTGGTCTGAGTAGCCGAGATGGGGGCGGGGCTCCGCACGATACGCGCCGGGGATGTTTGTGTAAACAAGATCCAGCGTGTTCCCTCCTCTCGTTGCAAAGTCCACATGCTGATGAAGTTTAGGGAGCACAGTCCTGAGATTCGCATGGTTGAAATCTCCGGCAATAATAAACAGTCCGTCGGGGTGAGCGTTCTGCAGGTCGCTAATAGCACCGTAGAGTTCACACAGTGCCTCCTTAGCATTAGCGCTGGGGGGAATGTACACTCCGACAATGAAAACAGTGGTGAATTCCCGTGGTAAATAGAACGGTCTGCATCTAACAGTCACAAACTCCACTAGCGATGAGCAGAAACGTGAGACAAGCACAGAGTTCTTGCACCACTCCGTGTTGATGTAAACACACACGCCACCACCGCGAGTCTTACCACACAGAGCAGCGTTTCTGTCGGCGCGAAACACGGTTAGCCCGTCTAGCTGGATGGCGGCTTCCGGAACTCTGTCACTGAGCCACGTCTCCGTGAAAACAAAGATGCAGCAGTCTCTGAATTCTCGCCGCGTGGTCCGCTGGAGTCGGATTTAGTCTAGTTTATTGTCCAGGGAGCAGACGTTGGAGAGGAGAATGGACGGTAGAGCCGGCCGGCTAGGGTTAGCATTTAGCCTAGCACGGACACCCGCCCGCTTGCCGCGCTTCCGCTTCCTCGAGCAGCGCTTCCGACGTCCCCTCACCTGGCCACCGGCGTCAGGTGACACCGAGGGCTGGGGGCCTGGTATTTGTCGCTGGGGTCGTAGCAAGCCGAGGTCGCGAAGGTTACCAATTACTTCCTCGTGCAGATTATTGTATGTATGAACCCTGTGCCGCAGCAATGTCTGGCGGTCGTAAACATGAACACAGCTGACTGTGGTGTCCATGTACTGTAAAGGGTCTGGCTAAATACGGCAAAAACACCATTTGTTGGATCCGGAGAGGCCGCTGCGAGCTACTGCCGCGCCGCCATCTTGTTCCACAGCCTAGACAGGGGCGTAACAGACCAGTACAGTTATAGTACTTTGTACTTTGCCACATTTATCTTCTTCTTAGCAAGTGTCATGCATTCTGCTTCTCCAGCGTTTTTAAGAGCTGTTGATGATGTCAAATGCAGCTTACGGCCACACTGCTCTCTAAGCGCCCGATCCCGTCCGATCTCGGCAGCCAAATAGGGCCGGGCCTTGTTAGTACTTGGTAGGAAGACCGCCTGGGAATACCACGTGCTGTAAGCTTCTTTGCTTGGGTTTACGGGCAGCACAAGCTGGTGTTACTGCCTATTTATTCATAGAAATTGTTCTATATTTTCATCAAATTTTGTTCTTTCATTGCTGTTTTGCTACTTTATTGGTTTGTCAACCATCGTGCTTCATTACTAGTAGACCATTTTACGGTCCTGGCCATATGTGTTGTTTTTATTTTGTTGTTCTTATAGGTGCCCTGCCTGATTGGCCGGATTTGGGGGAAGTACAGGAAGCTGATTGGTCCATCCTACACTTCCTGGAGTTTTAAAAGTACGGTTCCCAACAGCTAGCGAGGCTCTTTCTGGCATCAGCACCTGTTTGCTGTTCTTGGTTTCCAAACCTTATTTAGCATTTTTGAATTGTTAGGTTTTGTGCCGTGGTTTCGTTTATAAATTGCATATTTTGTAAATAGTATTAAATCTGTAGGGGTGAACTGCCATTTTCTTTGGACTGTTTTCACATTAGGGAGTTAGGGTTAGCGACTGTCTTTTGGTTTGTTTATTTCTATCAGGCTAGCTAGCACTTTCTGTGGGAAATGGCTTATTTTGTTTATTATGTTGGCCTTGGTTCGCCCTGAGTTGTAGTGTCATGTTTTGTTTGACACTTTCTTTCGTTTAAAATAAATATCATTCTGTTGGAACATCTCGATCCTGGATTTTGGTTTGGGGATCGGAGAGGGAACATGCTAATTTATCTTTGTATGTTGCACCCTGACCCCCTAGACAGGGGCGTAACAGACCAGTACAGTTATAGTACTTTGTACTTTGCCACATTTATCTTCTTCTTAGCAAGTGTCATGCATTCTGCTTCTCCAGCGTTTTTAAGAGCTGTTGATGATGTCAAATGCAGCTTACGGCCACACCGCTCTCTAAGTGCCCGATCTCGTCCGATCTCGGCAGCCAAATAGAGCCGGGCCTGGTTAGTACTTGGTAAGAAGACCACCTGGGAATACCAGGTGCTGTAAGCTTTTTTGCTTGGGTTTACGGGCAGCACAAGCTGGTGTTACTGCCTATTTATTCATAGAAATTGTTCTATATTTTCATCAAATTTTGTTCTTTCATTGCTGTTTTGCTACTTTATTGGTTTGCCAACCATCGTGCTTCATTACTAGTAGACCATGTTACGGTCCTGGCCATATGTGTTGTTTTTATTTTCTTGTTCTTATAGGTGCCCTGCCTGATTGGCCGGATTGGGGGGCAGTACAGGAAGCTGATTGGTCCATCCTACACTTCCTGGAGTTTTAAAAGTACGGTTCCCAACAGCTAGCGAGGCTCTTTCTGGTATCAGCACCTGTTTTCTGTTCTTGGTCTCCAAACCTTATTTAGCATTTTTGAATTGTTAGGTTTTGTGCCGTGGTTTTGTTTATAAATTGTATATTTTGTAAATAGTATTAAATCTGTAGGGGTGAACTGCCATTTTCTTTGGACTGTTTTCACATTAGGGAGTTAGGGTTAGCGACTGTCTTTTGGTTTGTTTATTTCTATCAGGCTAGCTAGCACTTTCTGTGGGAAATGGCTTATTTTGTTTATTGTGTTGGCCTTGGTTCGCCCTGAGTTGTAGTGTCATGTTTTGTTTGACACTTTCTTTCGTTTAAAATAAATATCATTCTGTTGGAACATCTCGATCCTGGATTTTGGTTTGGGGATCGGAGAGGGAACATGCTAATTTATCTTTGTATGTTGCACCCTGACCCCCTAGACAGGGGCGTAACAGACCAGTACAGTTATAGTACTTTGTACTTTGCCACATTTATCTTCTTCTTAGCAAGTGTCATGCATTCTGCTTCTCCAGCGTTTTTAAGAGCTGTTGATGATGTCAAATGCAGCTTACGGCCACACCGCTCTCTAAGCGCCCGATCTCGTCCGATCTCGGCAGCCAAATAGAGCCGGGCCTGGTTAGTACTTGGTAGGAAGACCGCCTGGGAATACCAGGTGCTGTAAGCTTTTTTGCTTGGGTTTACGGGCAGCACAAGCTGGTGTTACTGCCTATTTATTCATAGAAATTGTTCTATATTTTCATCAAATTTTGTTCTTTCATTGCTGTTTTGCTACTTTATTGGTTTGCCAACCATCGTGCTTCATTACTAGTAGACCATGTTACGGTCCTGGCCATATGTGTTGTTTTTATTTTCTTGTTCTTATAGGTGCCCTGCCTGATTGGCCGGATTGGGGGGCAGTACAGGAAGCTGATTGGTCCATCCTACACTTCCTGGAGTTTTAAAAGTGCGGTTCCCAACAGCTAGCGAGGCTCTTTCTGGCAGCAGCACCTGTTTGCTGTTCTTGCTTTCCAAACCTTATTTAGCATTTTTGAATTGTTAGGTTTTGTGCCGTGGTTTTGTTTATAAATTGTATATTTTGTAAATAGTATTAAATCTGTAGGGGTGAACTGCCATTTTCTTTGGACTGTTTTCACATTAGGGAGTTAGGGTTAGCGACTGTCTTTTGGTTTGTTTATTTCTATCAGGCTAGCTAGCACTTTCTGTGCTAAATGGCTTATTTTGTTTATTATGTTTGCCTTGGTTCGCCCTGAGTTGTAGTGTCATGTTTTGTTTGACACTTTCTTTCGTTTAAAATAAATATCATTCTGTTGGAACATCTCGATCCTGGATTTTGGTTTGGGGATCGGAGAGGGAACATGCTAATTTATCTTTGTATGTTGCACCCTGACCCCCTAGACAGGGGCGTAACAGACCAGTACAGTTATAGTACTTTGTACTTTGCCACATTTATCTTCATCTTAGCAAGTGTCATGCATTCTGCTTCTCCAGCGTTTTTAAGAGCTGTTGATGATGTCAAATGCAGCTTACGGCCAAACCGCTCTCTAAGCGCCCGATCTCGTCCGATCTCGGCAGCCAAATAGAGCCGGGCCTGGTTAGTACTTGGTAGGAAGACCGCCTGGGAATACCAGGTGCTGTAAGCTTTTTTGCTTGGGTTTACGGGCAGCACAAGCTGGTGTTACTGCCTATTTATTCATAGAAATTGTTCTATATTTTCATCAAATTTTGTTCTTTCATTGCTGTTTTGCTACTTTATTGGTTTGCCAACCATCGTGCTTCATTACTAGTAGACCATGTTACGGTCCTGGCCATATGTGTTGTTTTTATTTTCTTGTTCTTATAGGTGCCCTGCCTGATTGGCCGGATTGGGGGGCAGTACAGGAAGCTGATTGGTCCATCCTACACTTCCTGGAGTTTTAAAAGTACGGTTCCCAACAGCTAGCGAGGCTCTTTCTGGCATCAGCACCTGTTTGCTGTTCTTGGTTTCCAAACCTTATTTAGCATTTTTGAATTGTTAGGTTTTGTGCCGTGGTTTTGTTTATAAATTGTATATTTTGTAAATAGTATTAAATCTGTAGGGGTGAACTGCCATTTTCTTTGGACTGTTTTCACATTAGGGAGTTAGGGTTAGCGACTGTCTTTTGGTTTGTTTATTTCTATCAGGCTAGCTAGCACTTTCTGTGGGAAATGGCTTATTTTGTTTATTATGTTGGCCTTGGTTCGCCCTGAGTTGTAGTGTCATGTTTTGTTTGACACTTTCTTTCGTTTAAAATAAATATCATTCTGTTGGAACATCTCGATCCTGGATTTTGGTTTGGGGATCGGAGAGGGAACATGCTAATTTATCTTTGTATGTTGCACCCTGACCCCCTAGACAGGGGCGTAACAGACCAGTACAGTTATAGTACTTTGTACTTTGCCACATTTATCTTCTTCTTAGCAAGTGTCATGCATTCTACTTCTCCAGCGTTTTTAAGAGCTGTTGATGATGTCAAATGCAGCTTACGGCCACACCGCTCTCTAAGCGCCCGATCTCGTCCGATCTCGGCAGCCAAATAGAGCCGGGCCTGGTTAGTACTTGGTAGGAAGACCGCCTGGGAATACCAGGTGCTGTAAGCTTTTTTGCTTGGGTTTACGGGCAGCACAAGCTGGTGTTACTGCCTATTTATTCATAGAAATTGTTCTATATTTTCATCAAATTTTGTTCTTTCATTGCTGTTTTGCTACTTTATTGGTTTGCCAACCATCGTGCTTCATTACTAGTAGACCATGTTACGGTCCTGGCCATATGTGTTGTTTTTATTTTCTTGTTCTTATAGGTGCCCTGCCTGATTGGCCGGATTGGGGGGCAGTACAGGAAGCTGATTGGTCCATCCTACACTTCCTGGAGTTTTAAAAGTACGGTTCCCAACAGCTAGCGAGGCTCTTTCTGGCATCAGCACCTGTTTGCTGTTCTTGGTTTCCAAACCTTATTTAGCATTTTTGAATTGTTAGGTTTTGTGCCGTGGTTTTGTTTATAAATTGTATATTTTGTAAATAGTATTAAATCTGTAGGGGTGAACTGCCATTTTCTTTGGACTGTTTTCACATTAGGGAGTTAGGGTTAGCGACTGTCTTTTGGTTTGTTTATTTCTATCAGGCTAGCTAGCACTTTCTGTGGGAAATGGCTTATTTTGTTTATTATGTTGGCCTTGGTTCGCCCTGAGTTGTAGTGTCATGTTTTGTTTGACACTTTCTTTCGTTTAAAATAAATATCATTCTGTTGGAACATCTCGATCCTGGATTTTGGTTTGGGGATCGGAGAGGGAACATGCTAATTTATCTTTGTATGTTGCACCCTGACCCCCTAGACAAGGGCGTAACAGACCAGTACAGTTATAGTACTTTGTACTTTGCCACATTTATCTTCTTCTTAGCAAGTGTCATGCATTCTGCTTCTCTAGCGTTTTTAAGAGCTGTTGATGATGTCAAATGCAGCTTACGGCCACACCGCTCTCTAAGCGCCCGATCTCGTCCGATCTCGGCAGCCAAATAGAGCCGGGCCTGGTTAGTACTTGGTAGGAAGACCGCCTGGGAATACCAGGTGCTGTAAGCTTTCTTGCTTGGGTTTACGGGCAGCACAAGCTGGTGTTACTGCCTATTTATTCATAGAAATTGTTCTATATTTTCATCAAATTTTGTTCTTTCATTGCTGTTTTGCTACTTTATTGGTTTGCCAACCATCGTGCTTCATTACTAGTAGACCATGTTACGGTCCTGGCCATATGTGTTGTTTTTATTTTCTTGTTCTTATAGGTGCCCTGCCTGATTGGCCGGATTGGGGGGCAGTACAGGAAGCTGATTGGTCCATCCTACACTTCCTGGAGTTTTAAAAGTACGGTTCCCAACAGCTAGCGAGGCTCTTTCTGGCATCAGCACCTGTTTGCTGTTCTTGGTTTCCAAACCTTATTTAGCATTTTTGAATTGTTAGGTTTTGTGCCGTGGTTTTGTTTATAAATTGTATATTTTGTAAATAGTATTAAATCTGTAGGGGTGAACTGCCATTTTCTTTGGACTGTTTTCACATTAGGGAGTTAGGGTTAGCGACTGTCTTTTGGTTTGTTTATTTCTATCAGGCTAGCTAGCACTTTCTGTGGGAAATGGCTTATTTTGTTTATTGTGTTGGCCTTGGTTCGCCCTGAGTTGTAGTGTCATGTTTTGTTTGACACTTTCTTTCGTTTAAAATAAATATCATTCTGTTGGAACATCTCGATCCTGGATTTTGGTTTGGGGATCGGAGAGGGAACATGCTAATTTATCTTTGTATGTTGCACCCTGACCCCCTAGACAGGGGCGTAACAGACCAGTACAGTTATAGTACTTTGTACTTTGCCACATTTATCTTCTTCTTAGCAAGTGTCATGCATTCTGCTTCTCCAGCGTTTTTAAGAGCTGTTGATGATGTCAAATGCAGCTTACGGCCACACCGCTCTCTAAGCGCCCGATCTCGTCCGATCTCGGCAGCCAAATAGAGCCGGGCCTGGTTAGTACTTGGTAGGAAGACCGCCTAGGAATACCAGGTGCTGTAAGCTTTTTTGCTTGGGTTTACGGGCAGCACAGCCTGGTGTTACTGCCGATTTATTCATAGAAATTGTTCTATATTTTCATTAAATTTTGTTCTTTCATTGCTGTTTTGCTACTTTATTGGTTTGTCAACCATCGTGCTTCTTTACTACTAGACCAGTACCGTTTTAGTACTTTGCCACATTTATCTTCTTCTTAGCAAGTGTCATGCATTCTGCTTCTCCAGCGTTTTTAAGAGCTGTTGATGATGTCAAATGCAGCTTACGGCCACACCGCTCTCTAAGCGCCCGATCTCGTCCGATCTCGGCAGCCAAATAGAGCCGGGCCTGGTTAGTACTTGGTAGGAAGACCGCCTGGGAATACCAGGTGCTGTAAGCTTTTTTGCTTGGGTTTACGGGCAGCACAAGCTGGTGTTACTGCCTATTTATTCATAGAAATTGTTCTATATTTTCATCAAATTTTGTTCTTTCATTGCTGTTTTGCTACTTTATTGGTTTGCCAACCATCGTGCTTCATTACTAGTAGACCATGTTACGGTCCTGGCCATATGTGTTGTTTTTATTTTCTTGTTCTTATAGGTGCCCTGCCTGATTGGCCGGATTGGGGGGCAGTACAGGAAGCTGATTGGTCCATCCTACACTTCCTGGAGTTTTAAAAGTACGGTTCCCAACAGCTAGCGAGGCTCTTTCTGGCATCAGCACCTGTTTGCTGTTCTTGGTTTCCAAACCTTATTTAGCATTTTTGAATTGTTAGGTTTTGTGCCGTGGTTTTGTTTATAAATTGTATATTTTGTAAATAGTATTAAATCTGTAGGGGTGAACTGCAATTTTCTTTGGACTGTTTTCACATTAGGGAGTTAGGGTTAGCGACTGTCTTTTGGTTTGTTTATTTCTATCAGGCTAGCTAGCACTTTCTGTGGGAAATGGCTTATTTTGTTTATTATGTTGGCCTTGGTTCGCCCTGAGTTGTAGTGTCATGTTTTGTTTGACACTTTCTTTCGTTTAAAATAAATATCATTCTGTTGGAACATCTCGATCCTGGATTTTGGTTTGGGGATCGGAGAGGGAACATGCTAATTTATCTTTGTATGTTGCACCCTGACCCCCTAGACAAGGGCGTAACAGACCAGTACAGTTATAGTACTTTGTACTTTGCCACATTTATCTTCTTCTTAGCAAGTGTCATGCATTCTGCTTCTCTAGCGTTTTTAAGAGCTGTTGATGATGTCAAATGCAGCTTACGGCCACACCGCTCTCTAAGCGCCCGATCTCGTCCGATCTCGGCAGCCAAATAGAGCCGGGCCTGGTTAGTACTTGGTAGGAAGACCGCCTGGGAATACCAGGTGCTGTAAGCTTTTTTGCTTGGGTTTACGGGCAGCACAAGCTGGTGTTACTGCCTATTTATTCATAGAAATTGTTCTATATTTTCATCAAATTTTGTTCTTTCATTGCTGTTTTGCTACTTTATTGGTTTGCCAACCATCGTGCTTCATTACTAGTAGACCATGTTACGGTCCTGGCCATATGTGTTGTTTTTATTTTCTTGTTCTTATAGGTGCCCTGCCTGATTGGCCGGATTGGGGGGCAGTACAGGAAGCTGATTGGTCCATCCTACACTTCCTGGAGTTTTAAAAGTACGGTTCCCAACAGCTAGCGAGGCTCTTTCTGGCATCAGCACCTGTTTGCTGTTCTTGGTTTCCAAACCTTATTTAGCATTTTTGAATTGTTAGGTTTTGTGCCGTGGTTTTTTTTATAAATTGTATATTTTGTAAATAGTATTAAATCTGTAGGGGTGGACTGCCATTTTCTTTTGATTGTTTTCTCTTGTTTTCACATTAGGGAGTTAGGGTTAGCGACTGTCTTTTGGTTTGTTTATTTCTATCAGGCTAGCTAGCACTTTCTGTGGGAAATGGCTTATTTTGTTTATTATGTTGGCCTTGGTTCGCCCTGAGTTGTAGTGTCATGTTTTGTTTGACACTTTCTTTCGTTTAAAATAAATATCATTCTGTTGGAACATCTCGATCCTGGATTTTGGTTTGGGGATCGGAGAGGGAACATGCTAATTTATCTTTGTATGTTTCACCCTGACCCCCTAGACAGGGGCGTAACAGACCAGTACAGTTATAGTACTTTGTACTTTGCCACATTTATCTTCTTCTTAGCAAGTGTCATGCATTCTGCTTCTCTAGCGTTTTTAAGAGCTGTTGATGATGTCAAATGCAGCTTACGGCCACACCGCTCTCTAAGCGCCCGATCCCGTCCGATCTCGGCAGCCAAATAGGGCCGGGCCTTGTTAGTACTTGGTAGGAAGACCGCCTGGGAATACCACGTGCTGTAAGCTTCTTTGCTTGGGTTTACGGGCAGCACAAGCTGGTGTTACTGCCTATTTATTCATAGAAATTGTTCTATATTTTCATCAAATTTTGTTCTTTCATTGCTGTTTTGCTACTTTATTGGTTTGCCAACCATCGTGCTTCATTACTAGTAGACCATGTTACGGTCCTGGCCATATGTGTTGTTTTTATTTTCTTGTTCTTATAAGTGCCCTGCCTGATTGGCCGGATTGGGGGGCAGTACAGGAAGCTGATTGGTCCATCCTACACTTCCTGGAGTTTTAAAAGTACGGTTCCCAACAGCTAGCGAGGCTCTTTCTGGCATCAGCACCTGTTTGCTGTTCTTGGTTTCCAAACCTTATTTAGCATTTTTGAATTGTTAGGTTTTGTGCCGTGGTTTTGTTTATAAATTGTATATTTTGTAAATAGTATTAAATCTGTAGGGGTGGACTGCCATTTTCTTTTGATTGTTTTCTCTTGTTTTCACATTAGGGAGTTAGGGTTAGCGACTGTCTTTTGGTTTGTTTATTTCTATCAGGCTAGCTAGCACTTTCTGTGGGAAATGGCTTATTTTGTTTATTATGTTGGCCTTGGTTCGCCCTGAGTTGTAGTGTCATGTTTTGTTTGACACTTTCTTTCGTTTAAAATAAATATCATTCTGTTGGAACATCTCGATCCTGGATTTTGGTTTGGGGATCGGAGAGGGAACATGCTAATTTATCTTTGTATGTTGCACCCTGACCCCCTAGTCAAGTCAAGTGGCTTTTATTATCATTTCTACTATACACAGTTGTTCACAGTACACAGTTGAAACGAGATAACGTTCCTCCAAGAACCAAGGTGCTACAAACAACACAAGTTATAATAAAGTGCATCGAGTGCAACCAAGTGCAAACAGTGCAGACGAAAAAACAGTACAGACGTACAGTGTAGACAGACAACACAAGTAACACAGGACAGGACACAAGACACAAGACCCAAGACAGTGCCGACCAGTAAACCTACTGTATACTATTTTACAGTACAGTACAGTTCAGTTAAGTGTGCTAGGGGTGTTAAAAAAAATAGCAGCATGTAAACGGTATAGTGCATTTAAATGTCCAGCATGTAAAAAATGTGCAATTGCATTGGAATGTGCAAAAAAAAACAGCAGGTAAACAGTGTAGTGCAGTAAATGTAGAATGATAAAAGTAAATAAATAATAAATAAGTGGTGGTGGAATGAGATGAGTAGTGAGTGATGAGAATGTGCTGAGTTCGGTTTGCAGTGTGTTTAAGTTCTATTTCAGTTCTGTGTGTTGAGGAGCCTGATGGCTTGTGGGAAAAAACTGTTGCATAGTCTGGATGTGGTGGCTCGAATGCTTCGGAACCTCTTTCCTGATGGCAGGAGTGTGAAGAGTGTGTGTGATGGGTGTGTGCGGTCGTCCACAATGCTGTTGGCTTTGCGGATGCAGCGTGTGGTGTAAATGTGCATGATAGAGGGCAGAGAGACTCCGATGATCTTCTCAGCTGTCCTCACTATCCTCTGTAGGGTCTTGCGATCCGCGACGGTGCAGTTCCCAAACCAGGCAGTGATGCAGCTGCTCAGGATGCTCTCAATGGTCCCTCTGTAGAACATGGTCAGGATGGGGGGAGGGAGATGGGCTTTCCTCAGCCTTCTCAGGAAGTAGAGACGCTGCTGGGCCTTCTTGGTGATGGAGCTGGTGTTGACTGACCAGGTGAGGTTGTCCGCCAGATGAACACCAAGGAATTTGGTGCTCTTGACTATCTCCACTGAGGATCCATCGATGATCAATGGAGAATGGTCACCCTGTGCTCTCCTGAAGTCCACAACCATCTCTTTAGTTTTGTCAACGTTCAGAGACAGGTTGTTTGCTCCACACCAGGCTGTTAATCGTTGCACCTCCTCTCTGTAGGCTGACTCGTCGTTCTTGCTGATTAAACCCACCACGGTCGTGTCATCAGCAAACTTGACTATGTGGTTTGAGCTGTGCATTGCTACACAGTCGTGCGTCAGCAGAGTGAACAGCAGAGGGCTGAGCACACAGCCCTGAGGGGCTCCAGTGCTCAGTGTGGTGGTGCTGGAGATGTTGTTCCCGATCCGGACTGACTGGGGTCTCCCAGTCAGGAAGTCCAGAATCCAGTTGCAGAGGGAGGTGTTCAGGCCCAGTATGCTCAATTTCTCAGTCAGGTGCTGAGGGATGATTGTGTTGAATGCTGAGCTGAAGTCAATGAACAGCATTCGTACGTATGAGTCCTTACTGTCCAGGTGGGTGAGGGCCAGATGGAGGGTCGTGGAGATGGCATCGTCCGTGGAACGATTTGGACGATACGCAAACTGCATGGGGTCCAGGGAGGTTGGGAGTTGGGTCTTAATGTGCCTCATGACGAGCCTCTCGAAGCACTTCATCACGATGGGTGTGAGCGCGACGGGACGGTAGTCATTGAGGCAGGAGACAGTAGACTTCTTAGGCACAGGCACGATGGTCGTTGCCTTGAGGCACGTAGGAACAACGTTGCTGCTCAGGGAGATGTTGAAGATGTCTGTGAAGACATCCGCTAGCTGTTCTGCGCACTCCCTGAGCACTCTGCCAGGAATGTTGTCTGGTCCAGCAGACTTCCGTGGGTTAACTCTGCATAGAGTTTTCCTCACTTCAGCTGTGGTTAGACAGAGCACCTGGTCACTGGGAGGTGGAGTGGACTTCCTCGCCTTCACGTTGTTCTGTGCCTCAAACCGGGCGTAGAAGTGGTTCAGCGCATCTGGGAGGGAGGCGTCGCGGTCACAATCAGGTGAAGTTGTCTTGTAGTTCGTGATCGCATGGATGCCCTGCCACATGCGCCGGGTGTCTCCGCTGTCTTCGAAGTGGTCGTGGATTTTCTTTGAGTGTGCGCGCTTTGCCTCTCTAATGGCACGGGACAGTTTGGCCCTTGCTGTTCTCAAGGCCGTCTTGTCCCCTGTTCTGAAGGCAGCGTCTCTTTGTTTCAGCAGCGCCCACACATTGGCATTTATCCACGGCTTCCTGTTGGAGCGTGTAGTGATGGTCTTGGAGATGGTCACATCGTCAACGCACTTGCTGATGTAGCTGGTTACTGTTGACGTGTATTCCTCCAAGTTGATGGAATCGCCGTTGGTTGCGGCCTCCCTAAACATGTCCCAGTCAGTGCACTCAAAACAGTCTTGAAGAGCAGAAGTAGCTCCTGCTGGCCAGGTTTTCACCTGTTTCAGAACCGGTTTAGAGCGTCTGACGAGCGGTCTGTATGCTGGAATTAGCATAACCGAGATGTGGTCTGAGTAGCCGAGATGGGGGCGGGGCTCCGCACGATACGCGCCGGGGATGTTTGTGTAAACAAGATCCAGCGTGTTCCCTCCTCTCGTTGCAAAGTCCACATGCTGATGAAGTTTAGGGAGCACAGTCCTGAGATTCGCATGGTTGAAATCTCCGGCAATAATAAACAGTCCGTCGGGGTGAGCGTTCTGCAGGTCGCTAATAGCACCGTAGAGTTCACACAGTGCCTCCTTAGCATTAGCGCTGGGGGGAATGTACACTCCGACAATGAAAACAGTGGTGAATTCCCGTGGTAAATAGAACGGTCTGCATCTAACAGTCACAAACTCCACTAGCGATGAGCAGAAACGTGAGACAAGCACAGAGTTCTTGCACCACTCCGTGTTGATGTAAACACACACGCCACCACCGCGAGTCTTACCGCACAGAGCAGCGTTTCTGTCGGCGCGAAACACGGTTAGCCCGTCTAGCTGGATGGCGGCTTCCGGAACTCTGTCACTGAGCCACGTCTCCGTGAAAACAAAGATGCAGCAGTCTCTGAATTCTCGCCGCGTGGTCCGCTGGAGTCGGATTTAGTCTAGTTTATTGTCCAGGGAGCAGACGTTGGAGAGGAGAATGGACGGTAGAGCCGGCCGGCTAGGGTTAGCATTTAGCCTAGCACGGACACCCGCCCGCTTGCCGCGCTTCCGCTTCCTCGAGCAGCGCTTCCGACGTCCCCTCACCTGGCCACCGGCGTCAGGTGACACCGAGGGCTGGGGGCCTGGTATTTGTCGCTGGGGTCGTAGCAAGCCGAGGTCGCGAAGGTTACCAATTACTTCCTCGTGCAGATTATTGTATGTATGAACCCTGTGCCGCAGCAATGTCTGGCGGTCGTAAACATGAACACAGCTGACTGTGGTGTCCATGTACTGTAAAGGGTCTGGCTAAATACGGCAAAAACACCATTTGTTGGATCCGGAGAGGCCGCTGCGAGCTACTGCCGCGCCGCCATCTTGTTCCACAGCCTAGACAGGGGCGTAACAGACCAGTACAGTTATAGTACTTTGTACTTTGCCACATTTATCTTCTTCTTAGCAAGTGTCATGCATTCTGCTTCTCCAGCGTTTTTAAGAGCTGTTGATGATGTCAAATGCAGCTTACGGCCACACTGCTCTCTAAGCGCCCGATCCCGTCCGATCTCGGCAGCCAAATAGGGCCGGGCCTTGTTAGTACTTGGTAGGAAGACCGCCTGGGAATACCACGTGCTGTAAGCTTCTTTGCTTGGGTTTACGGGCAGCACAAGCTGGTGTTACTGCCTATTTATTCATAGAAATTGTTCTATATTTTCATCAAATGTTGTTCTTTCATTGCTGTTTTGCTACTTTATTGGTTTGCCAACCATCGTGCTTCATTACTAGTAGACCATGTTACGGTCCTGGCCATATTTGTTGTTTTTATTTTCTTGTTCTTATAGGTGCCCTGCCTGATTGGCCGGATTGGGGGGCAGTACAGGAAGCTGATTGGTCCATCCTACACTTCCTGGAGTTTTAAAAGTACGGTTCCCAACAGCTAGCGAGGCTCTTTCTGGCATCAGCACCTGTTTGCTGTTCTTGGTTTCCAAACCTTATTTAGCATTTTTGAATTGTTAGGTTTTGTGCCGTGGTTTTGTTTATAAATTGTATATTTTGTAAATAGTATTAAATCTGTAGGGGTGAACTGCCATTTTCTTTGGACTGTTTTCACATTAGGGAGTTAGGGTTAGCGACTGTCTTTTGGTTTGTTTATTTCTATCAGGCTAGCTAGCACTTTCTGTGGGAAATGGCTTATTTTGTTTATTATGTTGGCCTTGGTTCGCCCTGAGTTGTAGTGTCATGTTTTGTTTGACACTTTCTTTCGTTTAAAATAAATATCATTCTGTTGGAACATCTCGATCCTGGATTATGGTTTGGGGATCGGAGAGGGAACATGCTAATTTATCTTTGTATGTTGCACCCTGACCCCCTAGACAGGGGCGTAACAGACCAGTACAGTTATAGTACTTTGTACTTTGCCACATTTATCTTCTTCTTAGCAAGTGTCATGCATTCTGCTTCTCCAGCGTTTTTAAGAGCTGTTGATGATGTCAAATGCAGCTTACGGCCACACCGCTCTCTAAGCGCCCGATCCCATCTGATCTCGGCAGCCAAATAGGGCCGGGCCTTGTTAGTGCTTGGTAGGAAGACCGCCTGGGAATATCACGTGCTGTAAGCTTCTTTGCTTGGGTTTACGGGCAGCACAAGCTGGTGTTACTGCCTATTTATTCATAGAAATTGTTCTATATTTTCATCAAATTTTGTTCTTTCATTGCTGTTTTGCTACTTTATTGGTTTGCCAACCATCGTGCTTCATTACTAGTAGACCATGTTACGGTCCTGGCCATATGTGTTGTTTTTATTTTCTTGTTCTTATAGGTGCCCTGCCTGATTGGCCGGATTGGGGGGCAGTACAGGAAGCTGATTGGTCCATCCTACACTTCCTGGAGTTTTAAAAGTACGGTTCCCAACAGCTAGCGAGGCTCTTTCTGGCATCAGCACCTGTTTGCTGTTCTTGGTTTCCAAACCTTATTTAGCATTTTTGAATTGTTAGGTTTTGTGCCGTGGTTTTGTTTATAAATTGTATATTTTGTAAATAGTATTAAATCTGTAGGGGTGAACTGCCATTTTCTTTGGACTGTTTTCACATTAGGGAGTTAGGGTTAGCGACTGTCTTTTGGTTTGTTTATTTCTATCAGGCTAGCTAGCACTTTCTGTGGGAAATGGCTTATTTTGTTTATTATGTTGGCCTTGGTTCGCCCTGAGTTGTAGTGTCATGTTTTGTTTGACACTTTCTTTCGTTTAAAATAAATATCATTCTGTTGGAACATCTCGATCCTGGATTTTGGTTTGGGGATCGGAGAGGGAACATGCTAATTTATCTTTGTATGTTGCACCCTGACCCCCTAGACAGGGGCGTAACAGACCAGTACAGTTATAGTACTTTGTACTTTGCCACATTTATCTTCTTCTTAGCAAGTGTCATGCATTCTGCTTCTCCAGCGTTTTTAAGAGCTGTTGATGATGTCAAATGCAGCTTACGGCCACACCGCTCTCTAAGCGCCCGATCTCGTCCGATCTCGGCAGCCAAATAGAGCCGGGCCTGGTTAGTACTTGGTAGGAAGACCGCCTGGGAATACCAGGTGCTGTAAGCTTTTTTGCTTGGGTTTACGGGCAGCACAAGCTGGTTTTACTGCCTATTTATTCATAGAAATTGTTCTATATTTTCATCAAATTTTGTTCTTTCATTGCTGTTTTGCTACTTTATTGGTTTGTCAACCATCGTGCTTCATTACTAGTAGACCATGTTCCGGTCCTGGCCATATGTGTTGTTTTTATTTTGTTGTTCTTATAGGTGCCCTGCCTGATTGGCCGGATTGGGGGGCAGTACAGGAAGCTGATTGGTCCATCCTACACTTCCTGGAGTTTTAAAAGTACGGTTCCCAACAGCTAGCGAGGCTCTTTCTGGCATCAGCACCTGTTTGCTGTTCTTGGTTTCCAAACCTTATTTAGCATTTTTGAATTGTTAGGTTTTGTGCCGTGGTTTTGTTTATAAATTGTATATTTTGTAAATAGTATTAAATCTGTAGGGGTGAACTGCCATTTTCTTTGGACTGTTTTCACATTAGGGAGTTAGGGTTAGCGACTGTCTTTTGGTTTGTTTATTTCTATCAGGCTAGCTAGCACTTTCTGTGGGAAATGGCTTATTTTGTTTATTATGTTGGCCTTGGTTCGCCCTGAGTTGTAGTGTCATGTTTTGTTTGACACTTTCTTTCGTTTAAAATAAATATCATTCTGTTGGAACATCTCGATCCTGGATTTTGGTTTGGGGATCGGAGAGGGAACATGCTAATTTATCTTTGTATGTTGCACCCTGACCCCCTAGACAGGGGCGTAACAGACCAGTACAGTTATAGTACTTTGTACTTTGCCACATTTATCTCCATCTTAGCAAGTGTCATGCATTCTGCTTCTCCAGCGTTTTTAAGAGCTGTTGATGATGTCAAATGGAGCTTACGGCCAAACCGCTCTCTAAGCGCCCGATCTCGTCCGATCTCGGCAGCCAAATAGAGCCGGGCCTGGTTAGTACTTGGTAGGAAGACCGCCTGGGAATACCAGGTGCTGTAAGCTTTTTTGCTTGGGTTTACGGGCAGCACAAGCTGGTGTTACTGCCTATTTATTCATAGAAATTGTTCTATATTTTCATCAAATTTTGTTCTTTCATTGCTGTTTTGCTACTTTATTGGTTTGTCAACCATCGTGCTTCATAACTAGTAGACCATGTTATGGTCCTGGCCATATGTGTTGTTTTTATTTTGTTGTTCTTATAGGTGCCCTGCCTGATTGGCCGGATTTGGGGGAAGTACAGGAAGCTGATTGGTCCATCCTACACTTCCTGGAGTTTTAAAAGTACGGTTCCCAACAGCTAGCGAGGCTCTTTCTGGCAGCAGCACCTGTTTGCTGTTCTTGCTTTCTAAACCTTATTTAGCATTTTTGAATTGTTAGGTTTTGTGCCGTGGTTTTGTTTATAAATTGTATATTTTGTAAATAGTATTAAATCTGTAGGGGTGAACTGCCATTTTCTTTGGACTGTTTTCACATTAGGGAGTTAGGGTTAGCGACTGTCTTTTGGATTGTTTATTTCTATCAGGCTAGCTAGCACTTTCTGTGGGAAATGGCTTATTTTGTTTATTATGTTGGCCTTGGTTCGCCCTGAGTTGTAGTGTCATGTTTTGTTTGACACTTTCTTTCGTTTAATATAAATATCATTCTGTTGGAACATCTCGATCCTGGATTTTGGTTTGGGGATCGGAGAGGGAACATGCTAATTTATCTTTGTATGTTTCACCCTGACCCCCTAGACAGGGGCGTAACAGACCAGTACAGTTATAGTACTTTGTACTTTGCCACATTTATCTTCTTCTTAGCAAGTGTCATGCATTCTGCTTCTCTAGCGTTTTTAAGAGCTGTTGATGATGTCAAATGCAGCTTACGGCCACACCGCTCTCTAAGCGCCCGATCCCGACCGATCTCGGCAGCCAAATAGGGCCGGGCCTTGTTAGTACTTGGTAGGAAGACCGCCTGGGAATACCACGTGCTGTAAGCTTCTTTGCTTGGGTTTACGGGCAGCACAAGCTGGTGTTACTGCCTATTTATTCATAGAAATTGTTCTATATTTTCATCAAATTTTGTTCTTTCATTGCTGTTTTGCTACTTTATTGGTTTGCCAACCATCGTGCTTCATTACTAGTAGACCATGTTACGGTCCTGGCCATATGTGTTGTTTTTATTTTCTTGTTCTTATAAGTGCCCTGCCTGATTGGCCGGATTGGGGGGCAGTACAGGAAGCTGATTGGTCCATCCTACACTTCCTGGAGTTTTAAAAGTACGGTTCCCAACAGCTAGCGAGGCTCTTTCTGGCATCAGCACCTGTTTGCTGTTCTTGGTTTCCAAACCTTATTTAGCATTTTTGAATTGTTAGGTTTTGTGCCGTGGTTTTGTTTATAAATTGTATATTTTGTAAATAGTATTAAATCTGTAGGGGTGGACTGCCATTTTCTTTGGACTGTTTTCACATTAGGGAGTTAGGGTTAGCGACTGTCTTTTGGTTTGTTTATTTCTATCAGGCTAGCTAGCACTTTCTGTGGGAAATGGCTTATTTTGTTTATTATGTTGGCCTTGGTTCGCCCTGAGTTGTAGTGTCATGTTTTGTTTGACACTTTCTTTCGTTTAAAATAAATATCATTCTGTTGGAACATCTCGATCCTGGATTTTGGTTTGGGGATCGGAGAGGGAACATGCTAATTTATCTTTGTATGTTGCACCCTGACCCCCTAGACAGGGGCGTAACAGACCAGTACAGTTATAGTACTTTGTACTTTGCCACATTTATCTTCTTCTTAGCAAGTGTCATGCATTCTGCTTCTCCAGCGTTTTTAAGAGCTGTTGATGATGTCAAATGCAGCTTACGGCCACACCGCTCTCTAAGCGCCCGATCTCGTCCGATCTCGGCAGCCAAATAGAGCCGGGCCTGGTTAGTACTTGGTAGGAAGACCGCCTAGGAATACCAGGTGCTGTAAGCTTTTTTGCTTGGGTTTACGGGCAGCACAGCCTGGTGTTACTGCCGATTTATTCATAGAAATTGTTCTATATTTTCATGAAATTTTGTTCTTTCATTGCTGTTTTGCTACTTTATTGGTTTGTCAACCATCGTGCTTCTTTACTACTAGACCAGTACCGTTTTAGTACTTTGCCACATTTATCTTCTTCTTAGCAAGTGTCATGCATTCTGCTTCTCCAGCGTTTTTAAGAGCTGTTGATGATGTCAAATGCAGCTTACGGCCACACCGCTCTCTAAGCGCCCGATCTCGTCCGATCTCGGCAGCCAAATAGAGCCGGGCCTGGTTAGTACTTGGTAGGAAGACCGCCTGGGAATACCAGGTGCTGTAAGCTTTTTTGCTTGGGTTTACGGGCAGCACAAGCTGGTGTTACTGCCTATTTATTCATAGAAATTGTTCTATATTTTCATCAAATTTTGTTCTTTCATTGCTGTTTTGCTACTTTATTGGTTTGCCAACCATCGTGCTTCATTACTAGTAGACCATGTTACGGTCCTGGCCATATGTGTTGTTTTTATTTTCTTGTTCTTATAGGTGCCCTGCCTGATTGGCCGGATTGGAGGGCAGTACAGGAAGCTGATTGGTCCATCCTACACTTCCTGGAGTTTTAAAAGTACGGTTCCCAACAGCTAGCGAGGCTCTTTCTGGCATCAGCACCTGTTTGCTGTTCTTGGTTTCCAAACCTTATTTAGCATTTTTGAATTGTTAGGTTTTGTGCCGTGGTTTTGTTTATAAATTGTATATTTTGTAAATAGTATTAAATCTGTAGGGGTGAACTGCCATTTTCTTTGGACTGTTTTCACATTAGGGAGTTAGGGTTAGCGACTGTCTTTTGGTTTGTTTATTTCTATCAGGCTAGCTAGCACTTTCTGTGGGAAATGGCTTATTTTGTTTATTATGTTGGCCTTGGTTCGCCCTGAGTTGTAGTGTCATGTTTTGTTTGACACTTTCTTTCGTTTAAAATAAATATCATTCTGTTGGAACATCTCGATCCTGGATTTTGGTTTGGGGATCGGAGAGGGAACATGCTAATTTATCTTTGTATGTTGCACCCTGACCCCCTAGACAGGGGCGTAACAGACCAGTACAGTTATAGTACTTTGTACTTTGCCACATTTATCTTCATCTTAGCAAGTGTCATGCATTCTGCTTCTCCAGCGTTTTTAAGAGCTGTTGATGATGTCAAATGCAGCTTACGGCCACACCGCTCTCTAAGCGCCCGATCTCGCCCGATCTCGTCCGATCTCGGCAGCCAAATAGAGCCGGGCCTGGTTAGTACTTGGTAGGAAGACCGCCTAGGAATACCAGGTGCTGTAAGCTTTTTTGCTTGGGTTTACGGGCAGCACAGCCTGGTGTTACTGCCGATTTATTCATAGAAATTGTTCTATATTTTCATGAAATTTTGTTCTTTCATTGCTGTTTTGCTACTTTATTGGTTTGTCAACCATCGTGCTTCTTTACTACTAGACCAGTACCGTTTTAGTACTTTGCCACATTTATCTTCTTCTTAGCAAGTGTCATGCATTCTGCTTCTCCAGCGTTTTTAAGAGCTGTTGATGATGTCAAATGCAGCTTACGGCCACACCGCTCTCTAAGCGCCCGATCTCGTCCGATCTCGGCAGCCAAATAGAGCCGGGCCTGGTTAGTACTTGGTAGGAAGACCGCCTGGGAATACCAGGTGCTGTAAGCTTTTTTGCTTGGGTTTACGGGCAGCACAAGCTGGTGTTACTGCCTATTTATTCATAGAAATTGTTCTATATTTTCATCAAATTTTGTTCTTTCATTGCTGTTTTGCTACTTTATTGGTTTGCCAACCATCGTGCTTCATTACTAGTAGACCATGTTACGGTCCTGGCCATATGTGTTGTTTTTATTTTCTTGTTCTTATAGGTGCCCTGCCTGATTGGCCGGATTGGAGGGCAGTACAGGAAGCTGATTGGTCCATCCTACACTTCCTGGAGTTTTAAAGGTACCGTTCCCAACAGCTAGCGAGGCTCTTTCTGGCATCAGCACCTGTTTGCTGTTCTTGGTTTCCAAACCTTATTTAGCATTTTTGAATTGTTAGGTTTTGTGCCGTGGTTTTGTTTATAAATTGTATATTTTGTAAATAGTATTAAATCTGTAGGGGTGAACTGCCATTTTCTTTGGACTGTTTTCACATTAGGGAGTTAGGGTTAGCGACTGTCTTTTGGTTTGTTTATTTCTATCAGGCTAGCTAGCACTTTCTGTGGGAAATGGCTTATTTTGTTTATTATGTTGGCCTTGGTTCGCCCTGAGTTGTAGTGTCATGTTTTGTTTGACACTTTCTTTCGTTTAAAATAAATATCATTCTGTTGGAACATCTCGATCCTGGATTTTGGTTTGGGGATCGGAGAGGGAACATGCTAATTTATCTTTGTATGTTGCACCCTGACCCCCTAGACAGGGGCGTAACAGACCAGTACAGTTATAGTACTTTGTACTTTGCCACATTTATCTTCTTCTTAGCAAGTGTCATGCATTCTGCTTCTCCAGCGTTTTTAAGAGCTGTTGATGATGTCAAATGCAGCTTACGGCCACACCGCTCTCTAAGCGCCCGATCTCGTCCGATCTCGGCAGCCAAATAGAGCCGGGCCTGGTTAGTACTTGGTAGGAAGACCGCCTGGGAATACCAGGTGCTGTAAGCTTTTTTGCTTGGGTTTACGGGCAGCACAAGCTGGTGTTACTGCCTATTTATTCATAGAAATTGTTCTATATTTTCATCAAATTTTGTTCTTTCATTGCTGTTTTGCTACTTTATTGGTTTGTCAACCATCGTGCTTCATTACTAGTAGACCATGTTCCGGTCCTGGCCATATGTGTTGTTTTTATTTTGTTGTTCTTATAGGTGCCCTGCCTGATTGGCCGGATTGGGGGGCAGTACAGGAAGCTGATTGGTCCATCCTACACTTCCTGGAGTTTTAAAAGTACGGTTCCCAACAGCTAGCGAGGCTCTTTCTGGCATCAGCACCTGTTTGCTGTTCTTGGTTTCCAAACCTTATTTAGCATTTTTGAATTGTTAGGTTTTGTGCCGTGGTTTTGTTTATAAATTGTATATTTTGTAAATAGTATTAAATCTGTAGGGGTGAACTGCCATTTTCTTTGGACTGTTTTCACATTAGGGAGTTAGGGTTAGCGATTTTCTTTTGGTTTGTTTATTTCTATCAGGCTAGCTAGCACTTTCTGTGGGAAATGGCTTATTTTGTTTATTATGTTGGCCTTGGTTAGCCCTGAGTTGTAGTGTCATGTTTTGTTTGACACTTTCTTTCGTTTAAAATAAATATCATTCTGTTGGAACATCTCGATCCTGGATTTTGGTTTGGGGATCGGAGAGGGAACATGCTAATTTATCTTTGTATGTTGCACCCTGACCCCCTAGACAGGGGCGTAACAGACCAGTACAGTTATAGTACTTTGTACTTTGCCACATTTATCTTCATCTTAGCAAGTGTCATGCATTCTGCTTCTCCAGCGTTTTTAAGAGCTGTTGATGATGTCAAATGCAGCTTACGGCCACACCGCTCTCTAAGCGCCCGATCTCGGCAGCCAAATAGAGCCGGGCCTGGTTAGTACTTGGTAGGAAGACCGCCTAGGAATACCAGGTGCTGTAAGCTTTTTTGCTTGGGTTTACGGGCAGCACAGCCTGGTGTTACTGCCGATTTATTCATAGAAATTGTTCTATATTTTCATGAAATTTTGTTCTTTCATTGCTGTTTTGCTACTTTATTGGTTTGTCAACCATCGTGCTTCTTTACTACTAGACCAGTACCGTTTTAGTACTTTGCCACATTTATCTTCTTCTTAGCAAGTGTCATGCATTCTGCTTCTCCAGCGTTTTTAAGAGCTGTTGATGATGTCAAATGCAGCTTACGGCCACACCGCTCTCTAAGCACCCGATCTCGTCCGATCTCGGCAGCCAAATAGAGCCGGGCCTGGTTAGTACTTGGTAGGAAGACCGCCTGGGAATACCAGGTGCTGTAAGCTTTTTTGCTTGGGTTTACGGGCAGCACAAGCTGGTGTTACTGCCTATTTATTCATAGAAATTGTTCTATATTTTCATCAAATTTTGTTCTTTCATTGCTGTTTTGCTACTTTATTGGTTTGCCAACCATCGTGCTTCATTACTAGTAGACCATGTTACGGTCCTGGCCATATGTGTTGTTTTTATTTTCTTGTTCTTATAGGTGCCCTGCCTGATTGGCCGGATTGGGGGGCAGTACAGGAAGCTGATTGGTCCATCCTACACTTCCTGGAGTTTTAAAAGTACGGTTCCCAACAGCTAGCGAGGCTCTTTCTGGCATCAGCACCTGTTTGCTGTTCTTGGTTTCCAAACCTTATTTAGCATTTTTGAATTGTTAGGTTTTGTGCCGTGGTTTTGTTTATAAATTGTATATTTTGTAAATAGTATTAAATCTGTAGGGGTGAACTGCCATTTTCTTTGGACTGTTTTCACATTAGGGAGTTAGGGTTAGCGACTGTCTTTTGGTTTGTTTATTTCTATCAGGCTAGCTAGCACTTTCTGTGGGAAATGGCTTATTTTGTTTATTGTGTTGGCCTTGGTTCGCCCTGAGTTGTAGTGTCATGTTTTGTTTGACACTTTCTTTCGTTTAAAATAAATATCATTCTGTTGGAACATCTCGATCCTGGATTTTGGTTTGGGGATCGGAGAGGGAACATGCTAATTTATCTTTGTATGTTGCACCCTGACCCCCTAGACAGGGGCGTAACAGACCAGTACAGTTATAGTACTTTGTACTTTGCCACATTTATCTTCTTCTTAGCAAGTGTCATGCATTCTGCTTCTCCAGCGTTTTTAAGAGCTGTTGATGATGTCAAATGCAGCTTACGGCCACACCGCTCTCTAAGCGCCCGATCTCGTCCGATCTCGGCAGCCAAATAGAGCCGGGCCTGGTTAGTACTTGGTAGGAAGACCGCCTAGGAATACCAGGTGCTGTAAGCTTTTTTGCTTGGGTTTACGGGCAGCACAGCCTGGTGTTACTGCCGATTTATTCATAGAAATTGTTCTATATTTTCATGAAATTTTGTTCTTTCATTGCTGTTTTGCTACTTTATTGGTTTATCAACCATCGTGCTTCTTTACTCCTAGACCAGTACCGTTTTAGTACTTTGCCACATTTATCTTCTTCTTAGCAAGTGTCATGCATTCTGCTTCTCCAGCGTTTTTAAGAGCTGTTGATGATGTCAAATGCAGCTTACGGCCACACCGCTCTCTAAGCGCCCGATCTCGTCCGATCTCGGCAGCCAAATAGAGCCGGGCCTGGTTAGTACTTGGTAGGAAGACCGCCTGGGAATACCAGGTGCTGTAAGCTTTTTTGCTTGGGTTTACGGGCCGCACAAGCTGGTGTTACTGCCTATTTATTCATAGAAATTGTTCTATATTTTCATCAAATTTTGTTCTTTCATTGCTGTTTTGCTACTTTATTGGTTTGCCAACCATCGTGCTTCATTACTAGTAGACCATGTTACGGTCCTGGCCATATGTGTTGTTTTTATTTTCTTGTTCTTATAGGTGCCCTGCCTGATTGGCCGGATTGGGGGGCAGTACAGGAAGCTGATTGGTCCATCCTACACTTCCTGGAGTTTTAAAAGTACGGTTCCCAACAGCTAGCGAGGCTCTTTCTGGCATCAGCACCTGTTTGCTGTTCTTGGTTTCCAAACCTTATTTAGCATTTTTGAATTGTTAGGTTTTGTGCCGTGGTTTTGTTTATAAATTGTATATTTTGTAAATAGTATTAAATCTGTAGGGGTGAACTGCCATTTTCTTTGGACTGTTTTCACATTAGGGAGTTAGGGTTAGCGACTGTCTTTTGGTTTGTTTATTTCTATCAGGCTAGCTAGCACTTTCTGTGGGAAATGGCTTATTTTGTTTATTATGTTGGCCTTGGTTCGCCCTGAGTTGTAGTGTCATGTTTTGTTTGACACTTTCTTTCGTTTAAAATAAATATCATTCTGTTGGAACATCTCGATCCTGGATTTTGGTTTGGGGATCGGAGAGGGAACATGCTAATTTATCTTTGTATGTTGCACCCTGACCCCCTAGACAAGGGCGTAACAGACCAGTACAGTTATAGTACTTTGTACTTTGCCACATTTATCTTCTTCTTAGCAAGTGTCATGCATTCTGCTTCTCTAGCGTTTTTAAGAGCTGTTGATGATGTCAAATGCAGCTTACGGCCACACCGCTCTCTAAGCGCCCGATCTCGTCCGATCTCGGCAGCCAAATAGGGCCGGGCCTGGTTAGTACTTGGTAGGAAGACCGCCTGGGAATACCAGGTGCTGTAAGCTTTTTTGCTTGGGTTTACGGGCAGCACAAGCTGGTGTTACTGCCTATTTATTCATAGAAATTGTTCTATATTTTCATCAAATTTTGTTCTTTCATTGCTGTTTTGCTACTTTATTGGTTTGCCAACCATCGTGCTTCATTACTAGTAGACCATGTTACGGTCCTGGCCATATGTGTTGTTTTTATTTTCTTGTTCTTATAGGTGCCCTGCCTGATTGGCCGGATTGGGGGGCAGTACAGGAAGCTGATTGGTCCATCCTACACTTCCTGGAGTTTTAAAAGTACGGTTCCCAACAGCTAGCGAGGCTCTTTCTGGCATCAGCACCTGTTTGCTGTTCTTGGTTTCCAAACCTTATTTAGCATTTTTGAATTGTTAGGCTTTGTGCCGTGGTTTTGTTTATAAATTGTATATTTTGTAAATAGTATTAAATCTGTAGGGGTGAACTGCCATTTTCTTTGGACTGTTTTCACATTAGGGAGTTAGGGTTAGCGACTGTCTTTTGGTTTGTTTATTTCTATCAGGCTAGCTAGCACTTTCTGTGGGAAATGGCTTATTTTGTTTATTGTGTTGGCCTTGGTTCGCCCTGAGTTGTAGTGTCATGTTTTGTTTGACACTTTCTTTCGTTTAAAATAAATATCATTCTGTTGGAACATCTCGATCCTGGATTTTGGTTTGGGGATCGGAGAGGGAACATGCTAATTTATCTTTGTATGTTGCACCCTGACCCCCTAGACAGGGGTGTAACAGACCAGTACAGTTATAGTACTTTGTACTTTGCCACATTTATCTTCTTCTTAGCAAGTGTCATGCATTCTGCTTCTCCAGCGTTTTTAAGAGCTGTTGATGATGTCAAATGCAGCTTACGGCCAAACTGCTCTCTAAGCGCCCGATCCCGTCCGATCTCGGCAGCCAAATAGGGCCGGGCCTTGTTAGTACTTGGTAGGAAGACCGCCTGGGAATACCACGTGCTGTAAGCTTCTTTGCTTGGGTTTACGGGCAACACAAGCTCGTGTTACTGCCTATTTATTCATAGAAATTGTACTATATTTTCATCAAATTTTGTTCTTTCATTGCTGTTTTGCTACTTTATTGGTTTGCCAACCATCGTGCTTCATTACTAGTAGACCATGTTACGGTCCTGGCCATATGTGTAGTTTTTATTTTCTTGTTCTTATAGGTGCCCTGCCTGATTGGCCGGATTGGGGGGCAGTACAGGAAGCTGATTGGTCCATCCTACACTTCCTGGAGTTTTAAAAGTACGGTTCCCAACAGCTAGCGAGGCTCTTTCTGGCAGCAGCACCTGTTTGCTGTTCTTGGTTTCCAAACCTTATTTAGCATTTTTGAATTGTTAGGTTTTGTGCCGTGGTTTTGTTTATAAATTGTATATTTTGTAAATAGTATTAAATCTGTAGGGGTGAACTGCCATTTTCTTTGGACTGTTTTCACATTAGGGAGTTAGGGTTAGCGACTGTCTTTTGGTTTGTTTATTTCTATCAGGCTAGCTAGCACTTTCTGTGGGAAATGGCTTATTTTGTTTATTATGTTGGCCTTGGTTCGCCCTGAGTTGTAGTGTCATGTTTTGTTTGACACTTTCTTTCGTTTAAAATAAATATCATTCTGTTGGAACATCTCGATCCTGGATTTTGGTTTGGGGATCGGAGAGGGAACATGCTAATTTATCTTTGTATGTTGCACCCTGACCCCCTAGACAGGGGCGTAACAGACCAGTACAGTTATAGTACTTTGTACTTTGCCACATTTATCTTCTTCTTAGCAAGTGTCATGCATTCTACTTCTCCAGCGTTTTTAAGAGCTGTTGATGATGTCAAATGCAGCTTACGGCCACACCGCTCTCTAAGCGCCCGATCTCGTCCGATCTCGGCAGCCAAATAGAGCCGGGCCTGGTTAGTACTTGGTAGGAAGACCGCCTGGGAATACCAGGTGCTGTAAGCTTTTTTGCTTGGGTTTACGAGCAGCACAAGCTGGTGTTACTGCCTATTTATTCATAGAAATTGTACTATATTTTCATCAAATTTTGTTCTTTCATTGCTGTTTTGCTACTTTATTGGTTTGCCAACCATCGTGCTTCATTACTAGTAGACCATGTTACGGTCCTGGCCATATGTGTTGTTTTTATTTTCTTGTTCTTATAAGTGCCCTGCCTGATTGGCCGGATTGGGGGGCAGTACAGGAAGCTGATTGGTCCATCCTACACTTCCTGGAGTTTTAAAAGTACGGTTCCCAACAGCTAGCGAGGCTCTTTCTGGCATCAGCACCTGTTTGCTGTTCTTGGTTTCCAAACCTTATTTAGCATTTTTGAATTGTTAGGTTTTGTGCCGTGGTTTTGTTTATAAATTGTATATTTTGTAAATAGTATTAAATCTGTAGGGGTGAACTGCCATTTTCTTTGGACTGTTTTCACATTAGGGAGTTAGGGTTAGCGACTGTCTTTTGGTTTGTTTATTTCTATCAGGCTAGCTAGCACTTTCTGTGGGAAATGGCTTATTTTGTTTATTGTGTTGGCCTTGGTTCGCCCTGAGTTGTAGTGTCATGTTTTGTTTGACACTTTCTTTCGTTTAAAATAAATATCATTCTGTTGGAACATCTCGATCCTGGATTTTGGTTTGGGGATGGGAGAGGGAACATGCTAATTTATCTTTGTATGTTGCACCCTGACCCCCTAGACAGGGGCGTAACAGACCAGTACAGTTATAGTACTTTGTACTTTGCCACATTTATCTTCTTCTTAGCAAGTGTCATGCATTCTACTTCTCCAGCGTTTTTAAGAGCTGTTGATGATGTCAAATGCAGCTTACGGCCACACCGCTCTCTAAGCGCCCGATCTCGTCCGATCTCGGCAGCCAAATAGAGCCGGGCCTGGTTAGTACTTGGTAGGAAGACCGCCTGGGAATACCAGGTGCTGTAAGCTTTTTTGCTTGGGTTTACGGGCAGCACAAGCTGGTGTTACTGCCTATTTATTCATAGAAATTGTTCTATATTTTCATCAAATTTTGTTCTTTCATTGCTGTTTTGCTACTTTATTGGTTTGCCAACCATCGTGCTTCATTACTAGTAGACCATGTTACGGTCCTGGCCATATGTGTTGTTTTTATTTTCTTGTTCTTATAGGTGCCCTGCCTGATTGGCCGGATTGGGGGGCAGTACAGGAAGCTGATTGGTCCATCCTACACTTCCTGGAGTTTTAAAAGTACGGTTCCCAACAGCTAGCGAGGCTCTTTCTGGCATCAGCACCTGTTTGCTGTTCTTGGTTTCCAAACCTTATTTAGCATTTTTGAATTGTTAGGTTTTGTGCCGTGGTTTTGTTTATAAATTGTATATTTTGTAAATAGTATTAAATCTGTAGGGGTGAACTGCCATTTTCTTTGGACTGTTTTCACATTAGGGAGTTAGGGTTAGCGACTGTCTTTTGGTTTGTTTATTTCTATCAGGCTAGCTAGCACTTTCTGTGGGAAATGGCTTATTTTGTTTATTATGTTGGCCTTGGTTCGCCCTGAGTTGTAGTGTCATATTTTGTTTGACACTTTCTTTCGTTTAAAATAAATATCATTCTGTTAGAACATCTCGATCCTGGATTTTGGTTTGGGGATCGGAGAGGGAACATGCTAATTTATCTTTGTATGTTGCACCCTGACCCCCTAGACAGGGGCGTAACAGACCAGTACAGTCATAGTACTTTGTACTTTGCCACATTTATCTTCTTCTTAGCAAGTGTCATGCATTCTGCATCTCCAGCGTTTTTAAGAGCTGTTGATGATGTCAAATGCAGCTTACGGCCAAACTGCTCTCTAAGCGCCCGATCCCGTCCGATCTCGGCAGCCAAATAGGGCCGGGCCTTGTTAGTACTTGGTAGGAAGACCGCCTGGGAATACCACGTGCTGTAAGCTTCTTTGCTTGGGTTTACGGGCAACACAAGCTCGTGTTACTGCCTATTTATTCATAGAAATTGTACTATATTTTCATCAAATTTTGTTCTTTCATTGCTGTTTTGCTACTTTATTGGTTTGCCAACCATCGTGCTTCATTACTAGTAGACCATGTTACGGTCCTGGCCATATGTGTAGTTTTTATTTTCTTGTTCTTATAGGTGCCCTGCCTGATTGGCCGGATTGGGGGGCAGTACAGGAAGCTGATTGGTCCATCCTACACTTCCTGGAGTTTTAAAAGTACGGTTCCCAACAGCTAGCGAGGCTCTTTCTGGCAGCAGCACCTGTTTGCTGTTCTTGGTTTCCAAACCTTATTTAGCATTTTTGAATTGTTAGGTTTTGTGCCGTGGTTTTGTTTATAAATTGTATATTTTGTAAATAGTATTAAATCTGTAGGGGTGAACTGCCATTTTCTTTGGACTGTTTTCACATTAGGGAGTTAGGGTTAGCGACTGTCTTTTGGTTTGTTTATTTCTATCAGGCTAGCTAGCACTTTCTGTGGGAAATGGCTTATTTTGTTTATTATGTTGGCCTTGGTTCGCCCTGAGTTGTAGTGTCATGTTTTGTTTGACACTTTCTTTCGTTTAAAATAAATATCATTCTGTTGGAACATCTCGATCCTGGATTTTGGTTTGGGGATCGGAGAGGGAACATGCTAATTTATCTTTGTATGTTGCACCCTGACCCCCTAGACAGGGGCGTAACAGACCAGTACAGTTATAGTACTTTGTACTTTGCCACATTTATCTTCTTCTTAGCAAGTGTCATGCATTCTACTTCTCCAGCGTTTTTAAGAGCTGTTGATGATGTCAAATGCAGCTTACGGCCACACCGCTCTCTAAGCGCCCGATCTCGTCCGATCTCGGCAGCCAAATAGAGCCGGGCCTGGTTAGTACTTGGTAGGAAGACCGCCTGGGAATACCAGGTGCTGTAAGCTTTTTTGCTTGGGTTTACGAGCAGCACAAGCTGGTGTTACTGCCTATTTATTCATAGAAATTGTTCTATATTTTCATCAAATTTTGTTCTTTCATTGCTGTTTTGCTACTTTATTGGTTTGCCAACCATCGTGCTTCATTACTAGTAGACCATGTTACGGTCCTGGCCATATGTGTTGTTTTTATTTTCTTGTTCTTATAAGTGCCCTGCCTGATTGGCCGGATTGGGGGGCAGTACAGGAAGCTGATTGGTCCATCCTACACTTCCTGGAGTTTTAAAAGTACGGTTCCCAACAGCTAGCGAGGCTCTTTCTGGCATCAGCACCTGTTTGCTGTTCTTGGTTTCCAAACCTTATTTAGCATTTTTGAATTGTTAGGTTTTGTGCCGTGGTTTTGTTTATAAATTGTATATTTTGTAAATAGTATTAAATCTGTAGGGGTGAACTGCCATTTTCTTTGGACTGTTTTCACATTAGGGAGTTAGGGTTAGCGACTGTCTTTTGGTTTGTTTATTTCTATCAGGCTAGCTAGCACTTTCTGTGGGAAATGGCTTATTTTGTTTATTGTGTTGGCCTTGGTTCGCCCTGAGTTGTAGTGTCATGTTTTGTTTGACACTTTCTTTCGTTTAAAATAAATATCATTCTGTTGGAACATCTCGATCCTGGATTTTGGTTTGGGGATCGGAGAGGGAACATGCTAATTTATCTTTGTATGTTGCACCCTGACCCCCTAGACAGGGGCGTAACAGACCAGTACAGTTATAGTACTTTGTACTTTGCCACATTTATCTTCTTCTTAGCAAGTGTCATGCATTCTACTTCTCCAGCGTTTTTAAGAGCTGTTGATGATGTCAAATGCAGCTTACGGCCACACCGCTCTCTAAGCGCCCGATCTCGTCCGATCTCGGCAGCCAAATAGAGCCGGGCCTGGTTAGTACTTGGTAGGAAGACCGCCTGGGAATACCAGGTGCTGTAAGCTTTTTTGCTTGGGTTTACGGGCAGCACAAGCTGGTGTTACTGCCTATTTATTCATAGAAATTGTTCTATATTTTCATCAAATTTTGTTCTTTCATTGCTGTTTTGCTACTTTATTGGTTTGCCAACCATCGTGCTTCATTACTAGTAGACCATGTTACGGTCCTGGCCATATGTGTTGTTTTTATTTTCTTGTTCTTATAGGTGCCCTGCCTGATTGGCCGGATTGGGGTGCAGTACAGGAAGCTGATTGGTCCATCCTACACTTCCTGGAGTTTTAAAAGTACGGTTCCCAACAGCTAGCGAGGCTCTTTCTGGCATCAGCACCTGTTTGCTGTTCTTGGTTTCCAAACCTTATTTAGCATTTTTGAATTGTTAGGTTTTGTGCCGTGGTTTTGTTTATAAATTGTATATTTTGTAAATAGTATTAAATCTGTAGGGGTGAACTGCCATTTTCTTTGGACTGTTTTCACATTAGGGAGTTAGGGTTAGCGACTGTCTTTTGGTTTGTTTATTTCTATCAGGCTAGCTAGCACTTTCTGTGGGAAATGGCTTATTTTGTTTATTATGTTGGCCTTGGTTCGCCCTGAGTTGTAGTGTCATATTTTGTTTGACACTTTCTTTCGTTTAAAATAAATATCATTCTGTTAGAACATCTCGATCCTGGATTTTGGTTTGGGGATCGGAGAGGGAACATGCTAATTTATCTTTGTATGTTGCACCCTGACCCCCTAGACAAGGGCGTAACAGACCAGTACAGTTATAGTACTTTGTACTTTGCCACATTTATCTTCTTCTTAGCAAGTGTCATGCATTCTGCTTCTCTAGCGTTTTTAAGAGCTGTTGATGATGTCAAATGCAGCTTACGGCCACACCGCTCTCTAAGCGCCCGATCTCGTCCGATCTCGGCAGCCAAATAGAGCCGGGCCTGGTTAGTACTTGGTAGGAAGACCGCCTGGGAATACCAGGTGCTGTAAGCTTTTTTGCTTGGGTTTACGGGCAGCACAAGCTGGTGTTACTGCCTATTTATTCATAGAAATTGTTCTATATTTTCATCAAATTTTGTTCTTTCATTGCTGTTTTGCTACTTTATTGGTTTGCCAACCATCGTGCTTCATTACTAGTAGACCATGTTACGGTCCTGGCCATATGTGTTGTTTTTATTTTCTTGTTCTTATAGGTGCCCTGCCTGATTGGCCGGATTGGGGGGCAGTACAGGAAGCTGATTGGTCCATCCTACACTTCCTGGAGTTTTAAAAGTACGGTTCCCAACAGCTAGCGAGGCTCTTTCTGGCATCAGCACCTGTTTGCTGTTCTTGGTTTCCAAACCTTATTTAGCATTTTTGAATTGTTAGGTTTTGTGCCGTGGTTTTGTTTATAAATTGTATATTTTGTAAATAGTATTAAATCTGTAGGGGTGAACTGCCATTTTCTTTGGACTGTTTTCACATTAGGGAGTTAGGGTTAGCGACTGTCTTTTGGTTTGTTTATTTCTATCAGGCTAGCTAGCACTTTCTGTGGGAAATGGCTTATTTTGTTTATTGTGTTGGCCTTGGTTCGCCCTGAGTTGTAGTGTCATGTTTTGTTTGACACTTTCTTTCGTTTAAAATAAATATCATTCTGTTGGAACATCTCGATCCTGGATTTTGGTTTGGGGATGGGAGAGGGAACATGCTAATTTATCTTTGTATGTTGCACCCTGACCCCCTAGACAGGGGCGTAACAGACCAGTACAGTTATAGTACTTTGTACTTTGCCACATTTATCTTCTTCTTAGCAAGTGTCATGCATTCTACTTCTCCAGCGTTTTTAAGAGCTGTTGATGATGTCAAATGCAGCTTACGGCCACACCGCTCTCTAAGCGCCCGATCTCGTCCGATCTCGGCAGCCAAATAGAGCCGGGCCTGGTTAGTACTTGGTAGGAAGACCGCCTGGGAATACCAGGTGCTGTAAGCTTTTTTGCTTGGGTTTACGGGCAGCACAAGCTGGTGTTACTGCCTATTTATTCATAGAAATTGTACTATATTTTCATCAAATTTTGTTCTTTCATTGCTGTTTTGCTACTTTATTGGTTTGCCAACCATCGTGCTTCATTACTAGTAGACCATGTTACGGTCCTGGCCATATGTGTAGTTTTTATTTTCTTGTTCTTATAGGTGCCCTGCCTGATTGGCCGGATTGGGGGGCAGTACAGGAAGCTGATTGGTCCATCCTACACTTCCTGGAGTTTTAAAAGTACGGTTCCCAACAGCTAGCGAGGCTCTTTCTGGCATCAGCACCTGTTTGCTGTTTTTGGTTTCCAAACCTTATTTAGCATTTTTGAATTGTTAGGTTTTGTGCCGTGGTTTTGTTTATAAATTGTATATTTTGTAAATAGTATTAAATCTGTAGGGGTGAACTGCCATTTTCTTTGGACTGTTTTCACATTAGGGAGTTAGGGTTAGCGACTGTCTTTTGGTTTGTTTATTTCTATCAGGCTAGCTAGCACTTTCTGTGGGAAATGGCTTATTTTGTTTATTATGTTGGCCTTGGTTCGCCCTGAGTTGTAGTGTCATGTTTTGTTTGACACTTTCTTTCGTTTAAAATAAATATCATTCTGTTGGAACATCTCGAACCTGGATTTTGGTTTGGGGATGGGAGAGGGAACATGCTAATTTATCTTTGTATGTTGCACCCTGACCCCCTAGACAGGGGCGTAACAGACCAGTACAGTTATAGTACTTTGTACTTTGCCACATTTATCTTCTTCTTAGCAAGTGTCATGCATTCTACTTCTCCAGCGTTTTTAAGAGCTGTTGATGATGTCAAATGCAGCTTACGGCCACACCGCTCTCTAAGCGCCCGATCTCGTCCGATCTCGGCAGCCAAATAGAGCCGGGCCTGGTTAGTACTTGGTAGGAAGACCGCCTGGGAATACCAGGTGCTGTAAGCTTTTTTGCTTGGGTTTACGGGCAGCACAAGCTGGTGTTACTGCCTATTTATTCATAGAAATTGTACTATATTTTCATCAAATTTTGTTCTTTCATTGCTGTTTTGCTACTTTATTGGTTTGCCAACCATCGTGCTTCATTACTAGTAGACCATGTTACGGTCCTGGCCATATGTGTAGTTTTTATTTTCTTGTTCTTATAGGTGCCCTGCCTGATTGGCCGGATTGGGGGGCAGTACAGGAAGCTGATTGGTCCATCCTACACTTCCTGGAGTTTTAAAAGTACGGTTCCCAACAGCTAGCGAGGCTCTTTCTGGCATCAGCACCTGTTTGCTGTTTTTGGTTTCCAAACCTTATTTAGCATTTTTGAATTGTTAGGTTTTGTGCCGTGGTTTTGTTTATAAATTGTATATTTTGTAAATAGTATTAAATCTGTAGGGGTGAACTGCCATTTTCTTTGGACTGTTTTCACATTAGGGAGTTAGGGTTAGCGACTGTCTTTTGGTTTGTTTATTTCTATCAGGCTAGCTAGCACTTTCTGTGGGAAATGGCTTATTTTGTTTATTATGTTGGCCTTGGTTCGCCCTGAGTTGTAGTGTCATGTTTTGTTTAACACTTTCTTTCGTTTAAAATAAATATCATTCTGTTGGAACATCTCGATCCTGGATTTTGGTTTGGGGATGGGAGAGGGAACATGCTAATTTATCTTTGTATGTTGCACCCTGACCCCCTAGACAGGGGCGTAACAGACCAGTACAGTTATAGTACTTTGTACTTTGCCACATTTATCTTCTTCTTAGCAAGTGTCATGCATTCTACTTCTCCAGCGTTTTTAAGAGCTGTTGATGATGTCAAATGCAGCTTACGGCCACACCGCTCTCTAAGCGCCCGATCTCGTCCGATCTCGGCAGCCAAATAGAGCCGGGCCTGGTTAGTACTTGGTAGGAAGACCGCCTGGGAATACCAGGTGCTGTAAGCTTTTTTGCTTGGGTTTACGAGCAGCACAAGCTGGTGTTACTGCCGATTTATTCATAGAAATTGTTCTATATTTTCATGAAATTTTGTTCTTTCATTGCTGTTTTGCTACTTTATTGGTTTGTCAACCATCGTGCTTCTTTACTACTAGACCAGTACCGTTTTAGTACTTTGCCACATTTATCTTCTTCTTAGCAAGTGTCATGCATTCTGCTTCTCCAGCGTTTTTAAGAGCTGTTGATGATGTCAAATGCAGCTTACGGCCACACCGCTCTCTAAGCGCCCGATCTCGTCCGATCTCGGCAGCCAAATAGAGCCGGGCCTGGTTAGTACTTGGTAGGAAGACCGCCTGGGAATACCAGGTGCTGTAAGCTTTTTTGCTTGGGTTTACGGGCAGCACAAGCTGGTGTTACTGCCTATTTATTCATAGAAATTGTTCTATATTTTCATCAAATTTTGTTCTTTCATTGCTGTTTTGCTACTTTATTGGTTTGCCAACCATCGTGCTTCATTACTAGTAGACCATGTTACGGTCCTGGCCATATGTGTTGTTTTTATTTTCTTGTTCTTATAGGTGCCCTGCCTGATTGGCCGGATTGGAGGGCAGTACAGGAAGCTGATTGGTCCATCCTACACTTCCTGGAGTTTTAAAAGTACGGTTCCCAACAGCTAGCGAGGCTCTTTCTGGCATCAGCACCTGTTTGCTGTTCTTGGTTTCCAAACCTTATTTAGCATTTTTGAATTGTTAGGTTTTGTGCCGTGGTTTTGTTTATAAATTGTATATTTTGTAAATAGTATTAAATCTGTAGGGGTGAACTGCCATTTTCTTTGGACTGTTTTCACATTAAGGAGTTAGGGTTAGCGACTGTCTTTTGGTTTGTTTATTTCTATCAGGCTAGCTAGCACTTTCTGTGGGAAATGGCTTATTTTGTTTATTATGTTGGCCTTGGTTCGCCCTGAGTTGTAGTGTCATGTTTTGTTTGACACTTTCTTTCGTTTAAAATAAATATCATTCTGTTGGAACATCTCGATCCTGGATTTTGGTTTGGGGATCGGAGAGGGAACATGCTAATTTATCTTTGTATGTTGCACCCTGACCCCCTAGACAGGGGCGTAACAGACCAGTACAGTTATAGTACTTTGTACTTTGCCACATTTATCTTCTTCTTAGCAAGTGTCATGCATTCTGCTTCTCCAGCGTTTTTAAGAGCTGTTGATGATGTCAAATGCAGCTTACGGCCACACCGCTCTCTAAGCGCCCGATCTCGTCCGATCTCGGCAGCCAAATAGAGCCGGGCCTGGTTAGTACTTGGTAGGAAGACCGCCTGGGAATACCAGGTGCTGTAAGCTTTTTTGCTTGGGTTTACGGGCAGCACAAGCTGGTGTTACTGCCTATTTATTCATAGAAATTGTTCTATATTTTCATCAAATTTTGTTCTTTCATTGCTGTTTTGCTACTTTATTGGTTTGTCAACCATCGTGCTTCATTACTAGTAGACCATGTTCCGGTCCTGGCCATATGTGTTGTTTTTATTTTGTTGTTCTTATAGGTGCCCTGCCTGATTGGCCGGATTGGGGGGCAGTACAGGAAGCTGATTGGTCCATCCTACACTTCCTGGAGTTTTAAAAGTACGGTTCCCAACAGCTAGCGAGGCTCTTTCTGGCATCAGCACCTGTTTGCTGTTCTTGGTTTCCAAACCTTATTTAGCATTTTTGAATTGTTAGGTTTTGTGCCGTGGTTTTGTTTATAAATTGTATATTTTGTAAATAGTATTAAATCTGTAGGGGTGAACTGCCATTTTCTTTGGACTGTTTTCACATTAGGGAGTTAGGGTTAGCGATTTTCTTTTGGTTTGTTTATTTCTATCAGGCTAGCTAGCACTTTCTGTGGGAAATGGCTTATTTTGTTTATTATGTTGGCCTTGGTTAGCCCTGAGTTGTAGTGTTATGTTTTGTTTGACACTTTCTTTCGTTTAAAATAAATATCATTCTGTTGGAACATCTCGATCCTGGATTTTGGTTTGGGGATCGGAGAGGGAACATGCTAATTTATCTTTGTATGTTGCACCCTGACCCCCTAGACAGGGGCGTAACAGACCAGTACAGTTATAGTACTTTGTACTTTGCCACATTTATCTTCATCTTAGCAAGTGTCATGCATTCTGCTTCTCCAGCGTTTTTAAGAGCTGTTGATGATGTCAAATGCAGCTTACGGCCAAACCGCTCTCTAAGCGCCCGATCTCGTCCGATCTCGGCAGCCAAATAGAGCCGGGCCTGGTTAGTACTTGGTAGGAAGACCGCCTGGGAATACCAGGTGCTGTAAGCTTTTTTGCTTGGGTTTACGGGCAGCACAAGCTGGTGTTACTGCCTATTTATTCATAGAAATTGTTCTATATTTTCATCAAATTTTGTTCTTTCATTGCTGTTTTGCTACTTTATTGGTTTGTCAACCATCGTGCTTCATTACTAGTAGACCATGTTATGGTCCTGGCCATATGTGTTGTTTTTATTTTGTTGTTCTTATAGGTGCCCTGCCTGATTGGCCGGATTTGGGGGAAGTACAGGAAGCTGATTGGTCCATCCTACACTTCCTGGAGTTTTAAAAGTACGGTTCCCAACAGCTAGCGAGGCTCTTTCTGGCAGCAGCACCTGTTTGCTGTTCTTGCTTTCCAAACCTTATTTAGCATTTTTGAATTGTTAGGTTTTGTGCCGTGGTTTTGTTTATAAATTGTATATTTTGTAAATAGTATTAAATTTGTAGGGGTGAACTGCCATTTTCTTTGGACTGTTTTCACATTAGGGAGTTAGGGTTAGCGACTGTCTTTTGGTTTGTTTATTTCTATCAGGCTAGCTAGCACTTTCTGTGGGAAATGGCTTATTTTGTTTATTATGTTGGCCTTGGTTCGCCCTGAGTTGTAGTGTCATGTTTTGTTTGACACTTTCTTTCGTTTAAAATAAATATCATTCTGTTGGAACATCTCGATCCTGGATTTTGGTTTGGGGATCGGAGAGGGAACATGCTAATTTATCTTTGTATGTTTCACCCTGACCCTCTAGACAGGGGCGTAACAGACCAGTACAGTTATAGTACTTTGTACTTTGCCACATTTATCTTCTTCTTAGCAAGTGTCATGCATTCTGCTTCTCTAGCGTTTTTAAGAGCTGTTGATGATGTCAAATGCAGCTTACGGCCACACCGCTCTCTAAGCGCCCGATCCCGTCCGATCTCGGCAGCCAAATAGGGCCGGGCCTTGTTAGTACTTGGTAGGAAGACCTCCTGGGAATACCACGTGCTGTAAGCTTCTTTGCTTGGGTTTACGGGCAGCACAAGCTGGTGTTACTGCCTATTTATTCATAGAAATTGTTCTATATTTTCATCAAATTTTGTTCTTTCATTGCTGTTTTGCTACTTTATTGGTTTGCCAACCATCGTGCTTCATTACTAGTAGACCATGTTACGGTCCTGGCCATATGTGTTGTTTTTATTTTCTTGTTCTTATAAGTGCCCTGCCTGATTGGCCGGATTGGGGGGCAGTACAGGAAGCTGATTGGTCCATCCTACACTTCCTGGAGTTTTAAAAGTACGGTTCCCAACAGCTAGCGAGGCTCTTTCTGGCATCAGCACCTGTTTGCTGTTCTTGGTTTCCAAACCTTATTTAGCATTTTTGAATTGTTAGGTTTTGTGCCGTGGTTTTGTTTATAAATTGTATATTTTGTAAATAGTATTAAATCTGTAGGGGTGGACTGCCATTTTCTTTGGACTGTTTTCACATTAGGGAGTTAGGGTTAGCGACTGTCTTTTGGTTTGTTTATTTCTATCAGGCTAGCTAGCACTTTCTGTGGGAAATGGCTTATTTTGTTTATTATGTAGGCCTTGGTTCGCCCTGAGTTGTAGTGTCATGTTTTGTTTGACACTTTCTTTCGTTTAAAATAAATATCATTCTGTTGGAACATCTCGATCCTGGATTTTGGTTTGGGGATCGGAGAGGGAACATGCTAATTTATCTTTGTATGTTGCACCCTGACCCCCTAGACAGGGGCGTAACAGACCAGTACAGTTATAGTACTTTGTACTTTGCCACATTTATCTTCTTCTTAGCAAGTGTCATGCATTCTGCTTCTCCAGCGTTTTTAAGAGCTGTTGATGATGTCAAATGCAGCTTACGGCCACACCGCTCTCTAAGCGCCCGATCTCGGCAGCCAAATAGAGCCGGGCCTGGTTAGTACTTGGTAGGAAGACCGCCTAGGAATACCAGGTGCTGTAAGCTTTTTTGCTTGGGTTTACGGGCAGCACAGCCTGGTGTTACTGCCGATTTATTCATAGAAATTGTTCTATATTTTCATGAAATTTTGTTCTTTCATTGCTGTTTTGCTACTTTATTGGTTTGTCAACCATCGTGCTTCTTTACTACTAGACCAGTACCGTTTTAGTACTTTGCCACATTTATCTTCTTCTTAGCAAGTGTCATGCATTCTGCTTCTCCAGCGTTTTTAAGAGCTGTTGATGATGTCAAATGCAGCTTACGGCCACACCGCTCTCTAAGCACCCGATCTCGTCCGATCTCGGCAGCCAAATAGAGCCGGGCCTGGTTAGTACTTGGTAGGAAGACCGCCTGGGAATACCAGGTGCTGTAAGCTTTTTTGCTTGGGTTTACGGGCAGCACAAGCTGGTGTTACTGCCTATTTATTCATAGAAATTGTTCTATATTTTCATCAAATTTTGTTCTTTCATTGCTGTTTTGCTACTTTATTGGTTTGCCAACCATCGTGCTTCATTACTAGTAGACCATGTTACGGTCCTGGCCATATGTGTTGTTTTTATTTTCTTGTTCTTATAGGTGCCCTGCCTGATTGGCCGGATTGGGGGGCAGTACAGGAAGCTGATTGGTCCATCCTACACTTCCTGGAGTTTTAAAAGTACGGTTCCCAACAGCTAGCGAGGCTCTTTCTGGCATCAGCACCTGTTTGCTGTTCTTGGTTTCCAAACCTTATTTAGCATTTTTGAATTGTTAGGTTTTGTGCCGTGATTTTGTTTATAAATTGTATATTTTGTAAATAGTATTAAATCTGTAGGGGTGAACTGCCATTTTCTTTGGACTGTTTTCACATTAGGGAGTTAGGGTTAGCGACTGTCTTTTGGTTTGTTTATTTCTATCAGGCTAGCTAGCACTTTCTGTGGGAAATGGCTTATTTTGTTTATTGTGTTGGCCTTGGTTCGCCCTGAGTTGTAGTGTCATGTTTTGTTTGACACTTTCTTTCGTTTAAAATAAATATCATTCTGTTGGAACATCTCGATCCTGGATTTTGGTTTGGGGATCGGAGAGGGAACATGCTAATTTATCTTTGTATGTTGCACCCTGACCCCCTAGACAGGGGCGTAACAGACCAGTACAGTTATAGTACTTTGTACTTTGCCACATTTATCTTCTTCCTAGCAAGTGTCATGCATTCTGCTTCTCCAGCGTTTTTAAGAGCTGTTGATGATGTCAAATGCAGCTTACGGCCAAACCGCTCTCTAAGCGCCCGATCTCGTCCGATCTCGGCAGCCAAATAGAGCCGGGCCTGGTTAGTACTTGGTAGGAAGACCGCCTGGGAATACCAGGTGCTGTAAGCTTTTTTGCTTGGGTTTACGGGCCGCACAAGCTGGTGTTACTGCCTATTTATTCATAGAAATTGTTCTATATTTTCATCAAATTTTGTTCTTTCATTGCTGTTTTGCTACTTTATTGGTTTGCCAACCATCGTGCTTCATTACTAGTAGACCATGTTACGGTCCTGGCCATATGTGTTGTTTTTATTTTCTTGTTCTTATAGGTGCCCTGCCTGATTGGCCGGATTGGGGGGCAGTACAGGAAGCTGATTGGTCCATCCTACACTTCCTGGAGTTTTAAAAGTACGGTTCCCAACAGCTAGCGAGGCTCTTTCTGGCAGCAGCACCTGTTTGCTGTTCTTGGTTTCCAAACCTTATTTAGCATTTTTGAATTGTTAGGTTTTGTGCCGTGGTTTTGTTTATAAATTGTATATTTTGTAAATAGTATTAAATCTGTAGGGGTGAACTGCCATTTTCTTTGGACTGTTTTCAAATTAGGGAGTTAGGGTTAGCGACTGTCTTTTGGTTTGTTTATTTCTATCAGGCTAGCTAGCACTTTCTGTGGGAAATGGCTTATTTTGTTTATTATGTTGGCCTTGGTTCGCCCTGAGTTGTAGTGTCATGTTTTGTTTGACACTTTCTTTCGTTTAAAATAAATATCATTCTGTTGGAACATCTCGATCCTGGATTTTGGTTTGGGGATCGGAGAGGGAACATGCTAATTTATCTTTGTATGTTGCACCCTGACCCCCTAGACAAGGGCGTAACAGACCAGTACAGTTATAGTACTTTGTACTTTGCCACATTTATCTTCTTCTTAGCAAGTGTCATGCATTCTGCTTCTCTAGCGTTTTTAAGAGCTGTTGATGATGTCAAATGCAGCTTACGGCCACACCGCTCTCTAAGCGCCCGATCTCGTCCGATCTCGGCAGCCAAATAGAGCCGGGCCTGGTTAGTACTTGGTAGGAAGACCGCCTGGGAAAACCAGGTGCTGTAAGCTTTTTTGCTTGGGTTTACGGGCAGCACAAGCTGGTGTTACTGCCTATTTATTCATAGAAATTGTTCTATATTTTCATCAAATTTTGTTCTTTCATTGCTGTTTTGCTACTTTATTGGTTTGCCAACCATCGTGCTTCATTACTAGTAGACCATGTTACGGTCCTGGCCATATGTGTTGTTTTTATTTTCTTGTTCTTATAGGTGCCCTGCCTGATTGGCCGGATTGGGGGGCAGTACAGGAAGCTGATTGGTCCATCCTACACTTCCTGGAGTTTTAAAAGTACGGTTCCCAACAGCTAGCGAGGCTCTTTCTGGCATCAGCACCTGTTTGCTGTTCTTGGTTTCCAAACCTTATTTAGCATTTTTGAATTGTTAGGTTTTGTGCCGTGGTTTTGTTTATAAATTGTATATTTTGTAAATAGTATTAAATCTGTAGGGGTGAACTGCCATTTTCTTTGGACTGTTTTCACATTAGGGAGTTAGGGTTAGCGACTGTCTTTTGGTTTGTTTATTTCTATCAGGCTAGCTAGCACTTTCTGTGGGAAATGGCTTATTTTGTTTATTATGTTGGCCTTGGTTCGCCCTGAGTTGTAGTGTCATGTTTTGTTTGACACTTTCTTTCGTTTAAAATAAATATCATTCTGTTGGAACATCTCGATCCTGGATTTTGGTTTGGGGATCGGAGAGGGAACATGCTAATTTATCTTTGTATGTTGCACCCTGACCCCCTAGACAGGGGCGTAACAGACCAGTACAGTTATAGTACTTTGTACTTTGCCACATTTATCTTCTTCTTAGCAAGTGTCATGCATTCTGCTTCTCCAGCGTTTTTAAGAGCTGTTGATGATGTCAAATGCAGCTTACGGCCAAACTGCTCTCTAAGCGCCCGATCCCGTCCGATCTCGGCAGCCAAATAGGGCTGGGCCTTGTTAATACTTGGTAGGAAGACCGCCTGGGAATACCACGTGCTGTAAGCTTCTTTGCTTGGGTTTACGGGCAACACAAGCTCGTGTTACTGCCTATTTATTCATAGAAATTGTACTATATTTTCATCAAATTTTGTTCTTTCATTGCTGTTTTGCTACTTTATTGGTTTGCCAACCATCGTGCTTCATTACTAGTAGACCATGTTACGGTCCTGGCCATATGTGTAGTTTTTATTTTCTTGTTCTTATAGGTGCCCTGCCTGATTGGCCGGATTGGGGGGCAGTACAGGAAGCTGATGGGTCCATCCTACACTTCCTGGAGTTTTAAAAGTACGGTTCCCAACAGCTAGCGAGGCTCTTTCTGGCAGCAGCACCTGTTTGCTGTTCTTGGTTTCCAAACCTTATTTAGCATTTTTGAATTGTTAGGTTTTGTGCCGTGGTTTTGTTTATAAATTGTATATTTTGTAAATAGTATTAAATCTGTAGGGGTGAACTGCCATTTTCTTTGGACTGTTTTCACATTAGGGAGTTAGGGTTAGCGACTGTCTTTTGGTTTGTTTATTTCTATCAGGCTAGCTAGCACTTTCTGTGGGAAATGGCTTATTTTGTTTATTATGTTGGCCTTGGTTCGCCCTGAGTTGTAGTGTCATGTTTTGTTTGACACTTTCTTTCGTTTAAAATAAATATCATTCTGTTGGAACATCTCGATCCTGGATTTTGGTTTGGGGATCGGAGAGGGAACATGCTAATTTATCTTTGTATGTTGCACCCTGACCCCCTAGACAGGGGCGTAACAGACCAGTACAGTTATAGTACTTTGTACTTTGCCACATTTATCTTCTTCTTAGCAAGTGTCATGCATTCTGCTTCTCTAGCGTTTTTAAGAGCTGTTGATGATGTCAAATGCAGCTTACGGCCACACCGCTCTCTAAGCGCCCGATCTCGGCAGCCAAATAGAGCCGGGCCTGGTTAGTACTTGGTAGGAAGACCGCCTAGGAATACCAGGTGCTGTAAGCTTTTTTGCTTGGGTTTACGGGAAGCACAGCCTGGTGTTACTGCCGATTTATTCATAGAAATTGTTCTATATTTTCATGAAATTTTGTTCTTTCATTGCTGTTTTGCTACTTTATTGGTTTGTCAACCATCGTGCTTCTTTACTCCTAGACCAGTACCGTTTTAGTACTTTGCCACATTTATCTTCTTCTTAGCAAGTGTCATGCATTCTGCTTCTCCAGCGTTTTTAAGAGCTGTTGATGATGTCAAATGCAGCTTACGGCCACACCGCTCTCTAAGCGCCCGATCTCGTCCGATCTCGGCAGCCAAATAGAGCCGGGCCTGGTTAGTACTTGGTAGGAAGACCGCCTGGGAATACCAGGTGCTGTAAGCTTTTTTGCTTGGGTTTACGGGCCGCACAAGCTGGTGTTACTGCCTATTTATTCATAGAAATTGTTCTATATTTTCATCAAATTTTGTTCTTTCATTGCTGTTTTGCTACTTTATTGGTTTGCCAACCATCGTGCTTCATTACTAGTAGACCATGTTACGGTCCTGGCCATATGTGTTGTTTTTATTTTCTTGTTCTTATAGGTGCCCTGCCTGATTGGCCGGATTGGAGGGCAGTACAGGAAGCTGATTGGTCCATCCTACACTTCCTGGAGTTTTAAAAGTACGGTTCCCAACAGCTAGCGAGGCTCTTTCTGGCATCAGCACCTGTTTGCTGTTCTTGGTTTCCAAACCTTATTTAGCATTTTTGAATTGTTAGGTTTTGTGCCGTGGTTTTGTTTATAAATTGTATATTTTGTAAATAGTATTAAATCTGTAGGGGTGAACTGCCATTTTCTTTGGACTGTTTTCACATTAAGGAGTTAGGGTTAGCGACTGTCTTTTGGTTTGTTTATTTCTATCAGGCTAGCTAGCACTTTCTGTGGGAAATGGCTTATTTTGTTTATTATGTTGGCCTTGGTTCGCCCTGAGTTGTAGTGTCATGTTTTGTTTGACACTTTCTTTCGTTTAAAATAAATATCATTCTGTTGGAACATCTCGATCCTGGATTTTGGTTTGGGGATCGGAGAGGGAACATGCTAATTTATCTTTGTATGTTGCACCCTGACCCCCTAGACAGGGGCGTAACAGACCAGTACAGTTATAGTACTTTGTACTTTGCCACATTTATCTTCTTCTTAGCAAGTGTCATGCATTCTGCTTCTCCAGCGTTTTTAAGAGCTGTTGATGATGTCAAATGCAGCTTACGGCCACACCGCTCTCTAAGCGCCCGATCTCGTCCGATCTCGGCAGCCAAATAGAGCCGGGCCTGGTTAGTACTTGGTAGGAAGACCGCCTGGGAATACCAGGTGCTGTAAGCTTTTTTGCTTGGGTTTACGGGCAGCACAAGCTGGTGTTACTGCCTATTTATTCATAGAAATTGTTCTATATTTTCATCAAATTTTGTTCTTTCATTGCTGTTTTGCTACTTTATTGGTTTGTCAACCATCGTGCTTCATTACTAGTAGACCATGTTCCGGTCCTGGCCATATGTGTTGTTTTTATTTTGTTGTTCTTATAGGTGCCCTGCCTGATTGGCCGGATTGGGGGGCAGTACAGGAAGCTGATTGGTCCATCCTACACTTCCTGGAGTTTTAAAAGTACGGTTCCCAACAGCTAGCGAGGCTCTTTCTGGCATCAGCACCTGTTTGCTGTTCTTGGTTTCCAAACCTTATTTAGCATTTTTGAATTGTTAGGTTTTGTGCCGTGGTTTTGTTTATAAATTGTATATTTTGTAAATAGTATTAAATCTGTAGGGGTGAACTGCCATTTTCTTTGGACTGTTTTCACATTAGGGAGTTAGGGTTAGCGATTTTCTTTTGGTTTGTTTATTTCTATCAGGCTAGCTAGCACTTTCTGTGGGAAATGGCTTATTTTGTTTATTATGTTGGCCTTGGTTAGCCCTGAGTTGTAGTGTCATGTTTTGTTTGACACTTTCTTTCGTTTAAAATAAATATCATTCTGTTGGAACATCTCGATCCTGGATTTTGGTTTGGGGATCGGAGAGGGAACATGCTAATTTATCTTTGTATGTTGCACCCTGACCCCCTAGACAGGGGCGTAACAGACCAGTACAGTTATAGTACTTTGTACTTTGCCACATTTATCTTCATCTTAGCAAGTGTCATGCATTCTGCTTCTCCAGCGTTTTTAAGAGCTGTTGATGATGTCAAATGCAGCTTACGGCCAAACCGCTCTCTAAGCGCCCGATCTCGTCCGATCTCGGCAGCCAAATAGAGCCGGGCCTGGTTAGTACTTGGTAGGAAGACCGCCTGGGAATACCAGGTGCTGTAAGCTTTTTTGCTTGGGTTTACGGGCAGCACAAGCTGGTGTTACTGCCTATTTATTCATAGAAATTGTTCTATATTTTCATCAAATTTTGTTCTTTCATTGCTGTTTTGCTACTTTATTGGTTTGTCAACCATCGTGCTTCATTACTAGTAGACCATGTTATGGTCCTGGCCATATGTGTTGTTTTTATTTTGTTGTTCTTATAGGTGCCCTGCCTGATTGGCCGGATTTGGGGGAAGTACAGGAAGCTGATTGGTCCATCCTACACTTCCTGGAGTTTTAAAAGTACGGTTCCCAACAGCTAGCGAGGCTCTTTCTGGCAGCAGCACCTGTTTGCTGTTCTTGCTTTCCAAACCTTATTTAGCATTTTTGAATTGTTAGGTTTTGTGCCGTGGTTTTGTTTATAAATTGTATATTTTGTAAATAGTATTAAATTTGTAGGGGTGAACTGCCATTTTCTTTGGACTGTTTTCACATTAGGGAGTTAGGGTTAGCGACTGTCTTTTGGTTTGTTTATTTCTATCAGGCTAGCTAGCACTTTCTGTGGGAAATGGCTTATTTTGTTTATTATGTTGGCCTTGGTTCGCCCTGAGTTGTAGTGTCATGTTTTGTTTGACACTTTCTTTCGTTTAAAATAAATATCATTCTGTTGGAACATCTCGATCCTGGATTTTGGTTTGGGGATCGGAGAGGGAACATGCTAATTTATCTTTGTATGTTTCACCCTGACCCTCTAGACAGGGGCGTAACAGACCAGTACAGTTATAGTACTTTGTACTTTGCCACATTTATCTTCTTCTTAGCAAGTGTCATGCATTCTGCTTCTCTAGCGTTTTTAAGAGCTGTTGATGATGTCAAATGCAGCTTACGGCCACACCGCTCTCTAAGCGCCCGATCCCGTCCGATCTCGGCAGCCAAATAGGGCCGGGCCTTGTTAGTACTTGGTAGGAAGACCTCCTGGGAATACCACGTGCTGTAAGCTTCTTTGCTTGGGTTTACGGGCAGCACAAGCTGGTGTTACTGCCTATTTATTCATAGAAATTGTTCTATATTTTCATCAAATTTTGTTCTTTCATTGCTGTTTTGCTACTTTATTGGTTTGCCAACCATCGTGCTTCATTACTAGTAGACCATGTTACGGTCCTGGCCATATGTGTTGTTTTTATTTTCTTGTTCTTATAAGTGCCCTGCCTGATTGGCCGGATTGGGGGGCAGTACAGGAAGCTGATTGGTCCATCCTACACTTCCTGGAGTTTTAAAAGTACGGTTCCCAACAGCTAGCGAGGCTCTTTCTGGCATCAGCACCTGTTTGCTGTTCTTGGTTTCCAAACCTTATTTAGCATTTTTGAATTGTTAGGTTTTGTGCCGTGGTTTTGTTTATAAATTGTATATTTTGTAAATAGTATTAAATCTGTAGGGGTGGACTGCCATTTTCTTTGGACTGTTTTCACATTAGGGAGTTAGGGTTAGCGACTGTCTTTTGGTTTGTTTATTTCTATCAGGCTAGCTAGCACTTTCTGTGGGAAATGGCTTATTTTGTTTATTATGTAGGCCTTGGTTCGCCCTGAGTTGTAGTGTCATGTTTTGTTTGACACTTTCTTTCGTTTAAAATAAATATCATTCTGTTGGAACATCTCGATCCTGGATTTTGGTTTGGGGATCGGAGAGGGAACATGCTAATTTATCTTTGTATGTTGCACCCTGACCCCCTAGACAGGGGCGTAACAGACCAGTACAGTTATAGTACTTTGTACTTTGCCACATTTATCTTCTTCTTAGCAAGTGTCATGCATTCTGCTTCTCCAGCGTTTTTAAGAGCTGTTGATGATGTCAAATGCAGCTTACGGCCACACCGCTCTCTAAGCGCCCGATCTCGGCAGCCAAATAGAGCCGGGCCTGGTTAGTACTTGGTAGGAAGACCGCCTAGGAATACCAGGTGCTGTAAGCTTTTTTGCTTGGGTTTACGGGCAGCACAGCCTGGTGTTACTGCCGATTTATTCATAGAAATTGTTCTATATTTTCATGAAATTTTGTTCTTTCATTGCTGTTTTGCTACTTTATTGGTTTGTCAACCATCGTGCTTCTTTACTACTAGACCAGTACCGTTTTAGTACTTTGCCACATTTATCTTCTTCTTAGCAAGTGTCATGCATTCTGCTTCTCCAGCGTTTTTAAGAGCTGTTGATGATGTCAAATGCAGCTTACGGCCACACCGCTCTCTAAGCACCCGATCTCGTCCGATCTCGGCAGCCAAATAGAGCCGGGCCTGGTTAGTACTTGGTAGGAAGACAGCCTGGGAATACCAGGTGCTGTAAGCTTTTTTGCTTGGGTTTACGGGCAGCACAAGCTGGTGTTACTGCCTATTTATTCATAGAAATTGTTCTATATTTTCATCAAATTTTGTTCTTTCATTGCTGTTTTGCTACTTTATTGGTTTGCCAACCATCGTGCTTCATTACTAGTAGACCATGTTACGGTCCTGGCCATATGTGTTGTTTTTATTTTCTTGTTCTTATAGGTGCCCTGCCTGATTGGCCGGATTGGGGGGCAGTACAGGAAGCTGATTGGTCCATCCTACACTTCCTGGAGTTTTAAAAGTACGGTTCCCAACAGCTAGCGAGGCTCTTTCTGGCATCAGCACCTGTTTGCTGTTCTTGGTTTCCAAACCTTATTTAGCATTTTTGAATTGTTAGGTTTTGTGCCGTGATTTTGTTTATAAATTGTATATTTTGTAAATAGTATTAAATCTGTAGGGGTGAACTGCCATTTTCTTTGGACTGTTTTCACATTAGGGAGTTAGGGTTAGCGACTGTCTTTTGGTTTGTTTATTTCTATCAGGCTAGCTAGCACTTTCTGTGGGAAATGGCTTATTTTGTTTATTGTGTTGGCCTTGGTTCGCCCTGAGTTGTAGTGTCATGTTTTGTTTGACACTTTCTTTCGTTTAAAATAAATATCATTCTGTTGGAACATCTCGATCCTGGATTTTGGTTTGGGGATCGGAGAGGGAACATGCTAATTTATCTTTGTATGTTGCACCCTGACCCCCTAGACAGGGGCGTAACAGACCAGTACAGTTATAGTACTTTGTACTTTGCCACATTTATCTTCTTCTTAGCAAGTGTCATGCATTCTACTTCTCCAGCGTTTTTAAGAGCTGTTGATGATGTCAAATGCAGCTTACGGCCACACCGCTCTCTAAGCGCCCGATCTCGTCCGATCTCGGCAGCCAAATAGAGCCGGGCCTGGTTAGTACTTGGTAGGAAGACCGCCTGGGAATACCAGGTGCTGTAAGCTTTTTTGCTTGGGTTTACGAGCAGCACAAGCTGGTGTTACTGCCTATTTATTCATAGAAATTGTTCTATATTTTCATCAAATTTTGTTCTTTCATTGCTGTTTTGCTACTTTATTGGTTTGCCAACCATCGTGCTTCATTACTAGTAGACCATGTTACGGTCCTGGCCATATGTGTTGTTTTTATTTTCTTGTTCTTATAAGTGCCCTGCCTGATTGGCCGGATTGGGGGGCAGTACAGGAAGCTGATTGGTCCATCCTACACTTCCTGGAGTTTTAAAAGTACGGTTCCCAACAGCTAGCGAGGCTCTTTCTGGCATCAGCACCTGTTTGCTGTTCTTGGTTTCCAAACCTTATTTAGCATTTTTGAATTGTTAGGTTTTGTGCCGTGGTTTTGTTTATAAATTGTATATTTTGTAAATAGTATTAAATCTGTAGGGGTGAACTGCCATTTTCTTTGGACTGTTTTCACATTAGGGAGTTAGGGTTAGCGACTGTCTTTTGGTTTGTTTATTTCTATCAGGCTAGCTAGCACTTTCTGTGGGAAATGGCTTATTTTGTTTATTGTGTTGGCCTTGGTTCGCCCTGAGTTGTAGTGTCATGTTTTGTTTGACACTTTCTTTCGTTTAAAATAAATATCATTCTGTTGGAACATCTCGATCCTGGATTTTGGTTTGGGGATCGGAGAGGGAACATGCTAATTTATCTTTGTATGTTGCACCCTGACCCCCTAGACAGGGGCGTAACAGACCAGTACAGTTATAGTACTTTGTACTTTGCCACATTTATCTTCTTCTTAGCAAGTGTCATGCATTCTGCTTCTCTAGCGTTTTTAAGAGCTGTTGATGATGTCAAATGCAGCTTACGGCCACACCGCTCTCTAAGCGCCCGATCTCGTCCGATCTCGGCAGCCAAATAGAGCCGGGCCTGGTTAGTACTTGGTAGGAAGACCGCCTGGGAATACCAGGTGCTGTAAGCTTTTTTGCTTGGGTTTACGGGCAGCACAAGCTGGTGTTACTGCCTATTTATTCATAGAAATTGTTCTATATTTTCATCAAATTTTGTTCTTTCATTGCTGTTTTGCTACTTTATTGGTTTGCCAACCATCGTGCTTCATTACTAGTAGACCATGTTACGGTCCTGGCCATATGTGTTGTTTTTATTTTCTTGTTCTTATAGGTGCCCTGCCTGATTGGCCGGATTGGGGGGCAGTACAGGAAGCTGATTGGTCCATCCTACACTTCCTGGAGTTTTAAAAGTACGGTTCCCAACAGCTAGCGAGGCTCTTTCTGGCATCAGCACCTGTTTGCTGTTCTTGGTTTCCAAACCTTATTTAGCATTTTTGAATTGTTAGGTTTTGTGCCGTGGTTTTGTTTATAAATTGTATATTTTGTAAATAGTATTAAATCTGTAGGGGTGAACTGCCATTTTCTTTGGACTGTTTTCACATTAGGGAGTTAGGGTTAGCGACTGTCTTTTGGTTTGTTTATTTCTATCAGGCTAGCTAGCACTTTCTGTGGGAAATGGCTTATTTTGTTTATTGTGTTGGCCTTGGTTCGCCCTGAGTTGTAGTGTCATGTTTTGTTTGACACTTTCTTTCGTTTAAAATAAATATCATTCTGTTGGAACATCTCGATCCTGGATTTTGGTTTGGGGATCGGAGAGGGAACATGCTAATTTATCTTTGTATGTTGCACCCTGACCCCCTAGACAGGGGCGTAACAGACCAGTACAGTTATAGTACTTTGTACTTTGCCACATTTATCTTCTTCTTAGCAAGTGTCATGCATTCTACTTCTCCAGCGTTTTTAAGAGCTGTTGATGATGTCAAATGCAGCTTACGGCCACACCGCTCTCTAAGCGCCCGATCTCGTCCGATCTCGGCAGCCAAATAGAGCCGGGCCTGGTTAGTACTTGGTAGGAAGACCGCCTGGGAATACCAGGTGCTGTAAGCTTTTTTGCTTGGGTTTACGGGCAGCACAAGCTGGTGTTACTGCCTATTTATTCATAGAAATTGTTCTATATTTTCATCAAATTTTGTTCTTTCATTGCTGTTTTGCTACTTTATTGGTTTGCCAACCATCGTGCTTCATTACTAGTAGACCATGTTACGGTCCTGGCCATATGTGTTGTTTTTATTTTCTTGTTCTTATAGGTGCCCTGCCTGATTGGCCGGATTGGGGGGCAGTACAGGAAGCTGATTGGTCCATCCTACACTTCCTGGAGTTTTAAAAGTACGGTTCCCAACAGCTAGCGAGGCTCTTTCTGGCAGCAGCACCTGTTTGCTGTTCTTGGTTTCCAAACCTTATTTAGCATTTTTGAATTGTTAGGTTTTGTGCCGTGGTTTTGTTTATAAATTGTATATTTTGTAAATAGTATTAAATCTGTAGGGGTGAACTGCCATTTTCTTTGGACTGTTTTCACATTAGGGAGTTAGGGTTAGCGACTGTCTTTTGGTTTGTTTATTTCTATCAGGCTAGCTAGCACTTTCTGTGGGAAATGGCTTATTTTGTTTATTATGTTTGCCTTGGTTCGCCCTGAGTTGTAGTGTCATGTTTTGTTTGACACTTTCTTTCGTTTAAAATAAATATCATTCTGTTGGAACATCTCGATCCTGGATTTTGGTTTGGGGATCGGAGAGGGAACATGCTAATTTATCTTTGTATGTTTCACCCTGACCCCCTAGACAGGGGCGTAACAGACCAGTACAGTTATAGTACTTTGTACTTTGCCACATTTATCTTCTTCTTAGCAAGTGTCATGCATTCTGCTTCTCTAGCGTTTTTAAGAGCTGTTGATGATGTCAAATGCAGCTTACGGCCACACCGCTCTCTAAGCGCCCGATTGGAGGAGGAAAGGGGAGTGGTCTTTCCGAATCAGTGTGCTTCAGGTAGAGACACGCATGTGAGCTGCTCCGCGTTTGTCGCGCATTTTTCGTTTTCATATTAGTGTTTTGCCTAGCCAGTATAGTGAGTTTGAGTTTGTTTTCAATATCTTTATGAAACCCCCCGGCGGAGTTTCTCCGTTCGGGGGCGCCTTTATTTATTGTGGTTTCCTAGTTTTTGAACTTTTTTGGGTTTTCGTTTTTGAGCGAGTTCTAATAGACTACTCGTAATGGAGAACGGCAGAGGCAGGCGAGAAGAAGAAGCCTGGTTTACAGTGGCGGGAAAAAGCGGAAGGAGGAGAATGGAAACGGAGAAAAATGGCGTCGGTGGGGAAAGCACATTGAGAGGGAACGAGCTGGAGCTGGCGGAGGAGACGAGGAAGTCGCTGAATAAAGGTGTCAAGCAGGTGGAGAAAAGGATGGAGATTGCAAAGGAGCGGCCTGGTCGGAGAATGGAGAATGACTGTGTGGCGGCGGATGAGAGACAACAGGGAGATCGGGTAAGCACGCGTTCGGTGCCGGGTGGAGTGACAGAGACGGGCAAAGAAATGCGGTATGATAGAGATTTGACTGTTTTGGCTGAGGTGGTGGGAGAGGAGAGAGTGAAGACAATGGAACTGCTGAGAGCAATGCGTGATGTGTGTGGAGGCATCGTGGCATTGCGGGAGACGGGGCCGAATAAATACGAGGTGACGGTCAAGAGCGAGGCTGGGAAAAAAAGACTCTTAGACGGATTTAAAGTGGGTAGAGCTGTGGTGATGGTTAAAACTTTAGCTATCGATGAATTGGTGGTGTCGTTTTTGAATCTGCCGGCCTATATTGCGGATGAGGACATTTTGGAAAAACTGGATGTGTGGGGGGTGAGAGCAATCTCTCCGATTAAAAGACGGTTATGGCCTGGGACTGATGTGGCGGATGGAACAAGATATGTTAAAGTTAAATTTAATGAAACTGTACAATCATTGCCATATTCCTCTAAATTTATGACGGCCACAGGGCCAGAATATTTTAGGGTTATCCATAATAATCAGGTTAAAGTGTGTAGGATGTGTCTACAGCCTGGACATATAGTTAGAGATTGCCCTGATTTTACATGCTTTAAGTGCAATAAACAGGGTCATTATGCACGTGAGTGTGATGCCTGGGCGCACAGGTGTGTTGCGTGCCATGCCCCAGCGGAGCAATGTAATTGCCGTAATGCAGGTGAAGGGGAAGGGGTGGTAAACCGGGACTCCATCTCTGATGATGAAAGGAGTAATGTCAGGCCTGCAGAGGAGCCAGCCCTGGGTAGCGAGACAGAGAGTGAGAATGAGCTTGGAGATGAGATGGTGTCACAGAGTGCTGACTTGTTGGTGCAAGAGGGCATAAGAAATGAGGGGGTCGATGAGTTGGGATCCAGTATGGATCATGTGCTGGCGGACTGGAGCGGGGATGCGGCGAGTCGCCCTGAAGGGGGCTGGCTAGACTCACCCCGGCCTGAGCCGAATGTGCCTCACTCGCAAAATGAAGTAGAATCCACCACTCGAATACCCACTTCTGATGTAGCCCCGCTGGCTCCCCAGGCTACTAGCGTGGACTCAGATTTGGAGATGGATGTCCAATGGGTAAAACAGGTTAGGAAGAGGGTACAGCAGGGTAAGCTAAGTGGAACTGAGGGAGGGTATAGAAATAAGGGTAAGAAATGTGCCAAAAAATGACAGGGCCGATTCTAGTTTTTTTGCTGGGAATGCTGCTTTTTTCTCAAAATTTGAATGGGCTTAAAAGCATTGAGAGAATTGAACAGGTTTGCGGGAAAATGCTGTGTGACATCCTGTGCGTCCAGGAATGCAGGTGGACCTCTGAGACAATAAAAAGCATAAAGTGCTTTTGGAGAGGGGATCTTTTTTATTCTCTATCCCCAGACAAAACTGCAGGGGTAGCAATCTTTGTGAAGCCTGGACTGTTTGAGAGTGTCGTGCAAATTGCTAAGGATGATCAGGGAAGGCTACTGGTGATCGATGTAATTGAACAAAGTAGGAGATATAGAATTGTGAACTTATATGGGCCAAATAGTGAAGGAGAGAGGAGGGTTTTTTTCAGGCGCTGTAAAAGATGGACAGATGATCGCTCGGTGGTGATAGGGGACTGGAATGTGACGCTGGCTAGGATAGATGTGGGTGCCAACAATAAATTTAAGAATGACACTAGCAGGTCGGCTGTGTTTGAATGGATGGAAGAGTGTGATTTGATGGATGCATGGAGAGTACTGAACCCCGGTACCCGTGCGTATTCGCGCAGGCAAGTGGTGTTGGGCAGGCTGAAACAATCTAGAATAGATTTGTGCTTGCTAGCGTCGGGTTTGGTTCCGGTTTTAAATAACTGCAAATATGAGTTTTGCACTTGGAGTGATCATGCCTCTCTGAGAGTGGATCTGGGGGAGGGCAGAGTTCGGAGGAATGGGGGCTTATGGTGCTTTAATTCAAGCCTCTTAGAGGATGGTTTTTTTAGAGCAAAAATGGAGTCTTTTCTCTCTGCTCTTTGTGATCAAAGTGAGTTTGTGGTGGACATCATTGAGTGGTGGGAGCGCACTAAGTTAAAAATCAAGAAGCGCTGCATCGCATTGAGCAGAGAGAAAAGACAAAGAGAGAAAAGAGGGGAGGATGAGCTGAGGGACCGCCTGAAAAAGGAGCTTGAGTTGGTTGAGGCTGGGTGTGGACATCCGTTGGAGACGTATCTCGTGCTGAGGGAGCAGTTGAGACAGTTGGATGAGAGAAAATGCAGGGGTGCAATGATCCGCAGCAAAGCGCAGCATATGTTGAAAGGTGAGCGCTGTACTGCATTTTTTCTGGGCCTGGAAAAGAGGAAACAGTCCAAAACATATATTTCTGAAATAAAGGACTCGGAGGGTAACACACATACTGATTCAGTGGATATTTTACAAACCGTGCAAGATTTTTATTCCAGTTTATTTAGTAGGCAAGAGATTTCACAGATAAAGTTAAATCAAGTACTTGGGAAAATTAGCTGCTCCCTCAGTCACGAGGATGCGGCTTTATGTGATGAAAACATCCAGTTAGAAGAAGTGAAAGAGGCAATCTTAGCCCTGAATACATCAAGGAGCCCAGGTTCGGACGGTCTCTCAGCTGAATTCTACCAGCATTTCAGTCACCTGCTGGCCCCTGTCCTCTGTAGGCTGTTTTTTGCCATACAGGAGGAGGGCAGATGTGCAGAGTCCTTCCTGAGGGGAGTGATCACTCTTGTGTATAAAAATAAAGGGGAAAAATCTGACCTAGCGAACTATAGACCAATCAGCCTGCTCAACACTGACTATAAGATCCTGACTAAGGTACTGGGTTTTAGGCTCAAAGGAGTGATCGGCTCGATAATTGGGCCTACCCAGACTTACAGTATTCCGGGGAGGGATATTTCTGACTGCATCCTGTCAACAAAGTTGTCTTTCGAAAATCTAATGATGACAGGGGGCATATACCTCAGTGTTGATTTGGAGAAGGCATTTGACAGGGTCAGTCATGAGTTTCTCTTTGGATGTCTGGGGGTTTTTGGGTTTGGCCCAATTTTTCGAGAATGGGTGAAGTTGTTGTACAGCCGGGCTACTAGTGTCGTGAAATGTAACGGCCTCTTAACAGATCCTTTCCCCCTAGAGAGATCAGTGAGGCAGGGATGTCCGCTGTCTGCCATGCTATATGCAATTGTAGCAGAGCCTCTTGCGCAATGCATCTTAACCGATCCGCTTATCAAGGGGATAACATCTCCCAAAGGCAATGAGTTCAGAATAGCTCAGTATGCCGATGATATAAGCATTATGGTTAAAGATGGTGAGAGTTTGCAACAGGTGCTAAAGCACCTTGAAGCATATGAGCAGGCGGCGGGAGCCCGAGTGAATAGGGAGAAATCCAGCCTTATTTGTGGGCCCGGGTCTGCTCTAGGGGATGTGGGTCTGAATTTTAAAAGGGGTGAGACGGAGGTCAAGCTGCTTGGAATATATATTTGTCCTCAGCCGCTGGTCAGCGTCCGCAAAACCTGGGAGGAGAGGCTTGCGTGGTGTAGGTCCAGGCTGGGACTGTGGAAGATGAGAGGTCTTGGGCTGAAGGGAAGAGTGGTCATTTTAAACTCTATAATAGTGCCGGGGCTGGTCTATGCCATGCAGGTCTGTCACCTGCCGGGCGATGTACTGTCCGGACTGTGCAGCGCTATCAGTGGCTTCTTGTGGAAAGGCAAGGCCTTTACTATTGCGCACAAGACACTAGTTGGGCCATACGAAAAAGGGGGTTTGAATCTCTGCGATTTGAAAACTAAATTAGTATCTTTAAGACTAAAACTTTTTAAAAAATGGCTATGTGATAAAACTGATTATATTTGGAAGGACTATTTCGATGCAGAGATAAGGAGGAGGGGTGAGTGTGGGGAGTATAACTTATGCAGCAGTGCGCTGGCACGGCCTGTGGCAGATGCGGACCCACTTTTCCAGGAGGCCGCTGAGGCGTGGGTTCAGGTCTTGCCTCATCTAGAGTGCAAAATGTTTTCGAAAGAAGATGTACTTAAACAGCCAATCTTTGGGAACCCGCGTCTCGGTGGCCGGGAGAGATTGCTGGTTGGCCGGGGTGCCTTAAATGGGGCGTTTAACCAAATTGGGGAGGTTCTGGACCAGACAGGGGCCTTAAACCCTCTGGAAGTCCTTAAGAAAGTAAGAAGGAAAGGTGTGAACATCAGATGGACCAAGGTGTTACAATTCTGTACAGACATCGGTCAGAGAATGCCACTGGAATGGAGGGAGAAGTTGCAGGAAGCAGACGGTGGGCTGGTGGGGGATGGCAGAATTGATTTTTCACTCTCCGGTGATTGCAAAAATAGGGAATTTAAAGACTTACAGTCAAAATTTTGGTACAAGGTTCTAATTGACAAAATATTCAAACAGCCCACAGCAAACTCCTCATGGTCTCATGTGTTCCCTACCCGACCCACTTCTTCAATATGGACTAATATGCATGATAAATGGCTTCCCCCTGCAATAGCAAACTCAAACTTCCTGCTGCGTCACAGAAGGGTGCTGGTTTCTGTCGTCCTCCACCAGATTAGTAAGAGCACGTATGCGAGAACTTGTCCGGTCTGTAGGGTGGAAGATGAAGATTTTAACCACTTGTTGTTGTACTGTGAGGTCATACAAAAATTCAGGAATTGGGTAAAAAGTCTATTAAGAAATAAGTGTAAGGTGACTGGTTTGGAAGGTGAGGCATGGGATTGGGTGTGGTGTTTTGGGTTAGTGAAGGGACATACAAAAATAAATGTGGGATTAGTGAATTTTTTGTTGAGCGTAGCTCGTCATGTTGTGTATATAGCCAGAAATTATGCATTGTATGATGGGAAAAAGATGAGGAGGGTGTTGGTTTTTCAAAATATGGTGTCACATTATTTGGGTATTCTGTTTTCGCTTGATAATGAGGGGTTTCTTATTAAATGGGGGGTTAAAAATGATTTATGTGTGTTAGATGGGGAGGGTAGAATGCACTTTGATTTTGGGTGATCTTTTATTTGACCTATTATTATATGAGTATATGTATTGGTATGTATTTGTGTGTATATATATATATATATATATATATGTATATATGTATATGTATGTGTATGTGTAGATGTAAATATATATAGGTACGGGTACATGAATGTATGTGTGTATAATGTATGCGTGTGTGTGTATATTTGTATGTATGTTTGTATGTATATATGTATGTATATGTATATAGATAGGGATATATATAAAGAGGTAGATGTGTGTAAATGTATGGGTATTTATATATATATATATAGATAGATAGATAGATATGGATAGATATATGACATGTTTATAATGTTATCCCCCTATATTTATAAATATATGTATTTACATTAGAGAAATAGATCTTGCTTTAAGTTGTTTAATTTAGTTGAAAGAACTATGGATGTAATGTTTTGTTGATTTATCTCTGTATATACCTAATTTCTTTTTGTAGAGTGTATTTTTGATAATAAAAAGATAAAAAAAAAAAATAAAAAAAATAAGCGCCCGATCCCGTCCGATCTCGGCAGCCAAATAGGGCCGGGCCTTGTTAGTACTTGGTAGGAAGACCGCCTGGGAATACCAGGTGCTGTAAGCTTTTTTGCTTGGGTTTACGGGCAGCACAAGCTGGTGTTACTGCCTATTTATTCATAGAAATTGTTCTATATTTTCATCAAATTTTGTTCTTTCATTGCTGTTTTGCTACTTTATTGGTTTGCCAACCATCGTGCTTCATTACTAGTAGACCATGTTACGGTCCTGGCCATATGTGTTGTTTTTATTTTCTTGTTCTTATAGGTGCCCTGCCTGATTGGCCGGATTGGGGGGCAGTACAGGAAGCTGATTGGTCCATCCTACACTTCCTGGAGTTTTAAAAGTACGGTTCCCAACAGCTAGCGAGGCTCTTTCTGGCATCAGCACCTGTTTGCTGTTCTTGGTTTCCAAACCTTATTTAGCATTTTTGAATTGTTAGGTTTTGTGCCGTGGTTTTGTTTATAAATTGTATATTTTGTAAATAGTATTAAATCTGTAGGGGTGAACTGCCATTTTCTTTGGACTGTTTTCACATTAGGGAGTTAGGGTTAGCGACTGTCTTTTGGTTTGTTTATTTCTATCAGGCTAGCTAGCACTTTCTGTGGGAAATGGCTTATTTTGTTTATTGTGTTGGCCTTGGTTCGCCCTGAGTTGTAGTGTCATGTTTTGTTTGACACTTTCTTTCGTTTAAAATAAATATCATTCTGTTGGAACATCTCGATCCTGGATTTTGGTTTGGGGATCGGAGAGGGAACATGCTAATTTATCTTTGTATGTTGCACCCTGACCCCCTAGACAGGGGCGTAACAGACCAGTACAGTTATAGTACTTTGTACTTTGCCACATTTATCTTCTTCTTAGCAAGTGTCATGCATTCTGCTTCTCCAGCGTTTTTAAGAGCTGTTGATGATGTAAAATGCAGCTTACGGCCAAACCGCTCTCTAAGCGCCTGATCTCGTCCGATCTCGGCAGCCAAATAGAGCCGGGCCTGGTTAGTACTTGGTAGGAAGACCGCCTGGGAATACCAGGTGCTGTAAGCTTTTTTGCTTGGGTTTACGGGCAGCACAAGCTGGTGTTACTGCCTATTTATTCATAGAAATTGTTCTATATTTTCATCAAATTTTGTTCTTTCATTGCTGTTTTGCTACTTTATTGGTTTGTCAACCATCGTGCTTCATTACTAGTAGACCATGTTATGGTCCTGGCCATATGTGTTGTTTTTATTTTGTTGTTCTTATAGGTGCCCTGCCTGATTGGCCGGATTTGGGGGAAGTACAGGAAGCTGATTGGTCCATCCTACACTTCCTGGAGTTTTAAAAGTACGGTTCCCAACAGCTAGCGAGGCTCTTTCTGGCAGCAGCACCTGTTTGCTGTTCTTGCTTTCCAAACCTTATTTAGCATTTTTGAATTGTTAGGTTTTGTGCCGTGGTTTTGTTTATAAATTGTATATTTTGTAAATAGTATTAAATCTGTAGGGGTGAACTGCCATTTTCTTTGGACTGTTTTCACATTAGGGAGTTAGGGTTAGCGACTGTCTTTTGGTTTGTTTATTTCTATCAGGCTAGCTAGCACTTTCTGTGGGAAATGGCTTATTTTGTTTATTATGTTGGCCTTGGTTCGCCCTGAGTTGTAGTGTCATGTTTTGTTTGACACTTTCTTTCGTTTAAAATAAATATCATTCTGTTGGAACATCTCGATCCTGGATTTTGGTTTGGGGATCGGAGAGGGAACATGCTAATTTATCTTTGTATGTTGCACCCTGACCCCTAGACAAGGGCGTAACAGACCAGTACAGTTATAGTACTTTGTACTTTGCCACATTTATCTTCTTCTTAGCAAGTGTCATGCATTCTGCTTCTCCAGCGTTTTTAAGAGCTGTTGATGATGTCAAATGCAGCTTACGGCCACACCGCTCTCTAAGCGCCCGATCTCGTCCGATTTCGGCAGCCAAATAGAGCCGGGCCTGGTTAGTACTTGGTAGGAAGACCGCCTGGGAATACCAGGTGCTGTAAGCTTTTTTGCTTGGGTTTACGGGCAGCACAAGCTGGTGTTACTGCCTATTTATTCATAGAAATTGTTCTATATTTTCATCAAATTTTGTTCTTTCATTACTGTTTTGCTACTTTATTGGTTTGCCAACCATCGTGCTTCATTACTAGTAGACCATGTTACGGTCCTGGCCATATGTGTTGTTTTTATTTTCTTGTTCTTATAGGTGCCCTGCCTGATTGGCCGGATTGGGGGGCAGTACAGGAAGCTGATTGGTCCATCCTACACTTCCTGGAGTTTTAAAAGTACGGTTCCCAACAGCTAGCGAGGCTCTTTCTGGCATCAGCACCTGTTTGCTGTTCTTGGTTTCCAAACCTCATTTAGCATTTTTGAATTGTTAGGTTTTGTGCCGTGGTTTTGTTTATAAATTGTATATTTTGTAAATAGTATTAAATCTGTAGGGGTGAACTGCCATTTTCTTTGGACTGTTTTCACATTAGGGAGTTAGGGTTAGCGACTGTCTTTTGGTTTGTTTATTTCTATCAGGCTAGCTAGCACTTTCTGTGGGAAATGGCTTATTTTGTTTATTGTGTTGGCCTTGGTTCGCCCTGAGTTGTAGTGTCATGTTTTGTTTGACACTTTCTTTCGTTTAAAATAAATATCATTCTGTTGGAACATCTCGATCCTGGATTTTGGTTTGGGGATCGGAGAGGGAACATGCTAATTTATCTTTGTATGTTGCACCCTGACCCCCTAGACAGGGGCGTAACAGACCAGTACAGTTATAGTACTTTGTACTTTGCCACATTTATCTTCTTCTTAGCAAGTGTCATGCAATCTGCTTCTCCAGCGTTTTTAAGAGCTGTTGATGATGTCAAATGCAGCTTACGGCCACACTGCTCTCTAAGCGCCCGATCCCGTCCGATCTCGGCAGCCAAATAGGGCCGGGCCTTGTTAGTACTTGGTAGGAAGACCGCCTGGGAATACCACGTGCTGTAAGCTTCTTTGCTTGGGTTTACGGGCAACACAAGCTCGTGTTACTGCCTATTTATTCATAGAAATTGTACTATATTTTCATCAAATTTTGTTCTTTCATTGCTGTTTTGCTACTTTATTGGTTTGCCAACCATCGTGCTTCATTACTAGTAGACCATGTTACGGTCCTGGCCATATGTGTAGTTTTTATTTTCTTGTTCTTATAGGTGCCCTGCCTGATTGGCCGGATTGGGGGGCAGTACAGGAAGCTGATTGGTCCATCCTTCACTTCCTGGAGTTTTAAAAGTACGGTTCCCAACAGCTAGCGAGGCTCTTTCTGGCAGCAGCACCTGTTTGCTGTTCTTGGTTTCCAAACCTTATTTAGCATTTTTGAATTGTTAGGTTTTGTGCCGTGGTTTTGTTTATAAATTGTATATTTTGTAAATAGTATTAAATCTGTAGGGGTGAACTGCCATTTTCTTTGGACTGTTTTCACATTAGGGAGTTAGGGTTAGCGACTGTCTTTTGGTTTGTTTATTTCTATCAGGCTAGCTAGCACTTTCTGTGGGAAATGGCTTATTTTGTTTATTATGTTGGCCTTGGTTCGCCCTGAGTTGTAGTGTCATGTTTTGTTTGACACTTTCTTTCGTTTAAAATAAATATCATTCTGTTGGAACATCTCGATCCTGGATTTTGGTTTGGGGATCGGAGAGGGAACATGCTAATTTATCTTTGTATGTTGCACCCTGACCCCCTAGACAGGGGCGTAACAGACCAGTACAGTTATAGTACTTTGTACTTTGCCACATTTATCTTCTTCTTAGCAAGTGTCATGCATTCTACTTCTCCAGCGTTTTTAAGAGCTGTTGATGATGTCAAATGCAGCTTACGGCCACACCGCTCTCTAAGCGCCCGATCTCGTCCGATCTCGGCAGCCAAATAGAGCCGGGCCTGGTTAGTACTTGGTAGGAAGACCGCCTGGGAATACCAGGTGCTGTAAGCTTTTTTGCTTGGGTTTACGGGCAGCACAAGCTGGTGTTACTGCCTATTTATTCATAGAAATTGTTCTATATTTTCATCAAATTTTGTTCTTACATTGCTGTTTTGCTACTTTATTGGTTTGCCAACCATCGTGCTTCATTACTAGTAGACCATGTTACGGTCCTGGCCATATGTGTTGTTTTTATTTTGTTGTTCTTATAGGTGCCCTGCCTGATTGGCCGGATTGGGGGGCAGTACAGGAAGCTGATTGGTCCATCCTACACTTCCTGGAGTTTTAAAAGTACGGTTCCCAACAGCTAGCGAGGCTCTTTCTGGCATCAGCACCTGTTTGCTGTTCTTGGTTTCCAAACCTTATTTAGCATTTTTGAATTGTTAGGTTTTGTGCCGTGGTTTTGTTTATAAATTGTATATTTTGTAAATAGTATTAAATCTGTAGGGGTGAACTGCCATTTTCTTTGGACTGTTTTCACATTAGGGAGTTAGGGTTAGCGACTGTCTTTTGGTTTGTTTATTTCTATCAGGCTAGCTAGCACTTTCTGTGGGAAATGGCTTATTTTGTTTATTATGTTGGCCTTGGTTCGCCCTGAGTTGTAGTGTCATGTTTTGTTTGACACTTTCTTTCGTTTAAAATAAATATCATTCTGTTGGAACATCTCGATCCTGGATTTTGGTTTGGGGATCGGAGAGGGAACATGCTAATTTATCTTTGTATGTTGCACCCTGACCCCTAGACAAGGGCGTAACAGACCAGTACAGTTATAGTACTTTGTACTTTGCCACATTTATCTTCTTCTTAGCAAGTGTCATGCATTCTCCTTCTCCAGCGTTTTTAAGAGCTGTTGATGATGTCAAATGCAGCTTACGGCCACACAGCTCTCTAAGCGCCCGATCTCGTCCGATTTCGGCAGCCAAATAGAGCCGGGCCTGGTTAGTACTTGGTAGGAAGACCGCCTGGGAATACCAGGTGCTGTAAGCTTTTTTGCTTGGGTTTACGGGCAGCACAAGCTGGTGTTACTGCCTATTTATTCATAGAAATTGTTCTATATTTTCATCAAATTTTGTTCGTTCATTACTGTTTTGCTACTTTATTGGTTTGCCAACCATCGTGCTTCATTACTAGTAGACCATGTTACGGTCCTGGCCATATGTGTTGTTTTTATTTTTTTGTTCTTATAGGTGCCCTGCCTGATTGGCCGGATTGGGGGGCAGTACAGGAAGCTGATTGGTCCATCCTACACTTCCTGGAGTTTTAAAAGTACGGTTCCCAACAGCTAGCGAGGCTCTTTCTGGTATCAGCACCTGTTTGCTGTTCTTGGTTTCCAAACCTCATTTAGCATTTTTAAATTGTTAGGTTTTGTGCCGTGGTTTTGTTTATAAATTGTATATTTTGTAAATAGTATTAAATCTGTAGGGGTGAACTGCCATTTTCTTTGGACTTTTTTCACATTAGGGAGTTAGGGTTAGCGACTGTCTTTTGGTTTGTTTATTTCTATCAGGCTAGCTAGCACTTTCTGTGGGAAATGGCTTATTTTGTTTATTGTGTTGGCCTTGGTTCGCCCTGAGTTGTAGTGTCATGTTTTGTTTGACACTTTCTTTCGTTTAAAATAAATATCATTCTGTTGGAACATCTCGATCCTGGATTTTGGTTTGGGGATCGGAGAGGGAACATGCTAATTTATCTTTGTATGTTGCACCCTGACCCCCTAGACAGGGGCGTAACAGACCAGTACAGTTATAGTATTTTGTACTTTGCCACATTTATCTTCTTCTTAGCAAGTGTCATGCATACTGCTTCTCCAGCGTTTTTAAGAGCTGTTGATGATGTCAAATGCAGCTTACGGCCACACTGCTCTCTAAGCGCTCGATCCCGTCCGATCTCGGCAGCCAAATAGGGCCGGGCCTTGTTAGTACTTGGTAGGAAGACCGCCTGGGAATACCACGTGCTGTAAGCTTTTTTGCTTGGGTTTACGGGCAGCACAAGCTGGTGTTACTGCCTATTTATTCATAGAAATTGTTCTATATTTTCATCAAATTTTGTTCTTACATTGCTGTTTTGCTACTTTATTGGTTTGCCAACCATCGTGCTTCATTACTAGTAGACCATGTTACGGTCCTGGCCATATGTGTTGTTTTTATTTTGTTGTTCTTATAGGTGCCCTGCCTGATTGGCCGGATTGGGGGGCAGTACAGGAAGCTGATTGGTCCATCCTACACTTCCTGGAGTTTTAAAAGTACGGTTCCCAACAGCTAGCGAGGCTCTTTCTGGCATCAGCACCTGTTTGCTGTTCTTGGTTTCCAAACCTTATTTAGCATTTTTGAATTGTTAGGTTTTGTGCCGTGGTTTTGTTTATAAATTGTATATTTTGTAAATAGTATTAAATCTGTAGGGGTGAACTGCCATTTTCTTTGGACTGTTTTCACATTAGGGAGTTAGGGTTAGCGACTGTCTTTTGGTTTGTTTATTTCTATCAGGCTAGCTAGCACTTTCTGTGGGAAATGGCTTATTTTGTTTATTATGTTGGCCTTGGTTCGCCCTGAGTTGTAGTGTCATGTTTTGTTTGACACTTTCTTTCGTTTAAAATAAATATCATTCTGTTGGAACATCTCGATCCTGGATTTTGGTTTGGGGATCGGAGAGGGAACATGCTAATTTATCTTTGTATGTTGCACCCTGACCCCTAGACAAGGGCGTAACAGACCAGTACAGTTATAGTACTTTGTACTTTGCCACATTTATCTTCTTCTTAGCAAGTGTCATGCATTCTCCTTCTCCAGCGTTTTTAAGAGCTGTTGATGATGTCAAATGCAGCTTACGGCCACACCGCTCTCTAAGCGCCCGATCTCGTCCGATTTCGGCAGCCAAATAGAGCCGGGCCTGGTTAGTACTTGGTAGGAAGACCGCCTGGGAATACCAGGTGCTGTAAGCTTTTTTGCTTGGGTTTACGGGCAGCACAAGCTGGTGTTACTGCCTATTTATTCATAGAAATTGTTCTATATTTTCATCAAATTTTGTTCTTTCATTACTGTTTTGCTACTTTATTGGTTTGCCAACCATCGTGCTTCATTACTAGTAGACCATGTTACGGTCCTGGCCATATGTGTTGTTTTTATTTTTTTGTTCTTATAGGTGCCCTGCCTGATTGGCCGGATTGGGGGGCAGTACAGGAAGCTGATTGGTCCATCCTACACTTCCTGGAGTTTTAAAAGTACGGTTCCCAACAGCTAGCGAGGCTCTTTCTGGTATCAGCACCTGTTTGCTGTTCTTGGTTTCCAAACCTCATTTAGCATTTTTAAATTGTTAGGTTTTGTGCCGTGGTTTTGTTTATAAATTGTATATTTTGTAAATAGTATTAAATCTGTAGGGGTGAACTGCCATTTTCTTTGGACTTTTTTCACATTAGGGAGTTAGGGTTAGCGACTGTCTTTTGGTTTGTTTATTTCTATCAGGCTAGCTAGCACTTTCTGTGGGAAATGGCTTATTTTGTTTATTGTGTTGGCCTTGGTTCGCCCTGAGTTGTAGTGTCATGTTTTGTTTGACACTTTCTTTCGTTTAAAATAAATATCATTCTGTTGGAACATCTCGATCCTGGATTTTGGTTTGGGGATCGGAGAGGGAACATGCTAATTTATCTTTGTATGTTGCACCCTGACCCCCTAGACAGGGGCGTAACAGACCAGTACAGTTATAGTATTTTGTACTTTGCCACATTTATCTTCTTCTTAGCAAGTGTCATGCATACTGCTTCTCCAGCGTTTTTAAGAGCTGTTGATGATGTCAAATGCAGCTTACGGCCACACTGCTCTCTAAGCGCTCGATCCCGTCCGATCTCGGCAGCCAAATAGGGCCGGGCCTTGTTAGTACTTGGTAGGAAGACCGCCTGGGAATACCACGTGCTGTAAGCTTCTTTGCTTGGGTTTACGGGCAACACAAGCTCGTGTTACTGCCTATTTATTCATAGAAATTGTACTATATTTTCATCAAATTTTGTTCTTTCATTGCTGTTTTGCTACTTTATTGGTTTGCCAACCATCGTGCTTCATTACTAGTAGACCATGTTACGGTCCTGGCCATATGTGTAGTTTTTATTTTCTTGTTCTTATAGGTGCCCTGCCTGATTGGCCGGATTGGGGGGCAGTACAGGAAGCTGATTGGTCCATCCTTCACTTCCTGGAGTTTTAAAAGTACGGTTCCCAACAGCTAGCGAGGCTCTTTCTGGCAGCAGCACCTGTTTGCTGTTCTTGGTTTCCAAACCTTATTTAGCATTTTTGAATTGTTAGGTTTTGTGCCGTGGTTTTGTTTATAAATTGTATATTTTGTAAATAGTATTAAATCTGTAGGGGTGAACTGCCATTTTCTTTGGACTGTTTTCACATTAGGGAGTTAGGGTTAGCGACTGTCTTTTGGTTTGTTTATTTCTATCAGGCTAGCTAGCACTTTCTGTGGGAAATGGCTTATTTTGTTTATTATGTTGGCCTTGGTTCGCCCTGAGTTGTAGTGTCATGTTTTGTTTGACACTTTCTTTCGTTTAAAATAAATATCATTCTGTTGGAACATCTCGATCCTGGATTTTGGTTTGGGGATCGGAGAGGGAACATGCTAATTTATCTTTGTATGTTGCACCCTGACCCCCTAGACAGGGGCGTAACAGACCAGTACAGTTATAGTACTTTGTACTTTGCCACATTTATCTTCTTCTTAGCAATTGTCATGCATTCTACTTCTCCAGCGTTTTTAAGAGCTGTTGATGATGTCAAATGCAGCTTACGGCCACACCGCTCTCTAAGCGCCCGATCTCGTCCGATCTCGGCAGCCAAATAGAGCCGGGCCTGGTTAGTACTTGGTAGGAAGACCGCCTGGGAATACCAGGTGCTGTAAGCTTTTTTGCTTGGGTTTACGGGCAGCACAAGCTGGTGTTACTGCCTATTTATTCATAGAAATTGTTCTATATTTTCATCAAATTTTGTTCTTACATTGCTGTTTTGCTACTTTATTGGTTTGCCAACCATCGTGCTTCATTACTAGTAGACCATGTTACGGTCCTGGCCATATGTGTTGTTTTTATTTTGTTGTTCTTATAGGTGCCCTGCCTGATTGGCCGGATTGGGGGGCAGTACAGGAAGCTGATTGGTCCATCCTACACTTCCTGGAGTTTTAAAAGTACGGTTCCCAACAGCTAGCGAGGCTCTTTCTGGCATAAGCACCTGTTTGCTGTTCTTGGTTTCCAAACCTTATTTAGCATTTTTGAATTGTTAGGTTTTGTGCCGTGGTTTGGTTTATAAATTGTATATTTTGTAAATAGTATTAAATCTGTAGGGGTGAACTGCCATTTTCTTTGGACTGTTTTCACATTAGGGAGTTAGGGTTAGCGACTGTCTTTTGGTTTGTTTATTTCTTTCAGGCTAGCTAGCACTTTCTGTGGGAAATGGCTTATTTTGTTTATTATGTTGGCCTTGGTTGGCCCTGAGTTGTAGTGTCATGTTTTGTTTGACACTTTCTTTCGTTTAAAATAAATATCATTCTGTTGGAACATCTCGATCCTGGATTTTGGTTTGGGGATCGGAGAGGGAACATGCTAATTTATCTTTGTATGTTGCACCCTGACCCCCTAGACAGGGGCGTAACAGACCAGTACAGTTATAGTACTTTGTACTTTGCCACATTTATCTTCTTCTTAGCAAGTGTCATGCATTCTGCTTCTCCAGCGTTTTTAAGAGCTGTTGATGATGTCAAATGCAGCTTACGGCCACACCGCTCTCTAAGCGCCCGATCCCGTCCGATCTCGGCAGCCAAATAGGGCCGGGCCTTGTTAGTACTTGGTAGGAAGACCGCCTGGGAATACCACGTGCTGTAAGCTTCTTTGCTTGGGTTTACGGGCAGCACAAGCTGGTGTTACTGCCTATTTATTCATAGAAATTGTTCTATATTTTCATCAAATTTTGTTCTTTCATTGCTGTTTTGCTACTTTATTGGTTTGCCAACCATCGTGCTTCATTACTAGTAGACCATGTTACGGTCCTGGCCATATGTGTTGTTTTTATTTTCTTGTTCTTATAGGTGCCCTGCCTGATTGGCCGGATTGGGGGGCAGTACAGGAAGCTGATTGGTCCATCCTACACTTCCTGGAGTTTTAAAAGTACGGTTCCCAACAGCTAGCGAGGCTCTTTCTGGCATCAGCACCTGTTTGCTGTTCTTGGTTTCCAAACCTTATTTAGCATTTTTGAATTGTTAGGTTTTGTGCCGTGGTTTTGTTTATAAATTGTATATTTTGTAAATAGTATTAAATCTGTAGGGGTGAACTGCCATTTTCTTTGGATTGTTTTCACATTAGGGAGTTAGGGTTAGCGACTGTCTTTTGGTTTGTTTATTTCTATCAGGCTAGCTAGCACTTTCTGTGGGAAATGGCTTATTTTGTTTATTATGTTGGCCTTGGTTCGCCCTGAGTTGTAGTGTCATGTTTTGTTTGACACTTTCTTTCGTTTAAAATAAATATCATTCTGTTGGAACATCTCGATCCTGGATTTTGGTTTGGGGATCGGAGAGGGAACATGCTAATTTATCTTTGTATGTTGCACCCTGACCCCCTAGTCAAGTCAAGTGGCTTTTATTGTCATTTCTACTATACACAGTTGTTCACAGTACACAGTTGAAACGAGATAACGTTCCTCCAAGAACCAAGGTGCTACAAACAACACAAGTTATAATAAAGTGCATCGAGTGCAACCAAGTGCAAACAGTGCAGACGAAAAAACAGTACAGACGTACAGTGTAGACAGACAACACAAGTAACACAGGACAGGACACAAGACACAAGACCCAAGACAGTGCCGACCAGTAAACCTACTGTATACTATTTTACAGTACAGTACAGTTCAGTTAAGTGTGCTAGGGGTGTTAAAAAAAAGAGCAGCTTGTAAACGGTATAGTGCATTTAAATGTCCAGCATGTAAAAAAAGTGCAATTGCATTGGAATGTGCAAAAAAAAACAGCAGGTAAACAGTGTAGTGCAGTAAATGTAGAATGATAAAAGTAAATAAATAATAAATAAGTGGTGGTGGAATGAGATGAGTAGTGAGTGATGAGAATGTGCTGAGTTCGGTTTGCAGTGTGTTTAAGTTCTATTTCAGTTCTGTGTGTTGAGGAGCCTGATGGCTTGTGGGAAAAAACTGTTGCATAGTCTGGATGTGGTGGGCCGAATGCTTCGGAACCTCTTTCCTGATGGCAGGAGTGTGAAGAGTGTGTGTGATGGGTGTGTGCGGTCGTCCACAATGCTGTTGGCTTTGCGGATGCAGCGTGTGGTGTAAATGTGCATGATAGAGGGCAGAGAGACTCCGATGATCTTCTCAGCTGTCCTCACTATCCTCTGTAGGGTCTTGCGATCCGCGACGGTGCAGTTCCCAAACCAGGCAGTGATGCAGCTGCTCAGGATGCTCTCAATGGTCCCTCTGTAGAACATGGTCAGGATGGGGGGAGGGAGATGGGCTTTCCTCAGCCTTCTCAGGAAGTAGAGACGCTGCTGGGCCTTCTTGGTGATGGAGCTGGTGTTGACTGACCAGGTGAGGTTGTCCGCCAGATGAACACCAAGGAATTTGGTGCTCTTGACTATCTCCACTGAGGATCCATCGATGATCAATGGAGAATGGTCACCCTGTGCTCTCCTGAAGTCCACAACCATCTCTTTAGTTTTGTTAACGTTCAGAGACAGGTTGTTTGCTCCACACCAGGCTGTTAATCGTTGCACCTCCTCTCTGTAGGCTGACTCGTCGTTCTTGCTGATTAAACCCACCACGGTCGTGTCATCAGCAAACTTGACTAAGTGGTTTGAGCTGTGCATTGCTACACAGTCGTGCGTCAGCAGAGTGAACAGTAGAGGGCTGAGCACACAGCCCTGAGGGGCTCCAGTGCTCAGTGTGGTGGTGCTGGAGATGTTGTTCCCGATCCGGACTGACTGGGGTCTCCCAGTCAGGAAGTCCAGAATCCAGTTGCAGAGGGAGGTGTTCAGGCCCAGTATGCTCAATTTCTCAGTCAGGTGCTGAGGGATGATTGTGTTGAATGCTGAGCTGAAGTCAATGAACAGCATTCGTACGTATGAGTCCTTACTGTCCAGGTGGGTGAGGGCCAGATGGAGGGTCGTGGAGATGGCATCGTCCGTGGAACGATTTGGACGATACGCAAACTGCATGGGGTCCAGGGAGGTTGGGAGTTGGGTCTTAATGTGCCTCATGACGAGCCTCTCGAAGCACTTCATCACGATGGGTGTGAGCGCGACGGGACGGTAGTCATTGAGGCAGGAGACAGTAGACTTCTTAGGCACAGGCACGATGGTCGTTGCCTTGAGGCACGTAGGAACAACGTTGCTGCTCAGGGAGATGTTGAAGATGTCTGTGAAGACATCCGCTAGCTGTTCTGCGCACTCCCTGAGCACTCTGCCAGGAATGTTGTCTGGTCCAGCAGACTTCCGTGGGTTAACTCTGCATAGAGTTTTCCTCACTTCAGCTGTGGTTAGACAGAGCACCTGGTCACTGGGAGGTGGAGTGGACTTCCTCGCCTTCACGTTGTTCTGTGCCTCAAACCGGGCGTAGAAGTGGTTCAGCGCATCTGGGAGGGAGGCGTCGCGGTCACAATCAGGTGAAGTTGTCTTGTAGTTCGTGATCGCCTGGATGCCCTGCCACATGCGCCGGGTGTCTCCGCTGTCTTCGAAGTGGTCGTGGATTTTCTTTGAGTGTGCGCGCTTTGCCTCTCTAATGGCACGGGACAGTTTGGCCCTTGCTGTTCTCAAGGCCGTCTTGTCCCCTGTTCTGAAGGCAGCGTCTCTTTGTTTCAGCAGCGCACACACATTGGCATTTATCCACGGCTTCCTGTTGGAGCGTGTAGTGATGGTCTTGGAGATGGTCACATCGTCAACGCACTTGCTGATGTAGCTGGTTACTGTTGACGTGTATTCCTCCAAGTTGATGGAATCGCCGTTGGTTGCGGCCTCCCTAAACATGTCCCAGTCAGTGCACTCAAAACAGTCTTGAAGAGCAGAAGTAGCTCCTGCTGGCCAGGTTTTCACCTGTTTCAGAAACGGTTTAGAGCGTCTGACGAGCGGTCTGTATGCTGGAATTAGCATAACCGAGATGTGGTCTGAGTAGCCGAGATGGGGGCGGGGCTCCGCACGATACGCGCCGGGGATGTTTGTGTAAACAAGATCCAGCGTGTTCCCTCCTCTCGTTGCAAAGTCCACATGCTGATGAAGTTTAGGGAGCACAGTCCTGAGATTCGCATGGTTGAAATCTCCGGCAATAATAAACAGTCCGTCGGGGTGAGCGTTCTGCAGGTCGCTAATAGCACCGTAGAGTTCACACAGTGCCTCCTTAGCATTAGCGCTGGGGGGAATGTACACTCCGACAATGAAAACAGTGGTGAATTCCCGTGGTAAATAGAACGGTCTGCATCTAACAGTCACAAACTCCACTAGCGATGAGCAGAAACGTGAGACAAGCACAGAGTTCTTGCACCACTCCGTGTTGATGTAAACACACACGCCACCACCGCGAGTCTTACCGCACAGAGCAGCGTTTCTGTCGGCGCGAAACACGGTTAGCCCGTCTAGCTGGATGGCGGCTTCCGGAACTCTGTCACTGAGCCACGTCTCCGTGAAAACAAAGATGCAGCAGTCTCTGAATTCTCGCCGCGTGGTCCGCTGGAGTCGGATTTAGTCTAGTTTATTGTCCAGGGAGCAGACGTTGGAGAGGAGAATGGACGGTAGAGCCGGCCGGCTAGGGTTAGCATTTAGCCTAGCACGGACACCCGCCCGCTTGCCGCGCTTCCGCTTCCTCGAGCAGCGCTTCCGACGTCCCCTCACCTGGCCACCGGCGTCAGGTGACACCGAGGGCTGGGGGCCTGGTATTTGTCGCTGGGGTCGTAGCAAGCCGAGGTCGCGAAGGTTACCAATTACTTCCTCGTGCAGATTATTGTATGTATGAACCCTGTGCCGCAGCAATGTCTGGCGGTCGTAAACATGAACACAGCTGACTGTGGTGTCCATGTACTGTAAAGGGTCTGGCTAAATACGGCAAAAACACCATTTGTTGGATCCGGAGAGGCCGCTGCGAGCTACTGCCGCGCCGCCATCTTGTTCCACAGCCTAGACAGGGGCGTAACAGACCAGTACAGTTATAGTACTTTGTACTTTGCCACATTTATCTTCTTCTTAGCAAGTGTCATGCATTCTGCTTCTCCAGCGTTTTTAAGAGCTGTTGATGATGTCAAATGCAGCTTACGGCCACACTGCTCTCTAAGCGCCCGATCCCGTCCGATCTCGGCAGCCAAATAGGGCCGGGCCTTGTTAGTACTTGGTAGGAAGACCGCCTGGGAATACCACGTGCTGTAAGCTTCTTTGCTTGGGTTTACGGGCAGCACAAGCTGGTGTTACTGCCTATTTATTCATAGAAATTGTTCTATATTTTCATCAAATTTTGTTCTTTCATTGCTGTTTTGCTACTTTATTGGTTTGCCAACCATCGTGCTTCATTACTAGTAGACCATGTTACGGTCCTGGCCATATGTGTTGTTTTTATTTTCTTGTTCTTATAGGTGCCCTGCCTGATTGGCCGGATTGGGGGGCAGTACAGGAAGCTGATTGGTCCATCCTACACTTCCTGGAGTTTTAAAAGTACGGTTCCCAACAGCTAGCGAGGCTCTTTCTGGCATCAGCACCTGTTTGCTGTTCTTGCTTTCCAAACCTTATTTAGCATTTTTGAATTGTTAGGTTTTGTGCCGTGGTTTTGTTTATAAATTGTATATTTTGTAAATAGTATTAAATCTGTAGGGGTGAACTGCCATTTTCTTTGGACTGTTTTCACATTAGGGAGTTAGGGTTAGCGACTGTCTTTTGGTTTGTTTATTTCTATCAGGCTAGCTAGCACTTTCTGTGGGAAATGGCTTATTTTGTTTATTATGTTGGCCTTGGTTCGCCCTGAGTTGTAGTGTCATGTTTTGTTTGACACTTTCTTTCGTTTAAAATAAATATCATTCTGTTGGAACATCTCGATCCTGGATTTTGGTTTGGGGATCGGAGAGGGAACATGCTAATTTATCTTTGTATGTTGCACCCTGACCCCCTAGACAGGGGCGTAACAGACCAGTACAGTTATAGTACTTTGTACTTTGCCACATTTATCTTCTTCTTAGCAAGTGTCATGCATTCTGCTTCTCCAGCGTTTTTAAGAGCTGTTGATGATGTCAAATGCAGCTTACGGCCACACCGCTCTCTAAGCGCCCGATCCCGTCCGATCTCGGCAGCCAAATAGGGCCGGGCCTTGTTAGTACTTGGTAGGAAGACCGCCTGGGAATACCAGGTGCTGTAAGCTTCTTTGCTTGGGTTTACGGGCAGCACAAGCTGGTGTTACTGCCTATTTATTCATAGAAATTGTACTATATTTTCATCAAATTTTGTTCTTTCATTGCTGTTTTGCTACTTTATTGGTTTGCCAACCATCGTGCTTCATTACTAGTAGACCATGTTACGGTCCTGGCCATATGTGTTGTTTTTATTTTCTTGTTCTTATAGGTGCCCTGCCTGATTGGCCGGATTGGGGGGCAGTACAGGAAGCTGATTGGTCCATCCTACACTTCCTGGAGTTTTAAAAGTACGGTTCCCAACAGCTAGCGAGGCTCTTTCTGGCATCAGCACCTGTTTGCTGTTCTTGGTTTCCAAACCTTATTTAGCATTTTTGAATTGTTAGGTTTTGTGCCGTGGTTTTGTTTATAAATTGTATATTTTGTAAATAGTATTAAATCTGTAGGGGTGAACTGCCATTTTCTTTGGACTGTTTTCACATTAGGGAGTTAGGGTTAGCGACTGTCTTTTGGTTTGTTTATTTCTATCAGGCTAGCTAGCACTTTCTGTGGGAAATGGCTTATTTTGTTTATTATGTTGGCCTTGGTTCGCCCTGAGTTGTAGTGTCATGTTTTGTTTGACACTTTCTTTCGTTTAAAATAAATATCATTCTGTTGGAACATCTCGATCCTGGAGTTTGGTTTGGGGATCGGAGAGGGAACATGCTAATTTATCTTTGTATGTTTCACCCTGACCCCCTAGACAGGGGCGTAACAGACCAGTACAGTTATAGTACTTTGTACTTTGCCACATTTATCTTCTTCTTAGCAAGTGTCATGCATTCTGCTTCTCTAGCGTTTTTAAGAGCTGTTGATGATGTCAAATGCAGCTTACGGCCACACCGCTCTCTAAGCGCCCGATCTCGTCCGATCTCGGCAGCCAAATAGAGCCGGGCCTGGTTAGTACTTGGTAGGAAGACCGCCTGGGAATACCAGGTGCTGTAAGCTTTTTTGCTTGGGTTTACGGGCAGCACAAGCTGGTGTTACTGCCTATTTATTCATAGAAATTGTTCTATATTTTCATCAAATTTTGTTCTTTCATTGCTGTTTTGCTACTTTATTGGTTTGCCAACCATCGTGCTTCATTACTAGTAGACCATGTTACGGTCCTGGCCATATGTGTTGTTTTTATTTTCTTGTTCTTATAGGTGCCCTGCCTGATTGGCCGGATTGGGGGGCAGTACAGGAAGCTGATTGGTCCATCCTACACTTCCTGGAGTTTTAAAAGTACGGTTCCCAACAGCTAGCGAGGCTCTTTCTGGCATCAGCACCTGTTTGCTGTTCTTGGTTTCCAAACCTTATTTAGCATTTTTGAATTGTTAGGTTTTGTGCCGTGGTTTTGTTTATAAATTGTATATTTTGTAAATAGTATTAAATCTGTAGGGGTGAACTGCCATTTTCTTTGGACTGTTTTCACATTAGGGAGTTAGGGTTAGCGACTGTCTTTTGGTTTGTTTATTTCTATCAGGCTAGCTAGCACTTTCTGTGGGAAATGGCTTATTTTGTTTATTATGTTGGCCTTGGTTCGCCCTGAGTTGTAGTGTCATGTTTTGTTTGACACTTTCTTTCGTTTAAAATAAATATCATTCTGTTGGAACATCTCGATCCTGGATTTTGGTTTGGGGATCGGAGAGGGAACATGCTAATTTATCTTTGTATGTTGCACCCTGACCCCCTAGACAGGGGCGTAACAGACCAGTACAGTTATAGTACTTTGTACTTTGCCACATTTATCTTCTTCTTAGCAAGTGTCATGCATTCTGCTTCTCCAGCGTTTTTAAGAGCTGTTGATGATGTCAAATGCAGCTTACGGCCACACCGCTCTCTAAGCGCCCGATCTCGTCCGATCTCGGCAGCCAAATAGAGCCGGGCCTGGTTAGTACTTGGTAGGAAGACCGCCTGGGAATACCAGGTGCTGTAAGCTTTTTTGCTTGGGTTTACGGGCAGCACAAGCTGGTTTTACTGCCTATTTATTCATAGAAATTGTTCTATATTTTCATCAAATTTTGTTCTTTCATTGCTGTTTTGCTACTTTATTGGTTTGTCAACCATCGTGCTTCATTACTAGTAGACCATGTCACGGTCCTGGCCATATGTGTTGTTTTTATTTTGTTGTTCTTATAGGTGCCCTTCCTGATTGGCCGGATTTGGGGGAAGTACAGGAAGCTGATTGGTCCATCCTACACTTCCTGGAGTTTTAAAAGTACGGTTCCCAACAGCTAGCGAGGCTCTTTCTGGCAGCAGCACCTGTTTGCTGTTCTTGCTTTCCAAACCTTATTTAGCATTTTTGAATTGTTAGGTTTTGTGCCGTGGTTTTGTTTATAAATTGTATATTTTGTAAATAGTATTAAATCTGTAGGGGTGGACTGCCATTTTCTTTTGATTGTTTTCTCTTGTTTTCACATTAGGGAGTTAGGGTTAGCGACTGTCTTTTGGTTTGTTTATTTCTATCAGGCTAGCTAGCACTTTCTGTGGGAAATGGCTTATTTTGTTTATTATGTTGGCCTTGGTTCGCCCTGAGTTGTAGTGTCATGTTTTGTTTGACACTTTCTTTCGTTTAAAATAAATATCATTCTGTTGGAACATCTCGATCCTGGATTTTGGTTTGGGGATCGGAGAGGGAACATGCTAATTTATCTTTGTATGTTGCACCCTGACCCCTAGACAAGGGCGTAACAGACCAGTACAGTTATAGTACTTTGTACTTTGCCACATTTATCTTCTTCTTAGCAAGTGTCATGCATTCTGCTTCTCCAGCGTTTTTAAGAGCTGTTGATGATGTCAAATGCAGCTTACGGCCACACCGCTCTCTAAGCGCCCGATCTCGTCCGATTTCGGCAGCCAAATAGAGCCGGGCCTGGTTAGTACTTGGTAGGAAGACCGCCTGGGAATACCAGGTGCTGTAAGCTTTTTTGCTTGGGTTTACGGGCAGCACAAGCTGGTGTTACTGCCTATTTATTCATAGAAATTGTTCTATATTTTCATCAAATTTTGTTCTTTCATTACTGTTTTGCTACTTTATTGGTTTGCCAACCATCGTGCTTCATTACTAGTAGACCATGTTACGGTCCTGGCCATATGTGTTGTTTTTATTTTCTTGTTCTTATAGGTGCCCTGCCTGATTGGCCGGATTGGGGGGCAGTACAGGAAGCTGATTGGTCCATCCTACACTTCCTGGAGTTTTAAAAGTACGGTTCCCAACAGCTAGCGAGGCTCTTTCTGGCATCAGCACCTGTTTGCTGTTCTTGGTTTCCAAACCTCATTTAGCATTTTTGAATTGTTAGGTTTTGTGCCGTGGTTTTGTTTATAAATTGTATATTTTGTAAATAGTATTAAATCTGTAGGGGTGAACTGCCATTTTCTTTGGACTGTTTTCACATTAGGGAGTTAGGGTTAGCGACTGTCTTTTGGTTTGTTTATTTCTATCAGGCTAGCTAGCACTTTCTGTGGGAAATGGCTTATTTTGTTTATTGTGTTGGCCTTGGTTCGCCCTGAGTTGTAGTGTCATGTTTTGTTTGACACTTTCTTTCGTTTAAAATAAATATCATTCTGTTGGAACATCTCGATCCTGGATTTTGGTTTGGGGATCGGAGAGGGAACATGCTAATTTATCTTTGTATGTTGCACCCTGACCCCCTAGACAGGGGCGTAACAGACCAGTACAGTTATAGTACTTTGTACTTTGCCACATTTATCTTCTTCTTAGCAAGTGTCATGCAATCTGCTTCTCCAGCGTTTTTAAGAGCTGTTGATGATGTCAAATGCAGCTTACGGCCACACTGCTCTCTAAGCGCCCGATCCCGTCCGATCTCGGCAGCCAAATAGGGCCGGGCCTTGTTAGTACTTGGTAGGAAGACCGCCTGGGAATACCACGTGCTGTAAGCTTCTTTGCTTGGGTTTACGGGCAACACAAGCTCGTGTTACTGCCTATTTATTCATAGAAATTGTACTATATTTTCATCAAATTTTGTTCTTTCATTGCTGTTTTGCTACTTTATTGGTTTGCCAACCATCGTGCTTCATTACTAGTAGACCATGTTACGGTCCTGGCCATATGTGTAGTTTTTATTTTCTTGTTCTTATAGGTGCCCTGCCTGATTGGCCGGATTGGGGGGCAGTACAGGAAGCTGATTGGTCCATCCTTCACTTCCTGGAGTTTTAAAAGTACGGTTCCCAACAGCTAGCGAGGCTCTTTCTGGCAGCAGCACCTGTTTGCTGTTCTTGGTTTCCAAACCTTATTTAGCATTTTTGAATTGTTAGGTTTTGTGCCGTGGTTTTGTTTATAAATTGTATATTTTGTAAATAGTATTAAATCTGTAGGGGTGAACTGCCATTTTCTTTGGACTGTTTTCACATTAGGGAGTTAGGGTTAGCGACTGTCTTTTGGTTTGTTTATTTCTATCAGGCTAGCTAGCACTTTCTGTGGGAAATGGCTTATTTTGTTTATTATGTTGGCCTTGGTTCGCCCTGAGTTGTAGTGTCATGTTTTGTTTGACACTTTCTTTCGTTTAAAATAAATATCATTCTGTTGGAACATCTCGATCCTGGATTTTGGTTTGGGGATCGGAGAGGGAACATGCTAATTTATCTTTGTATGTTGCACCCTGACCCCCTAGACAGGGGCGTAACAGACCAGTACAGTTATAGTACTTTGTACTTTGCCACATTTATCTTCTTCTTAGCAAGTGTCATGCATTCTACTTCTCCAGCGTTTTTAAGAGCTGTTGATGATGTCAAATGCAGCTTACGGCCACACCGCTCTCTAAGCGCCCGATCTCGTCCGATCTCGGCAGCCAAATAGAGCCGGGCCTGGTTAGTACTTGGTAGGAAGACCGCCTGGGAATACCAGGTGCTGTAAGCTTTTTTGCTTGGGTTTACGGGCAGCACAAGCTGGTGTTACTGCCTATTTATTCATAGAAATTGTTCTATATTTTCATCAAATTTTGTTCTTACATTGCTGTTTTGCTACTTTATTGGTTTGCCAACCATCGTGCTTCATTACTAGTAGACCATGTTACGGTCCTGGCCATATGTGTTGTTTTTATTTTGTTGTTCTTATAGGTGCCCTGCCTGATTGGCCGGATTGGGGGGCAGTACAGGAAGCTGATTGGTCCATCCTACACTTCCTGGAGTTTTAAAAGTACGGTTCCCAACAGCTAGCGAGGCTCTTTCTGGCATCAGCACCTGTTTGCTGTTCTTGGTTTCCAAACCTTATTTAGCATTTTTGAATTGTTAGGTTTTGTGCCGTGGTTTTGTTTATAAATTGTATATTTTGTAAATAGTATTAAATCTGTAGGGGTGAACTGCCATTTTCTTTGGACTGTTTTCACATTAGGGAGTTAGGGTTAGCGACTGTCTTTTGGTTTGTTTATTTCTATCAGGCTAGCTAGCACTTTCTGTGGGAAATGGCTTATTTTGTTTATTATGTTGGCCTTGGTTCGCCCTGAGTTGTAGTGTCATGTTTTGTTTGACACTTTCTTTCGTTTAAAATAAATATCATTCTGTTGGAACATCTCGATCCTGGATTTTGGTTTGGGGATCGGAGAGGGAACATGCTAATTTATCTTTGTATGTTGCACCCTGACCCCTAGACAAGGGCGTAACAGACCAGTACAGTTATAGTACTTTGTACTTTGCCACATTTATCTTCTTCTTAGCAAGTGTCATGCATTCTCCTTCTCCAGCGTTTTTAAGAGCTGTTGATGATGTCAAATGCAGCTTACGGCCACACAGCTCTCTAAGCGCCCGATCTCGTCCGATTTCGGCAGCCAAATAGAGCCGGGCCTGGTTAGTACTTGGTAGGAAGACCGCCTGGGAATACCAGGTGCTGTAAGCTTTTTTGCTTGGGTTTACGGGCAGCACAAGCTGGTGTTACTGCCTATTTATTCATAGAAATTGTTCTATATTTTCATCAAATTTTGTTCGTTCATTACTGTTTTGCTACTTTATTGGTTTGCCAACCATCGTGCTTCATTACTAGTAGACCATGTTACGGTCCTGGCCATATGTGTTGTTTTTATTTTTTTGTTCTTATAGGTGCCCTGCCTGATTGGCCGGATTGGGGGGCAGTACAGGAAGCTGATTGGTCCATCCTACACTTCCTGGAGTTTTAAAAGTACGGTTCCCAACAGCTAGCGAGGCTCTTTCTGGTATCAGCACCTGTTTGCTGTTCTTGGTTTCCAAACCTCATTTAGCATTTTTAAATTGTTAGGTTTTGTGCCGTGGTTTTGTTTATAAATTGTATATTTTGTAAATAGTATTAAATCTGTAGGGGTGAACTGCCATTTTCTTTGGACTTTTTTCACATTAGGGAGTTAGGGTTAGCGACTGTCTTTTGGTTTGTTTATTTCTATCAGGCTAGCTAGCACTTTCTGTGGGAAATGGCTTATTTTGTTTATTGTGTTGGCCTTGGTTCGCCCTGAGTTGTAGTGTCATGTTTTGTTTGACACTTTCTTTCGTTTAAAATAAATATCATTCTGTTGGAACATCTCGATCCTGGATTTTGGTTTGGGGATCGGAGAGGGAACATGCTAATTTATCTTTGTATGTTGCACCCTGACCCCCTAGACAGGGGCGTAACAGACCAGTACAGTTATAGTATTTTGTACTTTGCCACATTTATCTTCTTCTTAGCAAGTGTCATGCATACTGCTTCTCCAGCGTTTTTAAGAGCTGTTGATGATGTCAAATGCAGCTTACGGCCACACTGCTCTCTAAGCGCTCGATCCCGTCCGATCTCGGCAGCCAAATAGGGCCGGGCCTTGTTAGTACTTGGTAGGAAGACCGCCTGGGAATACCACGTGCTGTAAGCTTTTTTGCTTGGGTTTACGGGCAGCACAAGCTGGTGTTACTGCCTATTTATTCATAGAAATTGTTCTATATTTTCATCAAATTTTGTTCTTACATTGCTGTTTTGCTACTTTATTGGTTTGCCAACCATCGTGCTTCATTACTAGTAGACCATGTTACGGTCCTGGCCATATGTGTTGTTTTTATTTTGTTGTTCTTATAGGTGCCCTGCCTGATTGGCCGGATTGGGGGGCAGTACAGGAAGCTGATTGGTCCATCCTACACTTCCTGGAGTTTTAAAAGTACGGTTCCCAACAGCTAGCGAGGCTCTTTCTGGCATCAGCACCTGTTTGCTGTTCTTGGTTTCCAAACCTTATTTAGCATTTTTGAATTGTTAGGTTTTGTGCCGTGGTTTTGTTTATAAATTGTATATTTTGTAAATAGTATTAAATCTGTAGGGGTGAACTGCCATTTTCTTTGGACTGTTTTCACATTAGGGAGTTAGGGTTAGCGACTGTCTTTTGGTTTGTTTATTTCTATCAGGCTAGCTAGCACTTTCTGTGGGAAATGGCTTATTTTGTTTATTATGTTGGCCTTGGTTCGCCCTGAGTTGTAGTGTCATGTTTTGTTTGACACTTTCTTTCGTTTAAAATAAATATCATTCTGTTGGAACATCTCGATCCTGGATTTTGGTTTGGGGATCGGAGAGGGAACATGCTAATTTATCTTTGTATGTTGCACCCTGACCCCTAGACAAGGGCGTAACAGACCAGTACAGTTATAGTACTTTGTACTTTGCCACATTTATCTTCTTCTTAGCAAGTGTCATGCATTCTCCTTCTCCAGCGTTTTTAAGAGCTGTTGATGATGTCAAATGCAGCTTACGGCCACACCGCTCTCTAAGCGCCCGATCTCGTCCGATTTCGGCAGCCAAATAGAGCCGGGCCTGGTTAGTACTTGGTAGGAAGACCGCCTGGGAATACCAGGTGCTGTAAGCTTTTTTGCTTGGGTTTACGGGCAGCACAAGCTGGTGTTACTGCCTATTTATTCATAGAAATTGTTCTATATTTTCATCAAATTTTGTTCTTTCATTACTGTTTTGCTACTTTATTGGTTTGCCAACCATCGTGCTTCATTACTAGTAGACCATGTTACGGTCCTGGCCATATGTGTTGTTTTTATTTTTTTGTTCTTATAGGTGCCCTGCCTGATTGGCCGGATTGGGGGGCAGTACAGGAAGCTGATTGGTCCATCCTACACTTCCTGGAGTTTTAAAAGTACGGTTCCCAACAGCTAGCGAGGCTCTTTCTGGTATCAGCACCTGTTTGCTGTTCTTGGTTTCCAAACCTCATTTAGCATTTTTAAATTGTTAGGTTTTGTGCCGTGGTTTTGTTTATAAATTGTATATTTTGTAAATAGTATTAAATCTGTAGGGGTGAACTGCCATTTTCTTTGGACTTTTTTCACATTAGGGAGTTAGGGTTAGCGACTGTCTTTTGGTTTGTTTATTTCTATCAGGCTAGCTAGCACTTTCTGTGGGAAATGGCTTATTTTGTTTATTGTGTTGGCCTTGGTTCGCCCTGAGTTGTAGTGTCATGTTTTGTTTGACACTTTCTTTCGTTTAAAATAAATATCATTCTGTTGGAACATCTCGATCCTGGATTTTGGTTTGGGGATCGGAGAGGGAACATGCTAATTTATCTTTGTATGTTGCACCCTGACCCCCTAGACAGGGGCGTAACAGACCAGTACAGTTATAGTATTTTGTACTTTGCCACATTTATCTTCTTCTTAGCAAGTGTCATGCATACTGCTTCTCCAGCGTTTTTAAGAGCTGTTGATGATGTCAAATGCAGCTTACGGCCACACTGCTCTCTAAGCGCTCGATCCCGTCCGATCTCGGCAGCCAAATAGGGCCGGGCCTTGTTAGTACTTGGTAGGAAGACCGCCTGGGAATACCACGTGCTGTAAGCTTCTTTGCTTGGGTTTACGGGCAACACAAGCTCGTGTTACTGCCTATTTTATTCATAGAAATTGTACTATATTTTCATCAAATTTTGTTCTTTCATTGCTGTTTTGCTACTTTATTGGTTTGCCAACCATCGTGCTTCATTACTAGTAGACCATGTTACGGTCCTGGCCATATGTGTAGTTTTTATTTTCTTGTTTCTATAGGTGCCCTGCCTGATTGGCCGGATTGGGGGGCAGTACAGGAAGCTGATTGGTCCATCCTTCACTTCCTGGAGTTTTAAAAGTACGGTTCCCAACAGCTAGCGAGGCTCTTTCTGGCAGCAGCACCTGTTTGCTGTTCTTGGTTTCCAAACCTTATTTAGCATTTTTGAATTGTTAGGTTTTGTGCCGTGGTTTTGTTTATAAATTGTATATTTTGTAAATAGTATTAAATCTGTAGGGTGAACTGCCATTTTCTTTGGACTGTTTTCACATTAGGGAGTTAGGGTTAGCGACTGTCTTTTGGTTTGTTTATTTCTATCAGGCTAGCTAGCACTTTCTGTGGAAATGGCTTATTTTGTTTATTATGTTGGCCTTGGTTCGCCCTGAGTTGTAGTGTCATGTTTTGTTTGACACTTTCTTTCGTTTAAAATAAATATCATTCTGTTGGAACATCTCGATCCTGGATTTTGGTTTGGGGATCGGAGAGGGAACATGCTAATTTATCTTTGTATGTTGCACCCTGACCCCCTAGACAGGGGCGTAACAGACCAGTACAGTTATAGTACTTTGTACTTTGCCACAATTTATCTTCTTCTTAGCAATTGTCATGCATTCTACTTCTCCAGCGTTTTTAAGAGCTGTTGATGATGTCAAATGCAGCTTACGGCCACACCGCTCTCTAAGCGCCCGATCTCGTCCGATCTCGGCAGCCAAATAGAGCCGGGCCTGGTTAGTACTTGGTAGGAAGACCGCCTGGGAATACCAGGTGCTGTAAGCTTTTTTGCTTGGGTTTACGGGCAGCACAAGCTGGTGTTACTGCCTATTTATTCATAGAAATTGTTCTATATTTTCATCAAATTTTGTTCTTACATTGCTGTTTTGCTACTTTATTGGTTTGCCAACCATCGTGCTTCATTACTAGTAGACCATGTTACGGTCCTGGCCATATGTGTTGTTTTTATTTTGTTGTTCTTATAGGTGCCCTGCCTGATTGGCCGGATTGGGGGGCAGTACAGGAAGCTGATTGGTCCATCCTACACTTCCTGGAGTTTTAAAAGTACGGTTCCCAACAGCTAGCGAGGCTCTTTCTGGCATAAGCACCTGTTTGCTGTTCTTGGTTTCCAAACCTTATTTAGCATTTTTGAATTGTTAGGTTTTGTGCCGTGGTTTGGTTTATAAATTGTATATTTTGTAAATAGTATTAAATCTGTAGGGGTGAACTGCCATTTTCTTTGGACTGTTTTCACATTAGGGAGTTAGGGTTAGCGACTGTCTTTTGGTTTGTTTATTTCTTTCAGGCTAGCTAGCACTTTCTGTGGGAAATGGCTTATTTTGTTTATTATGTTGGCCTTGGTTGGCCCTGAGTTGTAGTGTCATGTTTTGTTTGACACTTTCTTTCGTTTAAAATAAATATCATTCTGTTGGAACATCTCGATCCTGGATTTTGGTTTGGGGATCGGAGAGGGAACATGCTAATTTATCTTTGTATGTTGCACCCTGACCCCCTAGACAGGGGCGTAACAGACCAGTACAGTTATAGTACTTTGTACTTTGCCACATTTATCTTCTTCTTAGCAAGTGTCATGCATTCTGCTTCTCCAGCGTTTTTAAGAGCTGTTGATGATGTCAAATGCAGCTTACGGCCACACCGCTCTCTAAGCGCCCGATCCCGTCCGATCTCGGCAGCCAAATAGGGCCGGGCCTTGTTAGTACTTGGTAGGAAGACCGCCTGGGAATACCACGTGCTGTAAGCTTCTTTGCTTGGGTTTACGGGCAGCACAAGCTGGTGTTACTGCCTATTTATTCATAGAAATTGTTCTATATTTTCATCAAATTTTGTTCTTTCATTGCTGTTTTGCTACTTTATTGGTTTGCCAACCATCGTGCTTCATTACTAGTAGACCATGTTACGGTCCTGGCCATATGTGTTGTTTTTATTTTCTTGTTCTTATAGGTGCCCTGCCTGATTGGCCGGATTGGGGGGCAGTACAGGAAGCTGATTGGTCCATCCTACACTTCCTGGAGTTTTAAAAGTACGGTTCCCAACAGCTAGCGAGGCTCTTTCTGGCATCAGCACCTGTTTGCTGTTCTTGGTTTCCAAACCTTATTTAGCATTTTTGAATTGTTAGGTTTTGTGCCGTGGTTTTGTTTATAAATTGTATATTTTGTAAATAGTATTAAATCTGTAGGGGTGAACTGCCATTTTCTTTGGATTGTTTTCACATTAGGGAGTTAGGGTTAGCGACTGTCTTTTGGTTTGTTTATTTCTATCAGGCTAGCTAGCACTTTCTGTGGGAAATGGCTTATTTTGTTTATTATGTTGGCCTTGGTTCGCCCTGAGTTGTAGTGTCATGTTTTGTTTGACACTTTCTTTCGTTTAAAATAAATATCATTCTGTTGGAACATCTCGATCCTGGATTTTGGTTTGGGGATCGGAGAGGGAACATGCTAATTTATCTTTGTATGTTGCACCCTGACCCCCTAGTCAAGTCAAGTGGCTTTTATTGTCATTTCTACTATACACAGTTGTTCACAGTACACAGTTGAAACGAGATAACGTTCCTCCAAGAACCAAGGTGCTACAAACAACACAAGTTATAATAAAGTGCATCGAGTGCAACCAAGTGCAAACAGTGCAGACGAAAAAACAGTACAGACGTACAGTGTAGACAGACAACACAAGTAACACAGGACAGGACACAAGACACAAGACCCAAGACAGTGCCGACCAGTAAACCTACTGTATACTATTTTACAGTACAGTACAGTTCAGTTAAGTGTGCTAGGGGTGTTAAAAAAAAGAGCAGCTTGTAAACGGTATAGTGCATTTAAATGTCCAGCATGTAAAAAAAGTGCAATTGCATTGGAATGTGCAAAAAAAAACAGCAGGTAAACAGTGTAGTGCAGTAAATGTAGAATGATAAAAGTAAATAAATAATAAATAAGTGGTGGTGGAATGAGATGAGTAGTGAGTGATGAGAATGTGCTGAGTTCGGTTTGCAGTGTGTTTAAGTTCTATTTCAGTTCTGTGTGTTGAGGAGCCTGATGGCTTGTGGGAAAAAACTGTTGCATAGTCTGGATGTGGTGGGCCGAATGCTTCGGAACCTCTTTCCTGATGGCAGGAGTGTGAAGAGTGTGTGTGATGGGTGTGTGCGGTCGTCCACAATGCTGTTGGCTTTGCGGATGCAGCGTGTGGTGTAAATGTGCATGATAGAGGGCAGAGAGACTCCGATGATCTTCTCAGCTGTCCTCACTATCCTCTGTAGGGTCTTGCGATCCGCGACGGTGCAGTTCCCAAACCAGGCAGTGATGCAGCTGCTCAGGATGCTCTCAATGGTCCCTCTGTAGAACATGGTCAGGATGGGGGGAGGGAGATGGGCTTTCCTCAGCCTTCTCAGGAAGTAGAGACGCTGCTGGGCCTTCTTGGTGATGGAGCTGGTGTTGACTGACCAGGTGAGGTTGTCCGCCAGATGAACACCAAGGAATTTGGTGCTCTTGACTATCTCCACTGAGGATCCATCGATGATCAATGGAGAATGGTCACCCTGTGCTCTCCTGAAGTCCACAACCATCTCTTTAGTTTTGTTAACGTTCAGAGACAGGTTGTTTGCTCCACACCAGGCTGTTAATCGTTGCACCTCCTCTCTGTAGGCTGACTCGTCGTTCTTGCTGATTAAACCCACCACGGTCGTGTCATCAGCAAACTTGACTAAGTGGTTTGAGCTGTGCATTGCTACACAGTCGTGCGTCAGCAGAGTGAACAGTAGAGGGCTGAGCACACAGCCCTGAGGGGCTCCAGTGCTCAGTGTGGTGGTGCTGGAGATGTTGTTCCCGATCCGGACTGACTGGGGTCTCCCAGTCAGGAAGTCCAGAATCCAGTTGCAGAGGGAGGTGTTCAGGCCCAGTATGCTCAATTTCTCAGTCAGGTGCTGAGGGATGATTGTGTTGAATGCTGAGCTGAAGTCAATGAACAGCATTCGTACGTATGAGTCCTTACTGTCCAGGTGGGTGAGGGCCAGATGGAGGGTCGTGGAGATGGCATCGTCCGTGGAACGATTTGGACGATACGCAAACTGCATGGGGTCCAGGGAGGTTGGGAGTTGGGTCTTAATGTGCCTCATGACGAGCCTCTCGAAGCACTTCATCACGATGGGTGTGAGCGCGACGGGACGGTAGTCATTGAGGCAGGAGACAGTAGACTTCTTAGGCACAGGCACGATGGTCGTTGCCTTGAGGCACGTAGGAACAACGTTGCTGCTCAGGGAGATGTTGAAGATGTCTGTGAAGACATCCGCTAGCTGTTCTGCGCACTCCCTGAGCACTCTGCCAGGAATGTTGTCTGGTCCAGCAGACTTCCGTGGGTTAACTCTGCATAGAGTTTTCCTCACTTCAGCTGTGGTTAGACAGAGCACCTGGTCACTGGGAGGTGGAGTGGACTTCCTCGCCTTCACGTTGTTCTGTGCCTCAAACCGGGCGTAGAAGTGGTTCAGCGCATCTGGGAGGGAGGCGTCGCGGTCACAATCAGGTGAAGTTGTCTTGTAGTTCGTGATCGCCTGGATGCCCTGCCACATGCGCCGGGTGTCTCCGCTGTCTTCGAAGTGGTCGTGGATTTTCTTTGAGTGTGCGCGCTTTGCCTCTCTAATGGCACGGGACAGTTTGGCCCTTGCTGTTCTCAAGGCCGTCTTGTCCCCTGTTCTGAAGGCAGCGTCTCTTTGTTTCAGCAGCGCACACACATTGGCATTTATCCACGGCTTCCTGTTGGAGCGTGTAGTGATGGTCTTGGAGATGGTCACATCGTCAACGCACTTGCTGATGTAGCTGGTTACTGTTGACGTGTATTCCTCCAAGTTGATGGAATCGCCGTTGGTTGCGGCCTCCCTAAACATGTCCCAGTCAGTGCACTCAAAACAGTCTTGAAGAGCAGAAGTAGCTCCTGCTGGCCAGGTTTTCACCTGTTTCAGAAACGGTTTAGAGCGTCTGACGAGCGGTCTGTATGCTGGAATTAGCATAACCGAGATGTGGTCTGAGTAGCCGAGATGGGGGCGGGGCTCCGCACGATACGCGCCGGGGATGTTTGTGTAAACAAGATCCAGCGTGTTCCCTCCTCTCGTTGCAAAGTCCACATGCTGATGAAGTTTAGGGAGCACAGTCCTGAGATTCGCATGGTTGAAATCTCCGGCAATAATAAACAGTCCGTCGGGGTGAGCGTTCTGCAGGTCGCTAATAGCACCGTAGAGTTCACACAGTGCCTCCTTAGCATTAGCGCTGGGGGGAATGTACACTCCGACAATGAAAACAGTGGTGAATTCCCGTGGTAAATAGAACGGTCTGCATCTAACAGTCACAAACTCCACTAGCGATGAGCAGAAACGTGAGACAAGCACAGAGTTCTTGCACCACTCCGTGTTGATGTAAACACACACGCCACCACCGCGAGTCTTACCGCACAGAGCAGCGTTTCTGTCGGCGCGAAACACGGTTAGCCCGTCTAGCTGGATGGCGGCTTCCGGAACTCTGTCACTGAGCCACGTCTCCGTGAAAACAAAGATGCAGCAGTCTCTGAATTCTCGCCGCGTGGTCCGCTGGAGTCGGATTTAGTCTAGTTTATTGTCCAGGGAGCAGACGTTGGAGAGGAGAATGGACGGTAGAGCCGGCCGGCTAGGGTTAGCATTTAGCCTAGCACGGACACCCGCCCGCTTGCCGCGCTTCCGCTTCCTCGAGCAGCGCTTCCGACGTCCCCTCACCTGGCCACCGGCGTCAGGTGACACCGAGGGCTGGGGGCCTGGTATTTGTCGCTGGGGTCGTAGCAAGCCGAGGTCGCGAAGGTTACCAATTACTTCCTCGTGCAGATTATTGTATGTATGAACCCTGTGCCGCAGCAATGTCTGGCGGTCGTAAACATGAACACAGCTGACTGTGGTGTCCATGTACTGTAAAGGGTCTGGCTAAATACGGCAAAAACACCATTTGTTGGATCCGGAGAGGCCGCTGCGAGCTACTGCCGCGCCGCCATCTTGTTCCACAGCCTAGACAGGGGCGTAACAGACCAGTACAGTTATAGTACTTTGTACTTTGCCACATTTATCTTCTTCTTAGCAAGTGTCATGCATTCTGCTTCTCCAGCGTTTTTAAGAGCTGTTGATGATGTCAAATGCAGCTTACGGCCACACTGCTCTCTAAGCGCCCGATCCCGTCCGATCTCGGCAGCCAAATAGGGCCGGGCCTTGTTAGTACTTGGTAGGAAGACCGCCTGGGAATACCACGTGCTGTAAGCTTCTTTGCTTGGGTTTACGGGCAGCACAAGCTGGTGTTACTGCCTATTTATTCATAGAAATTGTTCTATATTTTCATCAAATTTTGTTCTTTCATTGCTGTTTTGCTACTTTATTGGTTTGCCAACCATCGTGCTTCATTACTAGTAGACCATGTTACGGTCCTGGCCATATGTGTTGTTTTTATTTTCTTGTTCTTATAGGTGCCCTGCCTGATTGGCCGGATTGGGGGGCAGTACAGGAAGCTGATTGGTCCATCCTACACTTCCTGGAGTTTTAAAAGTACGGTTCCCAACAGCTAGCGAGGCTCTTTCTGGCATCAGCACCTGTTTGCTGTTCTTGCTTTCCAAACCTTATTTAGCATTTTTGAATTGTTAGGTTTTGTGCCGTGGTTTTGTTTATAAATTGTATATTTTGTAAATAGTATTAAATCTGTAGGGGTGAACTGCCATTTTCTTTGGACTGTTTTCACATTAGGGAGTTAGGGTTAGCGACTGTCTTTTGGTTTGTTTATTTCTATCAGGCTAGCTAGCACTTTCTGTGGGAAATGGCTTATTTTGTTTATTATGTTGGCCTTGGTTCGCCCTGAGTTGTAGTGTCATGTTTTGTTTGACACTTTCTTTCGTTTAAAATAAATATCATTCTGTTGGAACATCTCGATCCTGGATTTTGGTTTGGGGATCGGAGAGGGAACATGCTAATTTATCTTTGTATGTTGCACCCTGACCCCCTAGACAGGGGCGTAACAGACCAGTACAGTTATAGTACTTTGTACTTTGCCACATTTATCTTCTTCTTAGCAAGTGTCATGCATTCTGCTTCTCCAGCGTTTTTAAGAGCTGTTGATGATGTCAAATGCAGCTTACGGCCACACCGCTCTCTAAGCGCCCGATCCCGTCCGATCTCGGCAGCCAAATAGGGCCGGGCCTTGTTAGTACTTGGTAGGAAGACCGCCTGGGAATACCAGGTGCTGTAAGCTTCTTTGCTTGGGTTTACGGGCAGCACAAGCTGGTGTTACTGCCTATTTATTCATAGAAATTGTACTATATTTTCATCAAATTTTGTTCTTTCATTGCTGTTTTGCTACTTTATTGGTTTGCCAACCATCGTGCTTCATTACTAGTAGACCATGTTACGGTCCTGGCCATATGTGTTGTTTTTATTTTCTTGTTCTTATAGGTGCCCTGCCTGATTGGCCGGATTGGGGGGCAGTACAGGAAGCTGATTGGTCCATCCTACACTTCCTGGAGTTTTAAAAGTACGGTTCCCAACAGCTAGCGAGGCTCTTTCTGGCATCAGCACCTGTTTGCTGTTCTTGGTTTCCAAACCTTATTTAGCATTTTTGAATTGTTAGGTTTTGTGCCGTGGTTTTGTTTATAAATTGTATATTTTGTAAATAGTATTAAATCTGTAGGGGTGAACTGCCATTTTCTTTGGACTGTTTTCACATTAGGGAGTTAGGGTTAGCGACTGTCTTTTGGTTTGTTTATTTCTATCAGGCTAGCTAGCACTTTCTGTGGGAAATGGCTTATTTTGTTTATTATGTTGGCCTTGGTTCGCCCTGAGTTGTAGTGTCATGTTTTGTTTGACACTTTCTTTCGTTTAAAATAAATATCATTCTGTTGGAACATCTCGATCCTGGAGTTTGGTTTGGGGATCGGAGAGGGAACATGCTAATTTATCTTTGTATGTTTCACCCTGACCCCCTAGACAGGGGCGTAACAGACCAGTACAGTTATAGTACTTTGTACTTTGCCACATTTATCTTCTTCTTAGCAAGTGTCATGCATTCTGCTTCTCTAGCGTTTTTAAGAGCTGTTGATGATGTCAAATGCAGCTTACGGCCACACCGCTCTCTAAGCGCCCGATCTCGTCCGATCTCGGCAGCCAAATAGAGCCGGGCCTGGTTAGTACTTGGTAGGAAGACCGCCTGGGAATACCAGGTGCTGTAAGCTTTTTTGCTTGGGTTTACGGGCAGCACAAGCTGGTGTTACTGCCTATTTATTCATAGAAATTGTTCTATATTTTCATCAAATTTTGTTCTTTCATTGCTGTTTTGCTACTTTATTGGTTTGCCAACCATCGTGCTTCATTACTAGTAGACCATGTTACGGTCCTGGCCATATGTGTTGTTTTTATTTTCTTGTTCTTATAGGTGCCCTGCCTGATTGGCCGGATTGGGGGGCAGTACAGGAAGCTGATTGGTCCATCCTACACTTCCTGGAGTTTTAAAAGTACGGTTCCCAACAGCTAGCGAGGCTCTTTCTGGCATCAGCACCTGTTTGCTGTTCTTGGTTTCCAAACCTTATTTAGCATTTTTGAATTGTTAGGTTTTGTGCCGTGGTTTTGTTTATAAATTGTATATTTTGTAAATAGTATTAAATCTGTAGGGGTGAACTGCCATTTTCTTTGGACTGTTTTCACATTAGGGAGTTAGGGTTAGCGACTGTCTTTTGGTTTGTTTATTTCTATCAGGCTAGCTAGCACTTTCTGTGGGAAATGGCTTATTTTGTTTATTATGTTGGCCTTGGTTCGCCCTGAGTTGTAGTGTCATGTTTTGTTTGACACTTTCTTTCGTTTAAAATAAATATCATTCTGTTGGAACATCTCGATCCTGGATTTTGGTTTGGGGATCGGAGAGGGAACATGCTAATTTATCTTTGTATGTTGCACCCTGACCCCCTAGACAGGGGCGTAACAGACCAGTACAGTTATAGTACTTTGTACTTTGCCACATTTATCTTCTTCTTAGCAAGTGTCATGCATTCTGCTTCTCCAGCGTTTTTAAGAGCTGTTGATGATGTCAAATGCAGCTTACGGCCACACCGCTCTCTAAGCGCCCGATCTCGTCCGATCTCGGCAGCCAAATAGAGCCGGGCCTGGTTAGTACTTGGTAGGAAGACCGCCTGGGAATACCAGGTGCTGTAAGCTTTTTTGCTTGGGTTTACGGGCAGCACAAGCTGGTTTTACTGCCTATTTATTCATAGAAATTGTTCTATATTTTCATCAAATTTTGTTCTTTCATTGCTGTTTTGCTACTTTATTGGTTTGTCAACCATCGTGCTTCATTACTAGTAGACCATGTCACGGTCCTGGCCATATGTGTTGTTTTTATTTTGTTGTTCTTATAGGTGCCCTTCCTGATTGGCCGGATTTGGGGGAAGTACAGGAAGCTGATTGGTCCATCCTACACTTCCTGGAGTTTTAAAAGTACGGTTCCCAACAGCTAGCGAGGCTCTTTCTGGCAGCAGCACCTGTTTGCTGTTCTTGCTTTCCAAACCTTATTTAGCATTTTTGAATTGTTAGGTTTTGTGCCGTGGTTTTGTTTATAAATTGTATATTTTGTAAATAGTATTAAATCTGTAGGGGTGGACTGCCATTTTCTTTTGATTGTTTTCTCTTGTTTTCACATTAGGGAGTTAGGGTTAGCGACTGTCTTTTGGTTTGTTTATTTCTATCAGGCTAGCTAGCACTTTCTGTGGGAAATGGCTTATTTTGTTTATTATGTTGGCCTTGGTTCGCCCTGAGTTGTAGTGTCATGTTTTGTTTGACACTTTCTTTCGTTTAAAATAAATATCATTCTGTTGGAACATCTCGATCCTGGATTTTGGTTTGGGGATCGGAGAGGGAACATGCTAATTTATCTTTGTATGTTGCACCCTGACCCCCTAGACAAGGGCGTAACAGACCAGTACAGTTATAGTACTTTGTACTTTGCCACATTTATCTTCTTCTTAGCAAGTGTCATGCATTCTGCTTCTCTAGCGTTTTTAAGAGCTGTTGATGATGTCAAATGCAGCTTACGGCCACACCGCTCTCTAAGCGCCCGATCTCGTCCGATCTCGGCAGCCAAATAGAGCCGGGCCTGGTTAGTACTTGGTAGGAAGACCGCCTGGGAATACCAGGTGCTGTAAGCTTTTTTGCTTGGGTTTACGGGCAGCACAAGCTGGTGTTACTGCCTATTTATTCATAGAAATTGTTCTATATTTTCATCAAATTTTGTTCTTTCATTGCTGTTTTGCTACTTTATTGGTTTGCCAACCATCGTGCTTCATTACTAGTAGACCATGTTACGGTCCTGGCCATATGTGTTGTTTTTATTTTCTTGTTCTTATAGGTGCCCTGCCTGATTGGCCGGATTGGGGGGCAGTACAGGAAGCTGATTGGTCCATCCTACACTTCCTGGAGTTTTAAAAGTACGGTTCCCAACAGCTAGCGAGGCTCTTTCTGGCATCAGCACCTGTTTGCTGTTCTTGGTTTCCAAACCTTATTTAGCATTTTTGAATTGTTAGGTTTTGTGCCGTGGTTTTGTTTATAAATTGTATATTTTGTAAATAGTATTAAATCTGTAGGGGTGAACTGCCATTTTCTTTGGACTGTTTTCACATTAGGGAGTTAGGGTTAGCGACTGTCTTTTGGTTTGTTTATTTCTATCAGGCTAGCTAGCACTTTCTGTGGGAAATGGCTTATTTTGTTTATTGTGTTGGCCTTGGTTCGCCCTGAGTTGTAGTGTCATGTTTTGTTTGACACTTTCTTTCGTTTAAAATAAATATCATTCTGTTGGAACATCTCGATCCTGGATTTTGGTTTGGGGATGGGAGAGGGAACATGCTAATTTATCTTTGTATGTTGCACCCTGACCCCCTAGACAGGGGCGTAACAGACCAGTACAGTTATAGTACTTTGTACTTTGCCACATTTATCTTCTTCTTAGCAAGTGTCATGCATTCTACTTCTCCAGCGTTTTTAAGAGCTGTTGATGATGTCAAATGCAGCTTACGGCCACACCGCTCTCTAAGCGCCCGATCTCGTCCGATCTCGGCAGCCAAATAGAGCCGGGCCTGGTTAGTACTTGGTAGGAAGACCGCCTGGGAATACCAGGTGCTGTAAGCTTTTTTGCTTGGGTTTACGGGCAGCACAAGCTGGTGTTACTGCCTATTTATTCATAGAAATTGTACTATATTTTCATCAAATTTTGTTCTTTCATTGCTGTTTTGCTACTTTATTGGTTTGCCAACCATCGTGCTTCATTACTAGTAGACCATGTTACGGTCCTGGCCATATGTGTAGTTTTTATTTTCTTGTTCTTATAGGTGCCCTGCCTGATTGGCCGGATTGGGGGGCAGTACAGGAAGCTGATTGGTCCATCCTACACTTCCTGGAGTTTTAAAAGTACGGTTCCCAACAGCTAGCGAGGCTCTTTCTGGCATCAGCACCTGTTTGCTGTTTTTGGTTTCCAAACCTTATTTAGCATTTTTGAATTGTTAGGTTTTGTGCCGTGGTTTTGTTTATAAATTGTATATTTTGTAAATAGTATTAAATCTGTAGGGGTGAACTGCCATTTTCTTTGGACTGTTTTCACATTAGGGAGTTAGGGTTAGCGACTGTCTTTTGGTTTGTTTATTTCTATCAGGCTAGCTAGCACTTTCTGTGGGAAATGGCTTATTTTGTTTATTATGTTGGCCTTGGTTCGCCCTGAGTTGTAGTGTCATGTTTTGTTTGACACTTTCTTTCGTTTAAAATAAATATCATTCTGTTGGAACATCTCGATCCTGGATTTTGGTTTGGGGATGGGAGAGGGAACATGCTAATTTATCTTTGTATGTTGCACCCTGACCCCCTAGACAGGGGCGTAACAGACCAGTACAGTTATAGTACTTTGTACTTTGCCACATTTATCTTCTTCTTAGCAAGTGTCATGCATTCTACTTCTCCAGCGTTTTTAAGAGCTGTTGATGATGTCAAATGCAGCTTACGGCCACACCGCTCTCTAAGCGCCCGATCTCGTCCGATCTCGGCAGCCAAATAGAGCCGGGCCTGGTTAGTACTTGGTAGGAAGACCGCCTGGGAATACCAGGTGCTGTAAGCTTTTTTGCTTGGGTTTACGGGCAGCACAAGCTGGTGTTACTGCCTGTTTATTCATAGAAATTGTTCTATATTTTCATCAAATTTTGTTCTTTCATTGCTGTTTTGCTACTTTATTGGTTTGCCAACCATCGTGCTTCATTACTAGTAGACCATGTTACGGTCCTGGCCATATGTGTTGTTTTTATTTTCTTGTTCTTATAGGTGCCCTGCCTGATTGGCCGGATTGGGGGGCAGTACAGGAAGCTGATTGGTCCATCCTACACTTCCTGGAGTTTTAAAAGTACGGTTCCCAACAGCTAGCGAGGCTCTTTCTGGCAGCAGCACCTGTTTGCTGTTCTTGGTTTCCAAACCTTATTTAGCATTTTTGAATTGTTAGGTTTTGTGCCGTGGTTTTGTTTATAAATTGTATATTTTGTAAATAGTATTAAATCTGTAGGGGTGAACTGCCATTTTCTTTGGACTGTTTTCACATTAGGGAGTTAGGGTTAGCGACTGTCTTTTGGTTTGTTTATTTCTATCAGGCTAGCTAGCACTTTCTGTGGGAAATGGCTTATTTTGTTTATTATGTTTGCCTTGGTTCGCCCTGAGTTGTAGTGTCATGTTTTGTTTGACACTTTCTTTCGTTTAAAATAAATATCATTCTGTTGGAACATCTCGATCCTGGATTTTGGTTTGGGGATCGGAGAGGGAACATGCTAATTTATCTTTGTATGTTTCACCCTGACCCCCTAGACAGGGGCGTAACAGACCAGTACAGTTATAGTACTTTGTACTTTGCCACATTTATCTTCTTCTTAGCAAGTGTCATGCATTCTGCTTCTCTAGCGTTTTTAAGAGCTGTTGATGATGTCAAATGCAGCTTACGGCCACACCGCTCTCTAAGCGCCCGATTGGAGGAGGAAAGGGGAGTGGTCTTTCCGAATCAGTGTGCTTCAGGTAGAGACACGCATGTGAGCTGCTCCGCGTTTGTCGCGCATTTTTCGTTTTCATATTAGTGTTTTGCCTAGCCAGTATAGTGAGTTTGAGTTTGTTTTCAATATCTTTATGAAACCCCCCGGCGGAGTTTCTCCGTTCGGGGGCGCCTTTATTTATTGTGGTTTCCTAGTTTTTGAACTTTTTTGGGTTTTCGTTTTTGAGCGAGTTCTAATAGACTACTCGTAATGGAGAACGGCAGAGGCAGGCGAGAAGAAGAAGCCTGGTTTACAGTGGCGGGAAAAAGCGGAAGGAGGAGAATGGAAACGGAGAAAAATGGCGTCGGTGGGGAAAGCACATTGAGAGGGAACGAGCTGGAGCTGGCGGAGGAGACGAGGAAGTCGCTGAATAAAGGTGTCAAGCAGGTGGAGAAAAGGATGGAGATTGCAAAGGAGCGGCCTGGTCGGAGAATGGAGAATGACTGTGTGGCGGCGGATGAGAGACAACAGGGAGATCGGGTAAGCACGCGTTCGGTGCCGGGTGGAGTGACAGAGACGGGCAAAGAAATGCGGTATGATAGAGATTTGACTGTTTTGGCTGAGGTGGTGGGAGAGGAGAGAGTGAAGACAATGGAACTGCTGAGAGCAATGCGTGATGTGTGTGGAGGCATCGTGGCATTGCGGGAGACGGGGCCGAATAAATACGAGGTGACGGTCAAGAGCGAGGCTGGGAAAAAAAGACTCTTAGACGGATTTAAAGTGGGTAGAGCTGTGGTGATGGTTAAAACTTTAGCTATCGATGAATTGGTGGTGTCGTTTTTGAATCTGCCGGCCTATATTGCGGATGAGGACATTTTGGAAAAACTGGATGTGTGGGGGGTGAGAGCAATCTCTCCGATTAAAAGACGGTTATGGCCTGGGACTGATGTGGCGGATGGAACAAGATATGTTAAAGTTAAATTTAATGAAACTGTACAATCATTGCCATATTCCTCTAAATTTATGACGGCCACAGGGCCAGAATATTTTAGGGTTATCCATAATAATCAGGTTAAAGTGTGTAGGATGTGTCTACAGCCTGGACATATAGTTAGAGATTGCCCTGATTTTACATGCTTTAAGTGCAATAAACAGGGTCATTATGCACGTGAGTGTGATGCCTGGGCGCACAGGTGTGTTGCGTGCCATGCCCCAGCGGAGCAATGTAATTGCCGTAATGCAGGTGAAGGGGAAGGGGTGGTAAACCGGGACTCCATCTCTGATGATGAAAGGAGTAATGTCAGGCCTGCAGAGGAGCCAGCCCTGGGTAGCGAGACAGAGAGTGAGAATGAGCTTGGAGATGAGATGGTGTCACAGAGTGCTGACTTGTTGGTGCAAGAGGGCATAAGAAATGAGGGGGTCGATGAGTTGGGATCCAGTATGGATCATGTGCTGGCGGACTGGAGCGGGGATGCGGCGAGTCGCCCTGAAGGGGGCTGGCTAGACTCACCCCGGCCTGAGCCGAATGTGCCTCACTCGCAAAATGAAGTAGAATCCACCACTCGAATACCCACTTCTGATGTAGCCCCGCTGGCTCCCCAGGCTACTAGCGTGGACTCAGATTTGGAGATGGATGTCCAATGGGTAAAACAGGTTAGGAAGAGGGTACAGCAGGGTAAGCTAAGTGGAACTGAGGGAGGGTATAGAAATAAGGGTAAGAAATGTGCCAAAAAATGACAGGGCCGATTCTAGTTTTTTTGCTGGGAATGCTGCTTTTTTCTCAAAATTTGAATGGGCTTAAAAGCATTGAGAGAATTGAACAGGTTTGCGGGAAAATGCTGTGTGACATCCTGTGCGTCCAGGAATGCAGGTGGACCTCTGAGACAATAAAAAGCATAAAGTGCTTTTGGAGAGGGGATCTTTTTTATTCTCTATCCCCAGACAAAACTGCAGGGGTAGCAATCTTTGTGAAGCCTGGACTGTTTGAGAGTGTCGTGCAAATTGCTAAGGATGATCAGGGAAGGCTACTGGTGATCGATGTAATTGAACAAAGTAGGAGATATAGAATTGTGAACTTATATGGGCCAAATAGTGAAGGAGAGAGGAGGGTTTTTTTCAGGCGCTGTAAAAGATGGACAGATGATCGCTCGGTGGTGATAGGGGACTGGAATGTGACGCTGGCTAGGATAGATGTGGGTGCCAACAATAAATTTAAGAATGACACTAGCAGGTCGGCTGTGTTTGAATGGATGGAAGAGTGTGATTTGATGGATGCATGGAGAGTACTGAACCCCGGTACCCGTGCGTATTCGCGCAGGCAAGTGGTGTTGGGCAGGCTGAAACAATCTAGAATAGATTTGTGCTTGCTAGCGTCGGGTTTGGTTCCGGTTTTAAATAACTGCAAATATGAGTTTTGCACTTGGAGTGATCATGCCTCTCTGAGAGTGGATCTGGGGGAGGGCAGAGTTCGGAGGAATGGGGGCTTATGGTGCTTTAATTCAAGCCTCTTAGAGGATGGTTTTTTTAGAGCAAAAATGGAGTCTTTTCTCTCTGCTCTTTGTGATCAAAGTGAGTTTGTGGTGGACATCATTGAGTGGTGGGAGCGCACTAAGTTAAAAATCAAGAAGCGCTGCATCGCATTGAGCAGAGAGAAAAGACAAAGAGAGAAAAGAGGGGAGGATGAGCTGAGGGACCGCCTGAAAAAGGAGCTTGAGTTGGTTGAGGCTGGGTGTGGACATCCGTTGGAGACGTATCTCGTGCTGAGGGAGCAGTTGAGACAGTTGGATGAGAGAAAATGCAGGGGTGCAATGATCCGCAGCAAAGCGCAGCATATGTTGAAAGGTGAGCGCTGTACTGCATTTTTTCTGGGCCTGGAAAAGAGGAAACAGTCCAAAACATATATTTCTGAAATAAAGGACTCGGAGGGTAACACACATACTGATTCAGTGGATATTTTACAAACCGTGCAAGATTTTTATTCCAGTTTATTTAGTAGGCAAGAGATTTCACAGATAAAGTTAAATCAAGTACTTGGGAAAATTAGCTGCTCCCTCAGTCACGAGGATGCGGCTTTATGTGATGAAAACATCCAGTTAGAAGAAGTGAAAGAGGCAATCTTAGCCCTGAATACATCAAGGAGCCCAGGTTCGGACGGTCTCTCAGCTGAATTCTACCAGCATTTCAGTCACCTGCTGGCCCCTGTCCTCTGTAGGCTGTTTTTTGCCATACAGGAGGAGGGCAGATGTGCAGAGTCCTTCCTGAGGGGAGTGATCACTCTTGTGTATAAAAATAAAGGGGAAAAATCTGACCTAGCGAACTATAGACCAATCAGCCTGCTCAACACTGACTATAAGATCCTGACTAAGGTACTGGGTTTTAGGCTCAAAGGAGTGATCGGCTCGATAATTGGGCCTACCCAGACTTACAGTATTCCGGGGAGGGATATTTCTGACTGCATCCTGTCAACAAAGTTGTCTTTCGAAAATCTAATGATGACAGGGGGCATATACCTCAGTGTTGATTTGGAGAAGGCATTTGACAGGGTCAGTCATGAGTTTCTCTTTGGATGTCTGGGGGTTTTTGGGTTTGGCCCAATTTTTCGAGAATGGGTGAAGTTGTTGTACAGCCGGGCTACTAGTGTCGTGAAATGTAACGGCCTCTTAACAGATCCTTTCCCCCTAGAGAGATCAGTGAGGCAGGGATGTCCGCTGTCTGCCATGCTATATGCAATTGTAGCAGAGCCTCTTGCGCAATGCATCTTAACCGATCCGCTTATCAAGGGGATAACATCTCCCAAAGGCAATGAGTTCAGAATAGCTCAGTATGCCGATGATATAAGCATTATGGTTAAAGATGGTGAGAGTTTGCAACAGGTGCTAAAGCACCTTGAAGCATATGAGCAGGCGGCGGGAGCCCGAGTGAATAGGGAGAAATCCAGCCTTATTTGTGGGCCCGGGTCTGCTCTAGGGGATGTGGGTCTGAATTTTAAAAGGGGTGAGACGGAGGTCAAGCTGCTTGGAATATATATTTGTCCTCAGCCGCTGGTCAGCGTCCGCAAAACCTGGGAGGAGAGGCTTGCGTGGTGTAGGTCCAGGCTGGGACTGTGGAAGATGAGAGGTCTTGGGCTGAAGGGAAGAGTGGTCATTTTAAACTCTATAATAGTGCCGGGGCTGGTCTATGCCATGCAGGTCTGTCACCTGCCGGGCGATGTACTGTCCGGACTGTGCAGCGCTATCAGTGGCTTCTTGTGGAAAGGCAAGGCCTTTACTATTGCGCACAAGACACTAGTTGGGCCATACGAAAAAGGGGGTTTGAATCTCTGCGATTTGAAAACTAAATTAGTATCTTTAAGACTAAAACTTTTTAAAAAATGGCTATGTGATAAAACTGATTATATTTGGAAGGACTATTTCGATGCAGAGATAAGGAGGAGGGGTGAGTGTGGGGAGTATAACTTATGCAGCAGTGCGCTGGCACGGCCTGTGGCAGATGCGGACCCACTTTTCCAGGAGGCCGCTGAGGCGTGGGTTCAGGTCTTGCCTCATCTAGAGTGCAAAATGTTTTCGAAAGAAGATGTACTTAAACAGCCAATCTTTGGGAACCCGCGTCTCGGTGGCCGGGAGAGATTGCTGGTTGGCCGGGGTGCCTTAAATGGGGCGTTTAACCAAATTGGGGAGGTTCTGGACCAGACAGGGGCCTTAAACCCTCTGGAAGTCCTTAAGAAAGTAAGAAGGAAAGGTGTGAACATCAGATGGACCAAGGTGTTACAATTCTGTACAGACATCGGTCAGAGAATGCCACTGGAATGGAGGGAGAAGTTGCAGGAAGCAGACGGTGGGCTGGTGGGGGATGGCAGAATTGATTTTTCACTCTCCGGTGATTGCAAAAATAGGGAATTTAAAGACTTACAGTCAAAATTTTGGTACAAGGTTCTAATTGACAAAATATTCAAACAGCCCACAGCAAACTCCTCATGGTCTCATGTGTTCCCTACCCGACCCACTTCTTCAATATGGACTAATATGCATGATAAATGGCTTCCCCCTGCAATAGCAAACTCAAACTTCCTGCTGCGTCACAGAAGGGTGCTGGTTTCTGTCGTCCTCCACCAGATTAGTAAGAGCACGTATGCGAGAACTTGTCCGGTCTGTAGGGTGGAAGATGAAGATTTTAACCACTTGTTGTTGTACTGTGAGGTCATACAAAAATTCAGGAATTGGGTAAAAAGTCTATTAAGAAATAAGTGTAAGGTGACTGGTTTGGAAGGTGAGGCATGGGATTGGGTGTGGTGTTTTGGGTTAGTGAAGGGACATACAAAAATAAATGTGGGATTAGTGAATTTTTTGTTGAGCGTAGCTCGTCATGTTGTGTATATAGCCAGAAATTATGCATTGTATGATGGGAAAAAGATGAGGAGGGTGTTGGTTTTTCAAAATATGGTGTCACATTATTTGGGTATTCTGTTTTCGCTTGATAATGAGGGGTTTCTTATTAAATGGGGGGTTAAAAATGATTTATGTGTGTTAGATGGGGAGGGTAGAATGCACTTTGATTTTGGGTGATCTTTTATTTGACCTATTATTATATGAGTATATGTATTGGTATGTATTTGTGTGTATATATATATATATATATATATATATGTATATATGTATATGTATGTGTATGTGTAGATGTAAATATATATAGGTACGGGTACATGAATGTATGTGTGTATAATGTATGCGTGTGTGTGTATATTTGTATGTATGTTTGTATGTATATATGTATGTATATGTATATAGATAGGGATATATATAAAGAGGTAGATGTGTGTAAATGTATGGGTATTTATATATATATATATAGATAGATAGATAGATAGATATGGATAGATATATGACATGTTTATAATGTTATCCCCCTATATTTATAAATATATGTATTTACATTAGAGAAATAGATCTTGCTTTAAGTTGTTTAATTTAGTTGAAAGAACTATGGATGTAATGTTTTGTTGATTTATCTCTGTATATACCTAATTTCTTTTTGTAGAGTGTATTTTTGATAATAAAAAGATAAAAAAAAAAAAAAAAAAAAATAAGCGCCCGATCCCGTCCGATCTCGGCAGCCAAATAGGGCCGGGCCTTGTTAGTACTTGGTAGGAAGACCGCCTGGGAATACCAGGTGCTGTAAGCTTTTTTGCTTGGGTTTACGGGCAGCACAAGCTGGTGTTACTGCCTATTTATTCATAGAAATTGTTCTATATTTTCATCAAATTTTGTTCTTTCATTGCTGTTTTGCTACTTTATTGGTTTGCCAACCATCGTGCTTCATTACTAGTAGACCATGTTACGGTCCTGGCCATATGTGTTGTTTTTATTTTCTTGTTCTTATAGGTGCCCTGCCTGATTGGCCGGATTGGGGGGCAGTACAGGAAGCTGATTGGTCCATCCTACACTTCCTGGAGTTTTAAAAGTACGGTTCCCAACAGCTAGCGAGGCTCTTTCTGGCATCAGCACCTGTTTGCTGTTCTTGGTTTCCAAACCTTATTTAGCATTTTTGAATTGTTAGGTTTTGTGCCGTGGTTTTGTTTATAAATTGTATATTTTGTAAATAGTATTAAATCTGTAGGGGTGAACTGCCATTTTCTTTGGACTGTTTTCACATTAGGGAGTTAGGGTTAGCGACTGTCTTTTGGTTTGTTTATTTCTATCAGGCTAGCTAGCACTTTCTGTGGGAAATGGCTTATTTTGTTTATTGTGTTGGCCTTGGTTCGCCCTGAGTTGTAGTGTCATGTTTTGTTTGACACTTTCTTTCGTTTAAAATAAATATCATTCTGTTGGAACATCTCGATCCTGGATTTTGGTTTGGGGATCGGAGAGGGAACATGCTAATTTATCTTTGTATGTTGCACCCTGACCCCCTAGACAGGGGCGTAACAGACCAGTACAGTTATAGTACTTTGTACTTTGCCACATTTATCTTCTTCTTAGCAAGTGTCATGCATTCTGCTTCTCCAGCGTTTTTAAGAGCTGTTGATGATGTCAAATGCAGCTTACGGCCAAACCGCTCTCTAAGCGCCTGATCTCGTCCGATCTCGGCAGCCAAATAGAGCCGGGCCTGGTTAGTACTTGGTAGGAAGACCGCCTGGGAATACCAGGTGCTGTAAGCTTTTTTGCTTGGGTTTACGGGCAGCACAAGCTGGTGTTACTGCCTATTTATTCATAGAAATTGTTCTATATTTTCATCAAATTTTGTTCTTTCATTGCTGTTTTGCTACTTTATTGGTTTGTCAACCATCGTGCTTCATTACTAGTAGACCATGTTATGGTCCTGGCCATATGTGTTGTTTTTATTTTGTTGTTCTTATAGGTGCCCTGCCTGATTGGCCGGATTTGGGGGAAGTACAGGAAGCTGATTGGTCCATCCTACACTTCCTGGAGTTTTAAAAGTACGGTTCCCAACAGCTAGCGAGGCTCTTTCTGGCAGCAGCACCTGTTTGCTGTTCTTGCTTTCCAAACCTTATTTAGCATTTTTGAATTGTTAGGTTTTGTGCCGTGGTTTTGTTTATAAATTGTATATTTTGTAAATAGTATTAAATCTGTAGGGGTGAACTGCCATTTTCTTTGGACTGTTTTCACATTAGGGAGTTAGGGTTAGCGACTGTCTTTTGGTTTGTTTATTTCTATCAGGCTAGCTAGCACTTTCTGTGGGAAATGGCTTATTTTGTTTATTATGTTGGCCTTGGTTCGCCCTGAGTTGTAGTGTCATGTTTTGTTTGACACTTTCTTTCGTTTAAAATAAATATCATTCTGTTGGAACATCTCGATCCTGGATTTTGGTTTGGGGATCGGAGAGGGAACATGCTAATTTATCTTTGTATGTTGCACCCTGACCCCTAGACAAGGGCGTAACAGACCAGTACAGTTATAGTACTTTGTACTTTGCCACATTTATCTTCTTCTTAGCAAGTGTCATGCATTCTGCTTCTCCAGCGTTTTTAAGAGCTGTTGATGATGTCAAATGCAGCTTACGGCCACACCGCTCTCTAAGCGCCCGATCTCGTCCGATTTCGGCAGCCAAATAGAGCCGGGCCTGGTTAGTACTTGGTAGGAAGACCGCCTGGGAATACCAGGTGCTGTAAGCTTTTTTGCTTGGGTTTACGGGCAGCACAAGCTGGTGTTACTGCCTATTTATTCATAGAAATTGTTCTATATTTTCATCAAATTTTGTTCTTTCATTACTGTTTTGCTACTTTATTGGTTTGCCAACCATCGTGCTTCATTACTAGTAGACCATGTTACGGTCCTGGCCATATGTGTTGTTTTTATTTTCTTGTTCTTATAGGTGCCCTGCCTGATTGGCCGGATTGGGGGGCAGTACAGGAAGCTGATTGGTCCATCCTACACTTCCTGGAGTTTTAAAAGTACGGTTCCCAACAGCTAGCGAGGCTCTTTCTGGCATCAGCACCTGTTTGCTGTTCTTGGTTTCCAAACCTCATTTAGCATTTTTGAATTGTTAGGTTTTGTGCCGTGGTTTTGTTTATAAATTGTATATTTTGTAAATAGTATTAAATCTGTAGGGGTGAACTGCCATTTTCTTTGGACTGTTTTCACATTAGGGAGTTAGGGTTAGCGACTGTCTTTTGGTTTGTTTATTTCTATCAGGCTAGCTAGCACTTTCTGTGGGAAATGGCTTATTTTGTTTATTGTGTTGGCCTTGGTTCGCCCTGAGTTGTAGTGTCATGTTTTGTTTGACACTTTCTTTCGTTTAAAATAAATATCATTCTGTTGGAACATCTCGATCCTGGATTTTGGTTTGGGGATCGGAGAGGGAACATGCTAATTTATCTTTGTATGTTGCACCCTGACCCCCTAGACAGGGGCGTAACAGACCAGTACAGTTATAGTACTTTGTACTTTGCCACATTTATCTTCTTCTTAGCAAGTGTCATGCAATCTGCTTCTCCAGCGTTTTTAAGAGCTGTTGATGATGTCAAATGCAGCTTACGGCCACACTGCTCTCTAAGCGCCCGATCCCGTCCGATCTCGGCAGCCAAATAGGGCCGGGCCTTGTTAGTACTTGGTAGGAAGACCGCCTGGGAATACCACGTGCTGTAAGCTTCTTTGCTTGGGTTTACGGGCAACACAAGCTCGTGTTACTGCCTATTTATTCATAGAAATTGTACTATATTTTCATCAAATTTTGTTCTTTCATTGCTGTTTTGCTACTTTATTGGTTTGCCAACCATCGTGCTTCATTACTAGTAGACCATGTTACGGTCCTGGCCATATGTGTAGTTTTTATTTTCTTGTTCTTATAGGTGCCCTGCCTGATTGGCCGGATTGGGGGGCAGTACAGGAAGCTGATTGGTCCATCCTTCACTTCCTGGAGTTTTAAAAGTACGGATCCCAACAGCTAGCGAGGCTCTTTCTGGCAGCAGCACCTGTTTGCTGTTCTTGGTTTCCAAACCTTATTTAGCATTTTTGAATTGTTAGGTTTTGTGCCGTGGTTTTGTTTATAAATTGTATATTTTGTAAATAGTATTAAATCTGTAGGGGTGAACTGCCATTTTCTTTGGACTGTTTTCACATTAGGGAGTTAGGGTTAGCGACTGTCTTTTGGTTTGTTTATTTCTATCAGGCTAGCTAGCACTTTCTGTGGGAAATGGCTTATTTTGTTTATTATGTTGGCCTTGGTTCGCCCTGAGTTGTAGTGTCATGTTTTGTTTGACACTTTCTTTCGTTTAAAATAAATATCATTCTGTTGGAACATCTCGATCCTGGATTTTGGTTTGGGGATCGGAGAGGGAACATGCTAATTTATCTTTGTATGTTGCACCCTGACCCCCTAGACAGGGGCGTAACAGACCAGTACAGTTATAGTACTTTGTACTTTGCCACATTTATCTTCTTCTTAGCAAGTGTCATGCATTCTACTTCTCCAGCGTTTTTAAGAGCTGTTGATGATGTCAAATGCAGCTTACGGCCACACCGCTCTCTAAGCGCCCGATCTCGTCCGATCTCGGCAGCCAAATAGAGCCGGGCCTGGTTAGTACTTGGTAGGAAGACCGCCTGGGAATACCAGGTGCTGTAAGCTTTTTTGCTTGGGTTTACGGGCAGCACAAGCTGGTGTTACTGCCTATTTATTCATAGAAATTGTTCTATATTTTCATCAAATTTTGTTCTTACATTGCTGTTTTGCTACTTTATTGGTTTGCCAACCATCGTGCTTCATTACTAGTAGACCATGTTACGGTCCTGGCCATATGTGTTGTTTTTATTTTGTTGTTCTTATAGGTGCCCTGCCTGATTGGCCGGATTGGGGGGCAGTACAGGAAGCTGATTGGTCCATCCTACACTTCCTGGAGTTTTAAAAGTACGGTTCCCAACAGCTAGCGAGGCTCTTTCTGGCATCAGCACCTGTTTGCTGTTCTTGGTTTCCAAACCTTATTTAGCATTTTTGAATTGTTAGGTTTTGTGCCGTGGTTTTGTTTATAAATTGTATATTTTGTAAATAGTATTAAATCTGTAGGGGTGAACTGCCATTTTCTTTGGACTGTTTTCACATTAGGGAGTTAGGGTTAGCGACTGTCTTTTGGTTTGTTTATTTCTATCAGGCTAGCTAGCACTTTCTGTGGGAAATGGCTTATTTTGTTTATTATGTTGGCCTTGGTTCGCCCTGAGTTGTAGTGTCATGTTTTGTTTGACACTTTCTTTCGTTTAAAATAAATATCATTCTGTTGGAACATCTCGATCCTGGATTTTGGTTTGGGGATCGGAGAGGGAACATGCTAATTTATCTTTGTATGTTGCACCCTGACCCCTAGACAAGGGCGTAACAGACCAGTACAGTTATAGTACTTTGTACTTTGCCACATTTATCTTCTTCTTAGCAAGTGTCATGCATTCTGCTTCTCCAGCGTTTTTAAGAGCTGTTGATGATGTCAAATGCAGCTTACGGCCACACCGCTCTCTAAGCGCCCGATCTCGTCCGATTTCGGCAGCCAAATAGAGCCGGGCCTGGTTAGTACTTGGTAGGAAGACCGCCTGGGAATACCAGGTGCTGTAAGCTTTTTTGCTTGGGTTTACGGGCAGCACAAGCTGGTGTTACTGCCTATTTATTCATAGAAATTGTTCTATATTTTCATCAAATTTTGTTCTTTCATTACTGTTTTGCTACTTTATTGGTTTGCCAACCATCGTGCTTCATTACTAGTAGACCATGTTACGGTCCTGGCCATATGTGTTGTTTTTATTTTTTTGTTCTTATAGGTGCCCTGCCTGATTGGCCGGATTGGGGGGCAGTACAGGAAGCTGATTGGTCCATCCTACACTTCCTGGAGTTTTAAAAGTACGGTTCCCAACAGCTAGCGAGGCTCTTTCTGGTATCAGCACCTGTTTGCTGTTCTTGGTTTCCAAACCTCATTTAGCATTTTTAAATTGTTAGGTTTTGTGCCGTGGTTTTGTTTATAAATTGTATATTTTGTAAATAGTATTAAATCTGTAGGGGTGAACTGCCATTTTCTTTGGACTTTTTTCACATTAGGGAGTTAGGGTTAGCGACTGTCTTTTGGTTTGTTTATTTCTATCAGGCTAGCTAGCACTTTCTGTGGGAAATGGCTTATTTTGTTTATTGTGTTGGCCTTGGTTCGCCCTGAGTTGTAGTGTCATGTTTTGTTTGACACTTTCTTTCGTTTAAAATAAATATCATTCTGTTGGAACATCTCGATCCTGGATTTTGGTTTGGGGATCGGAGAGGGAACATGCTAATTTATCTTTGTATGTTGCACCCTGACCCCCTAGACAGGGGCGTAACAGACCAGTACAGTTATAGTATTTTGTACTTTGCCACATTTATCTTCTTCTTAGCAAGTGTCATGCATTCTGCTTCTCCAGCGTTTTTAAGAGCTGTTGATGATGTCAAATGCAGCTTACGGCCACACTGCTCTCTAAGCGCTCGATCCCGTCCGATCTCGGCAGCCAAATAGGGCCGGGCCTTGTTAGTACTTGGTAGGAAGACCGCCTGGGAATACCACGTGCTGTAAGCTTCTTTGCTTGGGTTTACGGGCAACACAAGCTCGTGTTACTGCCTATTTATTCATAGAAATTGTACTATATTTTCATCAAATTTTGTTCTTTCATTGCTGTTTTGCTACTTTATTGGTTTGCCAACCATCGTGCTTCATTACTAGTAGACCATGTTACGGTCCTGGCCATATGTGTAGTTTTTATTTTCTTGTTCTTATAGGTGCCCTGCCTGATTGGCCGGATTGGGGGGCAGTACAGGAAGCTGATTGGTCCATCCTTCACTTCCTGGAGTTTTAAAAGTACGGTTCCCAACAGCTAGCGAGGCTCTTTCTGGCAGCAGCACCTGTTTGCTGTTCTTGGTTTCCAAACCTTATTTAGCATTTTTGAATTGTTAGGTTTTGTGCCGTGGTTTTGTTTATAAATTGTATATTTTGTAAATAGTATTAAATCTGTAGGGGTGAACTGCCATTTTCTTTGGACTGTTTTCACATTAGGGAGTTAGGGTTAGCGACTGTCTTTTGGTTTGTTTATTTCTATCAGGCTAGCTAGCACTTTCTGTGGGAAATGGCTTATTTTGTTTATTATGTTGGCCTTGGTTCGCCCTGAGTTGTAGTGTCATGTTTTGTTTGACACTTTCTTTCGTTTAAAATAAATATCATTCTGTTGGAACATCTCGATCCTGGATTTTGGTTTGGGGATCGGAGAGGGAACATGCTAATTTATCTTTGTATGTTGCACCCTGACTCCCTAGACAGGGGCGTAACAGACCAGTACAGTTATAGTACTTTGTACTTTGCCACATTTATCTTCTTCTTAGCAATTGTCATGCATTCTACTTCTCCAGCGTTTTTAAGAGCTGTTGATGATGTCAAATGCAGCTTACGGCCACACCGCTCTCTAAGCGCCCGATCTCGTCCGATCTCGGCAGCCAAATAGAGCCGGGCCTGGTTAGTACTTGGTAGGAAGACCGCCTGGGAATACCAGGTGCTGTAAGCTTTTTTGCTTGGGTTTACGGGCAGCACAAGCTGGTGTTACTGCCTATTTATTCATAGAAATTGTTCTATATTTTCATCAAATTTTGTTCTTACATTGCTGTTTTGCTACTTTATTGGTTTGCCAACCATCGTGCTTCATTACTAGTAGACCATGTTACGGTCCTGGCCATATGTGTTGTTTTTATTTTGTTGTTCTTATAGGTGCCCTGCCTGATTGGCCGGATTGGGGGGCAGTACAGGAAGCTGATTGGTCCATCCTACACTTCCTGGAGTTTTAAAAGTACGGTTCCCAACAGCTAGCGAGGCTCTTTCTGGCATAAGCACCTGTTTGCTGTTCTTGGTTTCCAAACCTTATTTAGCATTTTTGAATTGTTAGGTTTTGTGCCGTGGTTTGGTTTATAAATTGTATATTTTGTAAATAGTATTAAATCTGTAGGGGTGAACTGCCATTTTCTTTGGACTGTTTTCACATTAGGGAGTTAGGGTTAGCGACTGTCTTTTGGTTTGTTTATTTCTTTCAGGCTAGCTAGCACTTTCTGTGGGAAATGGCTTATTTTGTTTATTATGTTGGCCTTGGTTGGCCCTGAGTTGTAGTGTCATGTTTTGTTTGACACTTTCTTTCGTTTAAAATAAATATCATTCTGTTGGAACATCTCGATCCTGGATTTTGGTTTGGGGATCGGAGAGGGAACATGCTAATTTATCTTTGTATGTTGCACCCTGACCCCCTAGACAGGGGCGTAACAGACCAGTACAGTTATAGTACTTTGTACTTTGCCACATGGGTGTTAAAAAAAAGAGCAGCTTGTAAACGGTATAGTGCATTTAAATGTCCAGCATGTAAAAAAAGTGCAATTGCATTGGAATGTGCAAAAAAAAACAGCAGGTAAACAGTGTAGTGCAGTAAATGTAGAATGATAAAAGTAAATAAATAATAAATAAGTGGTGGTGGAATGAGATGAGTAGTGAGTGATGAGAATGTGCTGAGTTCGGTTTGCAGTGTGTTTAAGTTCTATTTCAGTTCTGTGTGTTGAGGAGCCTGATGGCTTGTGGGAAAAAACTGTTGCATAGTCTGGATGTGGTGGGCCGAATGCTTCGGAACCTCTTTCCTGATGGCAGGAGTGTGAAGAGTGTGTGTGATGGGTGTGTGCGGTCGTCCACAATGCTGTTGGCTTTGCGGATGCAGCGTGTGGTGTAAATGTGCATGATAGAGGGCAGAGAGACTCCGATGATCTTCTCAGCTGTCCTCACTATCCTCTGTAGGGTCTTGCGATCCGCGACGGTGCAGTTCCCAAACCAGGCAGTGATGCAGCTGCTCAGGATGCTCTCAATGGTCCCTCTGTAGAACATGGTCAGGATGGGGGGAGGGAGATGGGCTTTCCTCAGCCTTCTCAGGAAGTAGAGACGCTGCTGGGCCTTCTTGGTGATGGAGCTGGTGTTGACTGACCAGGTGAGGTTGTCCGCCAGATGAACACCAAGGAATTTGGTGCTCTTGACTATCTCCACTGAGGATCCATCGATGATCAATGGAGAATGGTCACCCTGTGCTCTCCTGAAGTCCACAACCATCTCTTTAGTTTTGTTAACGTTCAGAGACAGGTTGTTTGCTCCACACCAGGCTGTTAATCGTTGCACCTCCTCTCTGTAGGCTGACTCGTCGTTCTTGCTGATTAAACCCACCACGGTCGTGTCATCAGCAAACTTGACTAAGTGGTTTGAGCTGTGCATTGCTACACAGTCGTACGTCAGCAGAGTGAACAGCAGAGGGCTGAGCACACAGCCCTGAGGGGCTCCAGTGCTCAGTGTGGTGGTGCTGGAGATGTTGTTCCCGATCCGGACTGACTGGGGTCTCCCAGTCAGGAAGTCCAGAATCCAGTTGCAGAGGGAGGTGTTCAGGCCCAGTATGCTCAATTTCTCAGTCAGGTGCTGAGGGATGATTGTGTTGAATGCTGAGCTGAAGTCAATGAACAGCATTCGTACGTATGAGTCCTTACTGTCCAGGTGGGTGAGGGCCAGATGGAGGGTCGTGGAGATGGCATCGTCCGTGGAACGATTTGGACGATACGCAAACTGCATGGGGTCCAGGGAGGTTGGGAGTTGGGTCTTAATGTGCCTCATGACGAGCCTCTCGAAGCACTTCATCACGATGGGTGTGAGCGCGACGGGACGGTAGTCATTGAGGCAGGAGACAGTAGACTTCTTAGGCACAGGCACGATGGTCGTTGCCTTGAGGCACGTAGGAACAACGTTGCTGCTCAGGGAGATGTTGAAGATGTCTGTGAAGACATCCGCTAGCTGTTCTGCGCACTCCCTGAGCACTCTGCCAGGAATGTTGTCTGGTCCAGCAGACTTCCGTGGGTTAACTCTGCATAGAGTTTTCCTCACTTCAGCTGTGGTTAGACAGAGCACCTGGTCACTGGGAGGTGGAGTGGACTTCCTCGCCTTCACGTTGTTCTGTGCCTCAAACCGGGCGTAGAAGTGGTTCAGCGCATCTGGGAGGGAGGCGTCGCGGTCACAATCAGGTGAAGTTGTCTTGTAGTTCGTGATCGCCTGGATGCCCTGCCACATGCGCCGGGTGTCTCCGCTGTCTTCGAAGTGGTCGTGGATTTTCTTTGAGTGTGCGCGCTTTGCCTCTCTAATGGCACGGGACAGTTTGGCCCTTGCTGTTCTCAAGGCCGTCTTGTCCCCTGTTCTGAAGGCAGCGTCTCTTTGGCTTCCTGTTGGAGCGTGTAGTGATGGTCTTGGAGATGGTCACATCGTCAACGCACTTGCTGATGTAGCTGGTTACTGTTGACGTGTATTCCTCCAAGTTGATGGAATCGCCGTTGGTTGCGGCCTCCCTAAACATGTCCCAGTCAGTGCACTCAAAACAGTCTTGAAGAGCAGAAGTAGCTCCTGCTGGCCAGGTTTTCACCTGTTTCAGAAACGGTTTAGAGCGTCTGACGAGCGGTCTGTATGCTGGAATTAGCATAACCGAGATGTGGTCTGAGTAGCCGAGATGGGGGCGGGGCTCCGCACGATACGCGCCGGGGATGTTTGTGTAAACAAGATCCAGCGTGTTCCCTCCTCTCGTTGCAAAGTCCACATGCTGATGAAGTTTAGGGAGCACAGTCCTGAGATTCGCATGGTTGAAATCTCCGGCAATAATAAACAGTCCGTCGGGGTGAGCGTTCTGCAGGTCGCTAATAGCACCGTAGAGTTCACACAGTGCCTCCTTAGCATTAGCGCTGGGGGGAATGTACACTCCGACAATGAAAACAGTGGTGAATTCCCGTGGTAAATAGAACGGTCTGCATCTAACAGTCACAAACTCCACTAGCGATGAGCAGAAACGTGAGACAAGCACAGAGTTCTTGCACCACTCCGTGTTGATGTAAACACACACGCCACCACCGCGAGTCTTACCGCACAGAGCAGCGTTTCTGTCGGCGCGAAACACGGTTAGCCCGTCTAGCTGGATGGCGGCTTCCGGAACTCTGTCACTGAGCCACGTCTCCGTGAAAACAAAGATGCAGCAGTCTCTGAATTCTCGCCGCGTGGTCCGCTGGAGTCGGATTTAGTCTAGTTTATTGTCCAGGGAGCAGACGTTGGAGAGGAGAATGGACGGTAGAGCCGGCCGGCTAGGGTTAGCATTTAGCCTAGCACGGACACCCGCCCGCTTGCCGCGCTTCCGCTTCCTCGAGCAGCGCTTCCGACGTCCCCTCACCTGGCCACCGGCGTCAGGTGACACCGAGGGCTGGGGGCCTGGTATTTGTCGCTGGGGTCGTAGCAAGCCGAGGTCGCGAAGGTTACCAATTACTTCCTCGTGCAGATTATTGTATGTATGAACCCTGTGCCGCAGCAATGTCTGGCGGTCGTAAACATGAACACAGCTGACTGTGGTGTCCATGTACTGTAAAGGGTCTGGCTAAATACGGCAAAAACACCATTTGTTGGATCCGGAGAGGCCGCTGCGAGCTACTGCCGCGCCGCCATCTTGTTCCACAGCCTAGACAGGGGCGTAACAGACCAGTACAGTTATAGTACTTTGTACTTTGCCACATTTATCTTCTTCTTAGCAAGTGTCATGCATTCTGCTTCTCCAGCGTTTTTAAGAGCTGTTGATGATGTCAAATGCAGCTTACGGCCACACTGCTCTCTAAGCGCCCGATCCCGTCCGATCTCGGCAGCCAAATAGGGCCGGGCCTTGTTAGTACTTGGTAGGAAGACCGCCTGGGAATACCACGTGCTGTAAGCTTCTTTGCTTGGGTTTACGGGCAGCACAAGCTGGTGTTACTGCCTATTTATTCATAGAAATTGTTCTATATTTTCATCAAATTTTGTTCTTTCATTGCTGTTTTGCTACTTTATTGGTTTGCCAACCATCGTGCTTCATTACTAGTAGACCATGTTACGGTCCTGGCCATATGTGTTGTTTTTATTTTCTTGTTCTTATAGGTGCCCTGCCTGATTGGCCGGATTGGGGGGCAGTACAGGAAGCTGATTGGTCCATCCTACACTTCCTGGAGTTTTAAAAGTACGGTTCCCAACAGCTAGCGAGGCTCTTTCTGGCATCAGCACCTGTTTGCTGTTTTTGCTTTCCAAACCTTATTTAGCATTTTTGAATTGTTAGGTTTTGTGCCGTGGTTTTGTTTATAAATTGTATATTTTGTAAATAGTATTAAATCTGTAGGGGTGAACTGCCATTTTCTTTGGACTGTTTTCACATTAGGGAGTTAGGGTTAGCGACTGTCTTTTGGTTTGTTTATTTCTATCAGGCTAGCTAGCACTTTCTGTGGGAAATGGCTTATTTTGTTTATTATGTTGGCCTTGGTTCGCCCTGAGTTGTAGTGTCATGTTTTGTTTGACACTTTCTTTCGTTTAAAATAAATATCATTCTGTTGGAACATCTCGATCCTGGATTTTGGTTTGGGGATCGGAGAGGGAACATGCTAATTTATCTTTGTATGTTGCACCCTGACCCCCTAGACAGGGGCGTAACAGACCAGTACAGTTATAGTACTTTGTACTTTGCCACATTTATCTTCTTCTTAGCAAGTGTCATGCATTCTGCTTCTCCAGCGTTTTTAAGAGCTGTTGATGATGTCAAATGCAGCTTACGGCCACACTGCTCTCTAAGCGCCCGATCCCGTCCGATCTCGGCAGCCAAATAGGGCCGGGCCTTGTTAGTACTTGGTAGGAAGACCGCCTGGGAATACCACGTGCTGTAAGCTTCTTTGCTTGGGTTTACGGGCAGCACAAGCTGGTGTTACTGCCTATTTATTCATAGAAATTGTTCTATATTTTCATCAAATTTTGTTCTTTCATTGCTGTTTTGCTACTTTATTGGTTTGCCAACCATCGTGCTTCATTACTAGTAGACCATGTTACGGTCCTGGCCATATGTGTTGTTTTTATTTTCTTGTTCTTATAGGTGCCCTGCCTGATTGGCCGGATTGGGGGGCAGTACAGGAAGCTGATTGGTCCATCCTACACTTCCTGGAGTTTTAAAAGTACGGTTCCCAACAGCTAGCGAGGCTCTTTCTGGCATCAGCACCTGTTTGCTGTTTTTGCTTTCCAAACCTTATTTAGCATTTTTGAATTGTTAGGTTTTGTGCCGTGGTTTTGTTTATAAATTGTATATTTTGTAAATAGTATTAAATCTGTAGGGGTGAACTGCCATTTTCTTTGGACTGTTTTCACATTAGGGAGTTAGGGTTAGCGACTGTCTTTTGGTTTGTTTATTTCTATCAGGCTAGCTAGCACTTTCTGTGGGAAATGGCTTATTTTGTTTATTATGTTGGCCTTGGTTCGCCCTGAGTTGTAGTGTCATGTTTTGTTTGACACTTTCTTTCGTTTAAAATAAATATCATTCTGTTGGAACATCTCGATCCTGGATTTTGGTTTGGGGATCGGAGAGGGAACATGCTAATTTATCTTTGTATGTTGCACCCTGACCCCCTAGACAGGGGCGTAACAGACCAGTACAGTTATAGTACTTTGTACTTTGCCACATTTATCTTCTTCTTAGCAAGTGTCATGCATTCTGCTTCTCCAGCGTTTTTAAGAGCTGTTGATGATGTCAAATGCAGCTTACGGCCACACCGCTCTCTAAGCGCCCGATCCCGTCCGATCTCGGCAGCCAAATAGGGCCGGGCCTTGTTAGTACTTGGTAGGAAGACCGCCTGGGAATACCAGGTGCTGTAAGCTTCTTTGCTTGGGTTTACGGGCAGCACAAGCTGGTGTTACTGCCTATTTATTCATAGAAATTGTACTATATTTTCATCAAATTTTGTTCTTTCATTGCTGTTTTGCTACTTTATTGGTTTGCCAACCATCGTGCTTCATTACTAGTAGACCATGTTACGGTCCTGGCCATATGTGTTGTTTTTATTTTCTTGTTCTTATAGGTGCCCTGCCTGATTGGCCGGATTGGGGGGCAGTACAGGAAGCTGATTGGTCCATCCTACACTTCCTGGAGTTTTAAAAGTACGGTTCCCAACAGCTAGCGAGGCTCTTTCTGGCATCAGCACCTGTTTGCTGTTCTTGGTTTCCAAACCTTATTTAGCATTTTTGAATTGTTAGGTTTTGTGCCGTGGTTTTGTTTATAAATTGTATATTTTGTAAATAGTATTAAATCTGTAGGGGTGAACTGCCATTTTCTTTGGACTGTTTTCACATTAGGGAGTTAGGGTTAGCGACTGTCTTTTGGTTTGTTTATTTCTATCAGGCTAGCTAGCACTTTCTGTGGGAAATGGCTTATTTTGTTTATTATGTTGGCCTTGGTTCGCCCTGAGTTGTAGTGTCATGTTTTGTTTGACACTTTCTTTCGTTTAAAATAAATATCATTCTGTTGGAACATCTCGATCCTGGAGTTTGGTTTGGGGATCGGAGAGGGAACATGCTAATTTATCTTTGTATGTTTCACCCTGACCCCCTAGACAGGGGCGTAACAGACCAGTACAGTTATAGTACTTTGTACTTTGCCACATTTATCTTCTTCTTAGCAAGTGTCATGCATTCTGCTTCTCTAGCGTTTTTAAGAGCTGTTGATGATGTCAAATGCAGCTTACGGCCACACCGCTCTCTAAGCGCCCGATCTCGTCCGATCTCGGCAGCCAAATAGAGCCGGGCCTGGTTAGTACTTGGTAGGAAGACCGCCTGGGAATACCAGGTGCTGTAAGCTTTTTTGCTTGGGTTTACGGGCAGCACAAGCTGGTGTTACTGCCTATTTATTCATAGAAATTGTTCTATATTTTCATCAAATTTTGTTCTTTCATTGCTGTTTTGCTACTTTATTGGTTTGCCAACCATCGTGCTTCATTACTAGTAGACCATGTTACGGTCCTGGCCATATGTGTTGTTTTTATTTTCTTGTTCTTATAGGTGCCCTGCCTGATTGGCCGGATTGGGGGGCAGTACAGGAAGCTGATTGGTCCATCCTACACTTCCTGGAGTTTTAAAAGTACAGTTCCCAACAGCTAGCGAGGCTCTTTCTGGCATCAGCACCTGTTTGCTGTTCTTGGTTTCCAAACCTTATTTAGCATTTTTGAATTGTTAGGTTTTGTGCCGTGGTTTTGTTTATAAATTGTATATTTTGTAAATAGTATTAAATCTGTAGGGGTGAACTGCCATTTTCTTTGGACTGTTTTCACATTAGGGAGTTAGGGTTAGCGACTGTCTTTTGGTTTGTTTATTTCTATCAGGCTAGCTAGCACTTTCTGTGGGAAATGGCTTATTTTGTTTATTATGTTGGCCTTGGTTCGCCCTGAGTTGTAGTGTCATGTTTTGTTTGACACTTTCTTTCGTTTAAAATAAATATCATTCTGTTGGAACATCTCGATCCTGGATTTTGGTTTGGGGATCGGAGAGGGAACATGCTAATTTATCTTTGTATGTTGCACCCTGACCCCCTAGACAGGGGCGTAACAGACCAGTACAGTTATAGTACTTTGTACTTTGCCACATTTATCTTCTTCTTAGCAAGTGTCATGCATTCTGCTTCTCCAGCGTTTTTAAGAGCTGTTGATGATGTCAAATGCAGCTTACGGCCACACCGCTCTCTAAGCGCCCGATCTCGTCCGATCTCGGCAGCCAAATAGAGCCGGGCCTGGTTAGTACTTGGTAGGAAGACCGCCTGGGAATACCAGGTGCTGTAAGCTTTTTTGCTTGGGTTTACGGGCAGCACAAGCTGGTTTTACTGCCTATTTATTCATAGAAATTGTTCTATATTTTCATCAAATTTTGTTCTTTCATTGCTGTTTTGCTACTTTATTGGTTTGTCAACCATCGTGCTTCATTACTAGTAGACCATGTCACGGTCCTGGCCATATGTGTTGTTTTTATTTTGTTGTTCTTATAGGTGCCCTTCCTGATTGGCCGGATTTGGGGGAAGTACAGGAAGCTGATTGGTCCATCCTACACTTCCTGGAGTTTTAAAAGTACGGTTCCCAACAGCTAGCGAGGCTCTTTCTGGCAGCAGCACCTGTTTGCTGTTCTTGCTTTCCAAACCTTATTTAGCATTTTTGAATTGTTAGGTTTTGTGCCGTGGTTTTGTTTATAAATTGTATATTTTGTAAATAGTATTAAATCTGTAGGGGTGGACTGCCATTTTCTTTTGATTGTTTTCTCTTGTTTTCACATTAGGGAGTTAGGGTTAGCGACTGTCTTTTGGTTTGTTTATTTCTATCAGGCTAGCTAGCACTTTCTGTGGGAATTGGCTTATTTTGTTTATTATGTTGGCCTTGGTTCGCCCTGAGTTGTATTGTCATGTTTTGTTTGACACTTTCTTTCGTTTAAAATAAATATCATTCTGTTGGAACATCTCGATCCTGGATTTTGGTTTGGGGATCGGAGAGGGAACATGCTAATTTATCTTTGTATGTTGCACCCTGACCCCCTAGACAGGGGCGTAACAGACCAGTACAGTTATAGTACTTTGTACTTTGCCACATTTATCTTCTTCTTAGCAAGTGTCATGCATTCTACTTCTCCAGCGTTTTTAAGAGCTGTTGATGATGTCAAATGCAGCTTACGGCCACACCGCTCTCTAAGCGCCCGATCCCGTCCGATCTCGGCAGCCAAATAGGGCCGGGCCTTGTTAGTACTTGGTAGGAAGACCGCTTGGGAATACCACGTGCTGTAAGCTTCTTTGCTTGGGTTTACGGGCAGCACAAGCTGGTGTTACTGCCTATTTATTCATAGAAATTGTACTATATTTTCATCAAATTTTGTTCTTTCATTGCTGTTTTGCTACTTTATTGGTTTGCCAACCATCGTGCTTCATTACTAGTAGACCATGTTACGGTCCTGGCCATATGTGTTGTTTTTATTTTCTTGTTCTTATAGGTGCCCTGCCTGATTGGCCGGATTGGGGGGCAGTACAGGAAGCTGATTGGTCCATCCTACACTTCCTGGAGTTTTAAAAGTACGGTTCCCAACAGCTAGCGAGGATCTTTCTGGCATCAGCACCTGTTTGCTGTTCTTGGTTTCCAAACCTTATTTAGCATTTTTGAATTGTTAGGTTTTGTGCCGTGGTTTTGTTTATAAATTGTATATTTTGTAAATAGTATTAAATCTGTAGGGGTGAACTGCCATTTTCTTTGGACTGTTTTCACATTAGGGAGTTAGGGTTAGCGACTGTCTTTTGGTTTGTTTATTTCTATCAGGCTAGCTAGCACTTTCTGTGGGAAATGGCTTATTTTGTTTATTATGTTGGCCTTGGTTCGCCCTGAGTTGTAGTGTCATGTTTTGTTTGACACTTTCTTTCGTTTAAAATAAATATCATTCTGTTGGAACATCTCGATCCTGGATTTTGGTTTGGGGATCGGAGAGGGAACATGCTAATTTATCTTTGTATGTTTCACCCTGACCCCCTAGACAGGGGCGTAACAGACCAGTACAGTTATAGTACTTTGTACTTTGCCACATTTATCTTCTTCTTAGCAAGTGTCATGCATTCTGCTTCTCTAGCGTTTTTAAGAGCTGTTGATGATGTCAAATGCAGCTTACGGCCACACCGCTCTCTAAGCGCCCGATCTCGTCCGATCTCGGCAGCCAAATAGAGCCGGGCCTGGTTAGTACTTGGTAGGAAGACCGCCTGGGAATACCAGGTGCTGTAAGCTTTTTTGCTTGGGTTTACGGGCAGCACAAGCTGGTGTTACTGCCTATTTATTCATAGAAATTGTTCTATATTTTCATCAAATTTTGTTCTTTCATTGCTGTTTTGCTACTTTATTGGTTTGTCAACCATCGTGCTTCATTACTAGTAGACCATGTTACGGTCCTGGCCATATGTGTTGTTTTTATTTTGTTGTTCTTATAGGTGCCCTTCCTGATTGGCCGGATTTGGGGGAAGTACAGGAAGCTGATTGGTCCATCCTACACTTCCTGGAGTTTTAAAAGTACGGTTCCCAACAGCTAGCGAGGCTCTTTCTGGCATCAGCACCTGTTTGCTGTTCTTGGTTTCCAAACCTTATTTAGCATTTTTGAATTGTTAGGTTTTGTGCCGTGGTTTTGTTTATAAATTGTATATTTTGTAAATAGTATTAAATCTGTAGGGGTGGACTGCCATTTTCTTTGGACTGTTTTCACATTAGGGAGTTAGGGTTAGTGACTGTCTTTTGGTTTGTTTATTTCTATCAGGCTAGCTAGCACATTCTGTGGGAAATGGCTTATTTTGTTTATTATGTTGGCCTTGGTTCGCCCTGAGTTGTAGTGTCATGTTTTGTTTGACACTTTCTTTCGTTTAAAATAAATATCATTCTGTTGGAACATCTCGATCCTGGAGTTTGGTTTGGGGATCGGAGAGGGAACATGCTAATTTATCTTTGTATGTTTCACCCTGACCCCCTAGACAGGGGCGTAACAGACCAGTACAGTTATAGTACTTTGTACTTTGCCACATTTATCTTCTTCTTAGCAAGTGTCATGCATTCTGCTTCTCTAGCGTTTTTAAGAGCTGTTGATGATGTCAAATGCAGCTTACGGCCACACCGCTCTCTAAGCGCCCGATCTCGTCCGATCTCGGCAGCCAAATAGAGCCGGGCCTGGTTAGTACTTGGTAGGAAGACCGCCTGGGAATACCAGGTGCTGTAAGCTTTTTTGCTTGGGTTTACGGGCAGCACAAGCTGGTGTTACTGCCTATTTATTCATAGAAATTGTTCTATATTTTCATCAAATTTTGTTCTTTCATTGCTGTTTTGCTACTTTATTGGTTTGCCAACCATCGTGCTTCATTACTAGTAGACCATGTTACGGTCCTGGCCATATGTGTTGTTTTTATTTTCTTGTTCTTATAGGTGCCCTGCCTGATTGGCCGGATTGGGGGGCAGTACAGGAAGCTGATTGGTCCATCCTACACTTCCTGGAGTTTTAAAAGTACAGTTCCCAACAGCTAGCGAGGCTCTTTCTGGCATCAGCACCTGTTTGCTGTTCTTGGTTTCCAAACCTTATTTAGCATTTTTGAATTGTTAGGTTTTGTGCCGTGGTTTTGTTTATAAATTGTATATTTTGTAAATAGTATTAAATCTGTAGGGGTGAACTGCCATTTTCTTTGGACTGTTTTCACATTAGGGAGTTAGGGTTAGCGACTGTCTTTTGGTTTGTTTATTTCTATCAGGCTAGCTAGCACTTTCTGTGGGAAATGGCTTATTTTGTTTATTATGTTGGCCTTGGTTCGCCCTGAGTTGTAGTGTCATGTTTTGTTTGACACTTTCTTTCGTTTAAAATAAATATCATTCTGTTGGAACATCTCGATCCTGGATTTTGGTTTGGGGATCGGAGAGGGAACATGCTAATTTATCTTTGTATGTTGCACCCTGACCCCCTAGACAGGGGCGTAACAGACCAGTACAGTTATAGTACTTTGTACTTTGCCACATTTATCTTCTTCTTAGCAAGTGTCATGCATTCTGCTTCTCCAGCGTTTTTAAGAGCTGTTGATGATGTCAAATGCAGCTTACGGCCACACCGCTCTCTAAGCGCCCGATCTCGTCCGATCTCGGCAGCCAAATAGAGCCGGGCCTGGTTAGTACTTGGTAGGAAGACCGCCTGGGAATACCAGGTGCTGTAAGCTTTTTTGCTTGGGTTTACGGGCAGCACAAGCTGGTTTTACTGCCTATTTATTCATAGAAATTGTTCTATATTTTCATCAAATTTTGTTCTTTCATTGCTGTTTTGCTACTTTATTGGTTTGTCAACCATCGTGCTTCATTACTAGTAGACCATGTCACGGTCCTGGCCATATGTGTTGTTTTTATTTTGTTGTTCTTATAGGTGCCCTTCCTGATTGGCCGGATTTGGGGGAAGTACAGGAAGCTGATTGGTCCATCCTACACTTCCTGGAGTTTTAAAAGTACGGTTCCCAACAGCTAGCGAGGCTCTTTCTGGCAGCAGCACCTGTTTGCTGTTCTTGCTTTCCAAACCTTATTTAGCATTTTTGAATTGTTAGGTTTTGTGCCGTGGTTTTGTTTATAAATTGTATATTTTGTAAATAGTATTAAATCTGTAGGGGTGGACTGCCATTTTCTTTTGATTGTTTTCTCTTGTTTTCACATTAGGGAGTTAGGGTTAGCGACTGTCTTTTGGTTTGTTTATTTCTATCAGGCTAGCTAGCACTTTCTGTGGGAATTGGCTTATTTTGTTTATTATGTTGGCCTTGGTTCGCCCTGAGTTGTATTGTCATGTTTTGTTTGACACTTTCTTTCGTTTAAAATAAATATCATTCTGTTGGAACATCTCGATCCTGGATTTTGGTTTGGGGATCGGAGAGGGAACATGCTAATTTATCTTTGTATGTTGCACCCTGACCCCCTAGACAGGGGCGTAACAGACCAGTACAGTTATAGTACTTTGTACTTTGCCACATTTATCTTCTTCTTAGCAAGTGTCATGCATTCTACTTCTCCAGCGTTTTTAAGAGCTGTTGATGATGTCAAATGCAGCTTACGGCCACACCGCTCTCTAAGCGCCCGATCCCGTCCGATCTCGGCAGCCAAATAGGGCCGGGCCTTGTTAGTACTTGGTAGGAAGACCGCTTGGGAATACCACGTGCTGTAAGCTTCTTTGCTTGGGTTTACGGGCAGCACAAGCTGGTGTTACTGCCTATTTATTCATAGAAATTGTACTATATTTTCATCAAATTTTGTTCTTTCATTGCTGTTTTGCTACTTTATTGGTTTGCCAACCATCGTGCTTCATTACTAGTAGACCATGTTACGGTCCTGGCCATATGTGTTGTTTTTATTTTCTTGTTCTTATAGGTGCCCTGCCTGATTGGCCGGATTGGGGGGCAGTACAGGAAGCTGATTGGTCCATCCTACACTTCCTGGAGTTTTAAAAGTACGGTTCCCAACAGCTAGCGAGGATCTTTCTGGCATCAGCACCTGTTTGCTGTTCTTGGTTTCCAAACCTTATTTAGCATTTTTGAATTGTTAGGTTTTGTGCCGTGGTTTTGTTTATAAATTGTATATTTTGTAAATAGTATTAAATCTGTAGGGGTGAACTGCCATTTTCTTTGGACTGTTTTCACATTAGGGAGTTAGGGTTAGCGACTGTCTTTTGGTTTGTTTATTTCTATCAGGCTAGCTAGCACTTTCTGTGGGAAATGGCTTATTTTGTTTATTATGTTGGCCTTGGTTCGCCCTGAGTTGTAGTGTCATGTTTTGTTTGACACTTTCTTTCGTTTAAAATAAATATCATTCTGTTGGAACATCTCGATCCTGGATTTTGGTTTGGGGATCGGAGAGGGAACATGCTAATTTATCTTTGTATGTTTCACCCTGACCCCCTAGACAGGGGCGTAACAGACCAGTACAGTTATAGTACTTTGTACTTTGCCACATTTATCTTCTTCTTAGCAAGTGTCATGCATTCTGCTTCTCTAGCGTTTTTAAGAGCTGTTGATGATGTCAAATGCAGCTTACGGCCACACCGCTCTCTAAGCGCCCGATCTCGTCCGATCTCGGCAGCCAAATAGAGCCGGGCCTGGTTAGTACTTGGTAGGAAGACCGCCTGGGAATACCAGGTGCTGTAAGCTTTTTTGCTTGGGTTTACGGGCAGCACAAGCTGGTGTTACTGCCTATTTATTCATAGAAATTGTTCTATATTTTCATCAAATTTTGTTCTTTCATTGCTGTTTTGCTACTTTATTGGTTTGTCAACCATCGTGCTTCATTACTAGTAGACCATGTTACGGTCCTGGCCATATGTGTTGTTTTTATTTTGTTGTTCTTATAGGTGCCCTTCCTGATTGGCCGGATTTGGGGGAAGTACAGGAAGCTGATTGGTCCATCCTACACTTCCTGGAGTTTTAAAAGTACGGTTCCCAACAGCTAGCGAGGCTCTTTCTGGCATCAGCACCTGTTTGCTGTTCTTGGTTTCCAAACCTTATTTAGCATTTTTGAATTGTTAGGTTTTGTGCCGTGGTTTTGTTTATAAATTGTATATTTTGTAAATAGTATTAAATCTGTAGGGGTGGACTGCCATTTTCTTTGGACTGTTTTCACATTAGGGAGTTAGGGTTAGTGACTGTCTTTTGGTTTGTTTATTTCTATCAGGCTAGCTAGCACATTCTGTGGGAAATGGCTTATTTTGTTTATTATGTTGGCCTTGGTTCGCCCTGAGTTGTAGTGTCATGTTTTGTTTGACACTTTCTTTCGTTTAAAATAAATATCATTCTGTTGGAACATCTCGATCCTGGATTTTGGTTTGGGGATCGGAGAGGGAACATGCTAATTTATCTTTGTATGTTGCACCCTGACCCCCTAGACAGGGGCGTAACAGACCAGTACAGTTATAGTACTTTGTACTTTGCCACATTTATCTTCTTCTTAGCAAGTGTCATGCATTCTGCTTCTCCAGCGTTTTTAAGAGCTGTTGATGATGTCAAATGCAGCTTACGGCCACACTGCTCTCTAAGCGCCCGATCCCGTCCGATCTCGGCAGCCAAATAGGGCCGGGCCTTGTTAGTACTTGGTAGGAAGACCGCCTGGGAATACCACGTGCTGTAAGCTTCTTTGCTTGGGTTTACGGGCAACACAAGCTCGTGTTACTGCCTATTTATTCATAGAAATTGTACTATATTTTCATCAAATTTTGTTCTTTCATTGCTGTTTTGCTACTTTATTGGTTTGCCAACCATCGTGCTTCATTACTAGTAGACCATGTTACGGTCCTGGCCATATGTGTAGTTTTTATTTTCTTGTTCTTATAGGTGCCCTGCCTGATTGGCCGGATTGGGGGGCAGTACAGGAAGCTGATTGGTCCATCCTTCACTTCCTGGAGTTTTAAAAGTACGGTTCCCAACAGCTAGCGAGGCTCTTTCTGGCAGCAGCACCTGTTTGCTGTTCTTGGTTTCCAAACCTTATTTAGCATTTTTGAATTGTTAGGTTTTGTGCCGTGGTTTTGTTTATAAATTGTATATTTTGTAAATAGTATTAAATCTGTAGGGGTGAACTGCCATTTTCTTTGGACTGTTTTCACATTAGGGAGTTAGGGTTAGCGACTGTCTTTTGGTTTGTTTATTTCTATCAGGCTAGCTAGCACATTCTGTGGGAAATGGCTTATTTTGTTTATTATGTTGGCCTTGGTTCGCCCTGAGTTGTAGTGTCATGTTTTGTTTGACACTTTCTTTCGTTTAAAATAAATATCATTCTGTTGGAACATCTCGATCCTGGATTTTGGTTTGGGGATCGGAGAGGGAACATGCTAATTTATCTTTGTATGTTGCACCCTGACCCCCTAGACAGGGGCGTAACAGACCAGTACAGTTATAGTACTTTGTACTTTGCCACATTTATCTTCTTCTTAGCAAGTGTCATGCATTCTACTTCTCCAGCGTTTTTAAGAGCTGTTGATGATGTCAAATGCAGCTTACGGCCACACCGCTCTCTAAGCGCCCGATCTCGTCCGATCTCGGCAGCCAAATAGAGCCGGGCCTGGTTAGTACTTGGTAGGAAGACCGCCTGGGAATACCAGGTGCTGTAAGCTTTTTTGCTTGGGTTTACGGGCAGCACAAGCTGGTGTTACTGCCTATTTATTCATAGAAATTGTTCTATATTTTCATCAAATTTTGTTCTTACATTGCTGTTTTGCTACTTTATTGGTTTGCCAACCATCGTGCTTCATTACTAGTAGACCATGTTACGGTCCTGGCCATATGTGTTGTTTTTATTTTGTTGTTCTTATAGGTGCCCTGCCTGATTGGCCGGATTGGGGGGCAGTACAGGAAGCTGATTGGTCCATCCTACACTTCCTGGAGTTTTAAAAGTACGGTTCCCAACAGCTAGCGAGGCTCTTTCTGGCATAAGCACCTGTTTGCTGTTCTTGGTTTCCAAACCTTATTTAGCATTTTTGAATTGTTAGGTTTTGTGCCGTGGTTTTGTTTATAAATTGTATATTTTGTAAATAGTATTAAATCTGTAGGGGTGAACTGCCATTTTCTTTGGACTGTTTTCACATTAGGGAGTTAGGGTTAGCGACTGTCTTTTGGATTGTTTATTTCTATCAGGCTAGCTAGCACTTTCTGTGGGAAATGGCTTATTTTGTTTATTATGTTGGCCTTGGTTCGCCCTGAGTTGTAGTGTCATGTTTTGTTTGACACTTTCTTTCGTTTAAAATAAATATCATTCTGTTGGAACATCTCGATCCTGGATTTTGGTTTGGGGATCGGAGAGGGAACATGCTAATTTATCTTTGTATGTTTCACCCTGACCCCCTAGACAGGGGCGTAACAGACCAGTACAGTTATAGTACTTTGTACTTTGCCACATTTATCTTCTTCTTAGCAAGTGTCATGCATTCTGCTTCTCTAGCGTTTTTAAGAGCTGTTGATGATGTCAAATGCAGCTTACGGCCACACCGCTCTCTAAGCGCCCGATCCCGTCCGATCTCGGCAGCCAAATAGGGCCGGGCCTTGTTAGTACTTGGTAGGAAGACCGCCTGGGAATACCACGTGCTGTAAGCTTCTTTGCTTGGGTTTACGGGCAGCACAAGCTGGTGTTACTGCCTATTTATTCATAGAAATTGTTCTATATTTTCATCAAATTTTGTTCTTTCATTGCTGTTTTGCTACTTTATTGGTTTGCCAACCATCGTGCTTCATTACTAGTAGACCATGTTACGGTCCTGGCCATATGTGTTGTTTTTATTTTCTTGTTCTTATAAGTGCCCTGCCTGATTGGCCGGATTGGGGGGCAGTACAGGAAGCTGATTGGTCCATCCTACACTTCCTGGAGTTTTAAAAGTACGGTTCCCAACAGCTAGCGAGGCTCTTTCTGGCATCAGCACCTGTTTGCTGTTCTTGGTTTCCAAACCTTATTTAGCATTTTTGAATTGTTAGGTTTTGTGCCGTGGTTTTGTTTATAAATTGTATATTTTGTAAATAGTATTAAATCTGTAGGGGTGGACTGCCATTTTCTTTGGACTGTTTTCACATTAGGGAGTTAGGGTTAGCGACTGTCTTTTGGTTTGTTTATTTCTATCAGGCTAGCTAGCACTTTCTGTGGGAAATGGCTTATTTTGTTTATTATGTTGGCCTTGGTTCGCCCTGAGTTGTAGTGTCATGTTTTGTTTGACACTTTCTTTCGTTTAAAATAAATATCATTCTGTTGGAACATCTCGATCCTGGATTTTGGTTTGGGGATCGGAGAGGGAACATGCTAATTTATCTTTGTATGTTGCACCCTGACCCCCTAGACAGGGGCGTAACAGACCAGTACAGTTATAGTACTTTGTACTTTGCCACATTTATCTTCTTCTTAGCAAGTGTCATGCATTCTGCTTCTCCAGCGTTTTTAAGAGCTGTTGATGATGTCAAATGCAGCTTACGGCCACACCGCTCTCTAAGCGCCCGATCTCGTCCGATCTCGGCAGCCAAATAGAGCCGGGCCTGGTTAGTACTTGGTAGGAAGACCGCCTAGGAATACCAGGTGCTGTAAGCTTTTTTGCTTGGGTTTACGGGCAGCACAGCCTGGTGTTACTGCCGATTTATTCATAGAAATTGTTCTATATTTTCATGAAATTTTGTTCTTTCATTGCTGTTTTGCTACTTTATTGGTTTGTCAACCATCGTGCTTCTTTACTACTAGACCAGTACCGTTTTAGTACTTTGCCACATTTATCTTCTTCTTAGCAAGTGTCATGCATTCTGCTTCTCCAGCGTTTTTAAGAGCTGTTGATGATGTCAAATGCAGCTTACGGCCACACCGCTCTCTAAGCGCCCGATCTCGTCCGATCTCGGCAGCCAAATAGAGCCGGGCCTGGTTAGTACTTGGTAGGAAGACCGCCTGGGAATACCAGGTGCTGTAAGCTTTTTTGCTTGGGTTTACGGGCAGCACAAGCTGGTGTTACTGCCTATTTATTCATAGAAATTGTTCTATATTTTCATCAAATTTTGTTCTTTCATTGCTGTTTTGCTACTTTATTGGTTTGCCAACCATCGTGCTTCATTACTAGTAGACCATGTTACGGTCCTGGCCATATGTGTTGTTTTTATTTTCTTGTTCTTATAGGTGCCCTGCCTGATTGGCCGGATCGGAGGGCAGTACAGGAAGCTGATTGGTCCATCCTACACTTCCTGGAGTTTTAAAAGTACGGTTCCCAACAGCTAGCGAGGCTCTTTCTGGCATCAGCACCTGTTTGCTGTTCTTGGTTTCCAAACCTTATTTAGCATTTTTGAATTGTTAGGTTTTGTGCCGTGGTTTTGTTTATAAATTGTATATTTTGTAAATAGTATTAAATCTGTAGGGGTGAACTGCCATTTTCTTTGGACTGTTTTCACATTAGGGAGTTAGGGTTAGCGACTGTCTTTTGGTTTGTTTATTTCTATCAGGCTAGCTAGCACTTTCTGTGGGAAATGGCTTATTTTGTTTATTATGTTGGCCTTGGTTCGCCCTGAGTTGTAGTGTCATGTTTTGTTTGACACTTTCTTTCGTTTAAAATAAATATCATTCTGTTGGAACATCTCGATCCTGGATTTTGGTTTGGGGATCGGAGAGGGAACATGCTAATTTATCTTTGTATGTTTCACCCTGACCCCCTAGACAGGGGCGTAACAGACCAGTACAGTTATAGTACTTTGTACTTTGCCACATTTATCTTCTTCTTAGCAAGTGTCATGCATTCTGCTTCTCTAGCGTTTTTAAGAGCTGTTGATGATGTCAAATGCAGCTTACGGCCACACCGCTCTCTAAGCGCCCGATCCCGTCCGATCTCGGCAGCCAAATAGGGCCGGGCCTTGTTAGTACTTGGTAGGAAGACCGCCTGGGAATACCACGTGCTGTAAGCTTCTTTGCTTGGGTTTACGGGCAGCACAAGCTGGTGTTACTGCCTATTTATTCATAGAAATTGTTCTATATTTTCATCAAATTTTGTTCTTTCATTGCTGTTTTGCTACTTTATTGGTTTGCCAACCATCGTGCTTCATTACTAGTAGACCATGTTACGGTCCTGGCCATATGTGTTGTTTTTATTTTCTTGTTCTTATAAGTGCCCTGCCTGATTGGCCGGATTGGGGGGCAGTACAGGAAGCTGATTGGTCCATCCTACACTTCCTGGAGTTTTAAAAGTACGGTTCCCAACATCTAGCGAGGCTCTTTCTGGCATCAGCACCTGTTTGCTGTTCTTGGTTTCCAAACCTTATTTAGCATTTTTGAATTGTTAGGTTTTGTGCCGTGGTTTTGTTTATAAATTGTATATTTTGTAAATAGTATTAAATCTGTAGGGGTGGACTGCCATTTTCTTTGGACTGTTTTCACATTAGGGAGTTAGGGTTAGCGACTGTCTTTTGGTTTGTTTATTTCTATCAGGCTAGCTAGCACTTTCTGTGGGAAATGGCTTATTTTGTTTATTATGTTGGCCTTGGTTCGCCCTGAGTTGTAGTGTCATGTTTTGTTTGACACTTTCTTTCGTTTAAAATAAATATCATTCTGTTGGAACATCTCGATCCTGGATTTTGGTTTGGGGATCGGAGAGGGAACATGCTAATTTATCTTTGTATGTTGCACCCTGACCCCCTAGACAGGGGCGTAACAGACCAGTACAGTTATAGTACTTTGTACTTTGCCACATTTATCTTCTTCTTAGCAAGTGTCATGCATTCTGCTTCTCCAGCGTTTTTAAGAGCTGTTGATGATGTCAAATGCAGCTTACGGCCACACCGCTCTCTAAGCGCCCGATCTCGTCCGATCTCGGCAGCCAAATAGAGCCGGGCCTGGTTAGTACTTGGTAGGAAGACCGCCTGGGAATACCAGGTGCTGTAAGCTTTTTTGCTTGGGTTTACGGGCAGCACAAGCTGGTGTTACTGCCTATTTATTCATAGAAATTGTTCTATATTTTCATCAAATTTTGTTCTTTCATTGCTGTTTTGCTACTTTATTGGTTTGTCAACCATCGTGCTTCATTACTAGTAGACCATGTTCCGGTCCTGGCCATATGTGTTGTTTTTATTTTGTTGTTCTTATAGGTGCCCTGCCTGATTGGCCGGATTGGGGGGCAGTACAGGAAGCTGATTGGTCCATCCTACACTTCCTGGAGTTTTAAAAGTACGGTTCCCAACAGCTAGCGAGGCTCTTTCTGGCATCAGCACCTGTTTGCTGTTCTTGGTTTCCAAACCTTATTTAGCATTTTTGAATTGTTAGGTTTTGTGCCGTGGTTTTGTTTATAAATTGTATATTTTGTAAATAGTATTAAATCTGTAGGGGTGAACTGCCATTTTCTTTGGACTGTTTTCACATTAGGGAGTTAGGGTTAGCGATTTTCTTTTGGTTTGTTTATTTCTATCAGGCTAGCTAGCACTTTCTGTGGGAAATGGCTTATTTTGTTTATTATGTTGGCCTTGGTTAGCCCTGAGTTGTAGTGTCATGTTTTGTTTGACACTTTCTTTCGTTTAAAATAAATATCATTCTGTTGGAACATCTCGATCCTGGATTTTGGTTTGGGGATCGGAGAGGGAACATGCTAATTTATCTTTGTATGTTGCACCCTGACCCCCTAGACAGGGGCGTAACAGACCAGTACAGTTATAGTACTTTGTACTTTGCCACATTTATCTTCTTCTTAGCAAGTGTCATGCATTCTGCTTCTCCAGCGTTTTTAAGAGCTGTTGATGATGTCAAATGCAGCTTACGGCCACACCGCTCTCTAAGCGCCCGATCTCGTCCGATCTCGGCAGCCAAATAGGGCCGGGCCTGGTTAGTACTTGGTAGGAAGACCGCCTGGGAATACCAGGTGCTGTAAGCTTTTTTGCTTGGGTTTACGGGCAGCACAAGCTGGTGTTACTGCCTATTTATTCATAGAAATTGTTCTATATTTTCATCAAATTTTGTTCTTTCATTGCTGTTTTGCTACTTTATTGGTTTGCCAACCATCGTGCTTCATTACTAGTAGACCATGTTACGGTCCTGGCCATATGTGTTGTTTTTATTTTCTTGTTCTTATAGGTGCCCTGCCTGATTGGCCGGATTGGGGGGCAGTACAGGAAGCTGATTGGTCCATCCTACACTTCCTGGAGTTTTAAAAGTACGGTTCCCAACAGCTAGCGAGGCTCTTTCTGGCATCAGCACCTGTTTGCTGTTCTTGGTTTCCAAACCTTATTTAGCATTTTTGAATTGTTAGGTTTTGTGCCGTGGTTTTGTTTATAAATTGTATATTTTGTAAATAGTATTAAATCTGTAGGGGTGAACTGCCATTTTCTTTGGACTGTTTTCACATTAGGGAGTTAGGGTTAGCGACTGTCTTTTGGTTTGTTTATTTCTATCAGGCTAGCTAGCACTTTCTGTGGGAAATGGCTTATTTTGTTTATTGTGTTGGCCTTGGTTCGCCCTGAGTTGTAGTGTCATGTTTTGTTTGACACTTTCTTTCGTTTAAAATAAATATCATTCTGTTGGAACATCTCGATCCTGGATTTTGGTTTGGGGATCGGAGAGGGAACATGCTAATTTATCTTTGTATGTTGCACCCTGACCCCCTAGACAGGGGCGTAACAGACCAGTACAGTTATAGTACTTTGTACTTTGCCACATTTATCTTCTTCTTAGCAAGTGTCATGCATTCTGCTTCTCCAGCGTTTTTAAGAGCTGTTGATGATGTCAAATGCAGCTTACGGCCAAACTGCTCTCTAAGCGCCCGATCCCGTCCGATCTCGGCAGCCAAATAGGGCTGGGCCTTGTTAGTACTTGGTAGGAAGACCGCCTGGGAATACCACGTGCTGTAAGCTTCTTTGCTTGGGTTTACGGGCAACACAAGCTCGTGTTACTGCCTATTTATTCATAGAAATTGTACTATATTTTCATCAAATTTTGTTCTTTCATTGCTGTTTTGCTACTTTATTGGTTTGCCAACCATCGTGCTTCATTACTAGTAGACCATGTTACGGTCCTGGCCATATGTGTAGTTTTTATTTTCTTGTTCTTATAGGTGCCCTGCCTGATTGGCCGGATTGGGGGGCAGTACAGGAAGCTGATTGGTCCATCCTACACTTCCTGGAGTTTTAAAAGTACGGTTCCCAACAGCTAGCGAGGCTCTTTCTGGCATCAGCACCTGTTTGCTGTTCTTGGTTTCCAAACCTTATTTAGCATTTTTGAATTGTTAGGTTTTGTGCCGTGGTTTTGTTTATAAATTGTATATTTTGTAAATAGTATTAAATCTGTAGGGGTGGACTGCCATTTTCTTTGGACTGTTTTCACATTAGGGAGTTAGGGTTAGCGACTGTCTTTTGGTTTGTTTATTTCTATCAGGCTAGCTAGCACTTTCTGTGGGAAATGGCTTATTTTGTTTATTATGTTGGCCTTGGTTCGCCCTGAGTTGTAGTGTCATGTTTTGTTTGACACTTTCTTTCGTTTAAAATAAATATCATTCTGTTGGAACATCTCGATCCTGGATTTTGGTTTGGGGATCGGAGAGGGAACATGCTAATTTATCTTTGTATGTTGCACCCTGACCCCCTAGACAGGGGCGTAACAGACCAGTACAGTTATAGTACTTTGTACTTTGCCACATTTATCTTCTTCTTAGCAAGTGTCATGCATTCTGCTTCTCCAGCGTTTTTAAGAGCTGTTGATGATGTCAAATGCAGCTTACGGCCACACCGCTCTCTAAGCGCCCGATCTCGTCCGATCTCGGCAGCCAAATAGAGCCGGGCCTGGTTAGTACTTGGTAGGAAGACCGCCTGGGAATACCAGGTGCTGTAAGCTTTTTTGCTTGGGTTTACGGGCAGCACAAGCTGGTGTTACTGCCTATTTATTCATAGAAATTGTTCTATATTTTCATCAAATTTTGTTCTTTCATTGCTGTTTTGCTACTTTATTGGTTTGTCAACCATCGTGCTTCATTACTAGTAGACCATGTTCCGGTCCTGGCCATATGTGTTGTTTTTATTTTGTTGTTCTTATAGGTGCCCTGCCTGATTGGCCGGATTGGGGGGCAGTACAGGAAGCTGATTGGTCCATCCTACACTTCCTGGAGTTTTAAAAGTACGGTTCCCAACAGCTAGCGAGGCTCTTTCTGGCATCAGCACCTGTTTGCTGTTCTTGGTTTCCAAACCTTATTTAGCATTTTTGAATTGTTAGGTTTTGTGCCGTGGTTTTGTTTATAAATTGTATATTTTGTAAATAGTATTAAATCTGTAGGGGTGAACTGCCATTTTCTTTGGACTGTTTTCACATTAGGGAGTTAGGGTTAGCGATTTTCTTTTGGTTTGTTTATTTCTATCAGGCTAGCTAGCACTTTCTGTGGGAAATGGCTTATTTTGTTTATTATGTTGGCCTTGGTTAGCCCTGAGTTGTAGTGTCATGTTTTGTTTGACACTTTCTTTCGTTTAAAATAAATATCATTCTGTTGGAACATCTCGATCCTGGATTTTGGTTTGGGGATCGGAGAGGGAACATGCTAATTTATCTTTGTATGTTGCACCCTGACCCCCTAGACAGGGGCGTAACAGACCAGTACAGTTATAGTACTTTGTACTTTGCCACATTTATCTTCTTCTTAGCAAGTGTCATGCATTCTGCTTCTCCAGCGTTTTTAAGAGCTGTTGATGATGTCAAATGCAGCTTACGGCCACACCGCTCTCTAAGCGCCCGATCTCGTCCGATCTCGGCAGCCAAATAGGGCCGGGCCTGGTTAGTACTTGGTAGGAAGACCGCCTGGGAATACCAGGTGCTGTAAGCTTTTTTGCTTGGGTTTACGGGCAGCACAAGCTGGTGTTACTGCCTATTTATTCATAGAAATTGTTCTATATTTTCATCAAATTTTGTTCTTTCATTGCTGTTTTGCTACTTTATTGGTTTGCCAACCATCGTGCTTCATTACTAGTAGACCATGTTACGGTCCTGGCCATATGTGTTGTTTTTATTTTCTTGTTCTTATAGGTGCCCTGCCTGATTGGCCGGATTGGGGGGCAGTACAGGAAGCTGATTGGTCCATCCTACACTTCCTGGAGTTTTAAAAGTACGGTTCCCAACAGCTAGCGAGGCTCTTTCTGGCATCAGCACCTGTTTGCTGTTCTTGGTTTCCAAACCTTATTTAGCATTTTTGAATTGTTAGGTTTTGTGCCGTGGTTTTGTTTATAAATTGTATATTTTGTAAATAGTATTAAATCTGTAGGGGTGAACTGCCATTTTCTTTGGACTGTTTTCACATTAGGGAGTTAGGGTTAGCGACTGTCTTTTGGTTTGTTTATTTCTATCAGGCTAGCTAGCACTTTCTGTGGGAAATGGCTTATTTTGTTTATTGTGTTGGCCTTGGTTCGCCCTGAGTTGTAGTGTCATGTTTTGTTTGACACTTTCTTTCGTTTAAAATAAATATCATTCTGTTGGAACATCTCGATCCTGGATTTTGGTTTGGGGATCGGAGAGGGAACATGCTAATTTATCTTTGTATGTTGCACCCTGACCCCCTAGACAGGGGCGTAACAGACCAGTACAGTTATAGTACTTTGTACTTTGCCACATTTATCTTCTTCTTAGCAAGTGTCATGCATTCTGCTTCTCCAGCGTTTTTAAGAGCTGTTGATGATGTCAAATGCAGCTTACGGCCAAACTGCTCTCTAAGCGCCCGATCCCGTCCGATCTCGGCAGCCAAATAGGGCTGGGCCTTGTTAGTACTTGGTAGGAAGACCGCCTGGGAATACCACGTGCTGTAAGCTTCTTTGCTTGGGTTTACGGGCAACACAAGCTCGTGTTACTGCCTATTTATTCATAGAAATTGTACTATATTTTCATCAAATTTTGTTCTTTCATTGCTGTTTTGCTACTTTATTGGTTTGCCAACCATCGTGCTTCATTACTAGTAGACCATGTTACGGTCCTGGCCATATGTGTAGTTTTTATTTTCTTGTTCTTATAGGTGCCCTGCCTGATTGGCCGGATTGGGGGGCAGTACAGGAAGCTGATGGGTCCATCCTACACTTCCTGGAGTTTTAAAAGTACGGTTCCCAACAGCTAGCGAGGCTCTTTCTGGCAGCAGCACCTGTTTGCTGTTCTTGGTTTCCAAACCTTATTTAGCATTTTTGAATTGTTAGGTTTTGTGCCGTGGTTTTGTTTATAAATTGTATATTTTGTAAATAGTATTAAATCTGTAGGGGTGAACTGCCATTTTCTTTGGACTGTTTTCACATTAGGGAGTTAGGGTTAGCGACTGTCTTTTGGTTTGTTTATTTCTATCAGGCTAGCTAGCACTTTCTGTGGGAAATGGCTTATTTTGTTTATTATGTTGGCCTTGGTTCGCCCTGAGTTGTAGTGTCATGTTTTGTTTGACACTTTCTTTCGTTTAAAATAAATATCATTCTGTTGGAACATCTCGATCCTGGATTTTGGTTTGGGGATCGGAGAGGGAACATGCTAATTTATCTTTGTATGTTGCACCCTGACCCCCTAGACAGGGGCGTAACAGACCAGTACAGTTATAGTACTTTGTACTTTGCCACATTTATCTTCTTCTTAGCAAGTGTCATGCATTCTGCTTCTCCAGCGTTTTTAAGAGCTGTTGATGATGTCAAATGCAGCTTACGGCCACACCGCTCTCTAAGCGCCCGATCTCGTCCGATCTCGGCAGCCAAATAGAGCCGGGCCTGGTTAGTACTTGGTAGGAAGACCGCCTAGGAATACCAGGTGCTGTAAGCTTTTTTGCTTGGGTTTACGGGCAGCACAGCCTGGTGTTACTGCCGATTTATTCATAGAAATTGTTCTATATTTTCATGAAATTTTGTTCTTTCATTGCTGTTTTGCTACTTTATTGGTTTGTCAACCATCGTGCTTCTTTACTCCTAGACCAGTACCGTTTTAGTACTTTGCCACATTTATCTTCTTCTTAGCAAGTGTCATGCATTCTGCTTCTCCAGCGTTTTTAAGAGCTGTTGATGATGTCAAATGCAGCTTACGGCCACACCGCTCTCTAAGCGCCCGATCTCGTCCGATCTCGGCAGCCAAATAGAGCCGGGCCTGGTTAGTACTTGGTAGGAAGACCGCCTGGGAATACCAGGTGCTGTAAGCTTTTTTGCTTGGGTTTATGGGCCGCACAAGCTGGTGTTACTGCCTATTTATTCATAGAAATTGTTCTATATTTTCATCAAATTTTGTTCTTTCATTGCTGTTTTGCTACTTTATTGGTTTGCCAACCATCGTGCTTCATTACTAGTAGACCATGTTACGGTCCTGGCCATATGTGTTGTTTTTATTTTCTTGTTCTTATAGGTGCCCTGCCTGATTGGCCGGATTGGGGGGCAGTACAGGAAGCTGATTGGTCCATCCTACACTTCCTGGAGTTTTAAAAGTACGGTTCCCAACAGCTAGCGAGGCTCTTTCTGGCATCAGCACCTGTTTGCTGTTCTTGGTTTCCAAACCTTATTTAGCATTTTTGAATTGTTAGGTTTTGTGCCGTGGTTTTGTTTATAAATTGTATATTTTGTAAATAGTATTAAATCTGTAGGGGTGAACTGCCATTTTCTTTGGACTGTTTTCACATTAGGGAGTTAGGGTTAGCGACTGTCTTTTGGTTTGTTTATTTCTATCAGGCTAGCTAGCACTTTCTGTGGGAAATGGCTTATTTTGTTTATTATGTTGGCCTTGGTTCGCCCTGAGTTGTAGTGTCATGTTTTGTTTGACACTTTCTTTCGTTTAAAATAAATATCATTCTGTTGGAACATCTCGATCCTGGATTTTGGTTTGGGGATCGGAGAGGGAACATGCTAATTTATCTTTGTATGTTGCACCCTGACCCCCTAGACAAGGGCGTAACAGACCAGTACAGTTATAGTACTTTGTACTTTGCCACATTTATCTTCTTCTTAGCAAGTGTCATGCATTCTGCTTCTCTAGCGTTTTTAAGAGCTGTTGATGATGTCAAATGCAGCTTACGGCCACACCGCTCTCTAAGCGCCCGATCTCGTCCGATCTCGGCAGCCAAATAGGGCCGGGCCTGGTTAGTACTTGGTAGGAAGACCGCCTGGGAATACCAGGTGCTGTAAGCTTTTTTGCTTGGGTTTACGGGCAGCACAAGCTGGTGTTACTGCCTATTTATTCATAGAAATTGTTCTATATTTTCATCAAATTTTGTTCTTTCATTGCTGTTTTGCTACTTTATTGGTTTGCCAACCATCGTGCTTCATTACTAGTAGACCATGTTACGGTCCTGGCCATATGTGTTGTTTTTATTTTCTTGTTCTTATAGGTGCCCTGCCTGATTGGCCGGATTGGGGGGCAGTACAGGAAGCTGATTGGTCCATCCTACACTTCCTGGAGTTTTAAAAGTACGGTTCCCAACAGCTAGCGAGGCTCTTTCTGGCATCAGCACCTGTTTGCTGTTCTTGGTTTCCAAACCTTATTTAGCATTTTTGAATTGTTAGGTTTTGTGCCGTGGTTTTGTTTATAAATTGTATATTTTGTAAATAGTATTAAATCTGTAGGGGTGAACTGCCATTTTCTTTGGACTGTTTTCACATTAGGGAGTTAGGGTTAGCGACTGTCTTTTGGTTTGTTTATTTCTATCAGGCTAGCTAGCACTTTCTGTGGGAAATGGCTTATTTTGTTTATTATGTTGGCCTTGGTTCGCCCTGAGTTGTAGTGTCATGTTTTGTTTGACACTTTCTTTCGTTTAAAATAAATATCATTCTGTTGGAACATCTCGATCCTGGATTTTGGTTTGGGGATCGGAGAGGGAACATGCTAATTTATCTTTGTATGTTGCACCCTGACCCCCTAGACAAGGGCGTAACAGACCAGTACAGTTATAGTACTTTGTACTTTGCCACATTTATCTTCTTCTTAGCAAGTGTCATGCATTCTGCTTCTCTAGCGTTTTTAAGAGCTGTTGATGATGTCAAATGCAGCTTACGGCCACACCGCTCTCTAAGCGCCCGATCTCGTCCGATCTCGGCAGCCAAATAGGGCCGGGCCTGGTTAGTACTTGGTAGGAAGACCGCCTGGGAATACCAGGTGCTGTAAGCTTTTTTGCTTGGGTTTACGGGCAGCACAAGCTGGTGTTACTGCCTATTTATTCATAGAAATTGTTCTATATTTTCATCAAATTTTGTTCTTTCATTGCTGTTTTGCTACTTTATTGGTTTGCCAACCATCGTGCTTCATTACTAGTAGACCATGTTACGGTCCTGGCCATATGTGTTGTTTTTATTTTCTTGTTCTTATAGGTGCCCTGCCTGATTGGCCGGATTGGGGGGCAGTACAGGAAGCTGATTGGTCCATCCTACACTTCCTGGAGTTTTAAAAGTACGGTTCCCAACAGCTAGCCAGGCTCTTTCTGGCATCAGCACCTGTTTGCTGTTCTTGGTTTCCAAACCTTATTTAGCATTTTTGAATTGTTAGGTTTTGTGCCGTGGTTTTGTTTATAAATTGTATATTTTGTAAATAGTATTAAATCTGTAGGGGTGAACTGCCATTTTCTTTGGACTGTTTTCACATTAGGGAGTTAGGGTTAGCGACTGTCTTTTGGTTTGTTTATTTCTATCAGGCTAGCTAGCACTTTCTGTGGGAAATGGCTTATTTTGTTTATTGTGTTGGCCTTGGTTCGCCCTGAGTTGTAGTGTCATGTTTTGTTTGACACTTTCTTTCGTTTAAAATAAATATCATTCTGTTGGAACATCTCGATCCTGGATTTTGGTTTGGGGATCGGAGAGGGAACATGCTAATTTATCTTTGTATGTTGCACCCTGACCCCCTAGACAGGGGTGTAACAGACCAGTACAGTTATAGTACTTTGTACTTTGCCACATTTATCTTCTTCTTAGCAAGTGTCATGCATTCTGCTTCTCCAGCGTTTTTAAGAGCTGTTGATGATGTCAAATGCAGCTTACGGCCAAACTGCTCTCTAAGCGCCCGATCCCGTCCGATCTCGGCAGCCAAATAGGGCCGGGCCTTGTTAGTACTTGGTAGGAAGACCGCCTGGGAATACCACGTGCTGTAAGCTTCTTTGCTTGGGTTTACGGGCAACACAAGCTCGTGTTACTGCCTATTTATTCATAGAAATTGTACTATATTTTCATCAAATTTTGTTCTTTCATTGCTGTTTTGCTACTTTATTGGTTTGCCAACCATCGTGCTTCATTACTAGTAGACCATGTTACGGTCCTGGCCATATGTGTAGTTTTTATTTTCTTGTTCTTATAGGTGCCCTGCCTGATTGGCCGGATTGGGGGGCAGTACAGGAAGCTGATTGGTCCATCCTACACTTCCTGGAGTTTTAAAAGTACGGTTCCCAACAGCTAGCGAGGCTCTTTCTGGCAGCAGCACCTGTTTGCTGTTCTTGGTTTCCAAACCTTATTTAGCATTTTTGAATTGTTAGGTTTTGTGCCGTGGTTTTGTTTATAAATTGTATATTTTGTAAATAGTATTAAATCTGTAGGGGTGAACTGCCATTTTCTTTGGACTGTTTTCACATTAGGGAGTTAGGGTTAGCGACTGTCTTTTGGTTTGTTTATTTCTATCAGGCTAGCTAGCACTTTCTGTGGGAAATGGCTTATTTTGTTTATTATGTTGGCCTTGGTTCGCCCTGAGTTGTAGTGTCATGTTTTGTTTGACACTTTCTTTCGTTTAAAATAAATATCATTCTGTTGGAACATCTCGATCCTGGATTTTGGTTTGGGGATCGGAGAGGGAACATGCTAATTTATCTTTGTATGTTGCACCCTGACCCCCTAGACAGGGGCGTAACAGACCAGTACAGTTATAGTACTTTGTACTTTGCCACATTTATCTTCTTCTTAGCAAGTGTCATGCATTCTACTTCTCCAGCGTTTTTAAGAGCTGTTGATGATGTCAAATGCAGCTTACGGCCACACCGCTCTCTAAGCGCCCGATCTCGTCCGATCTCGGCAGCCAAATAGAGCCGGGCCTGGTTAGTACTTGGTAGGAAGACCGCCTGGGAATACCAGGTGCTGTAAGCTTTTTTGCTTGGGTTTACGAGCAGCACAAGCTGGTGTTACTGCCTATTTATTCATAGAAATTGTTCTATATTTTCATCAAATTTTGTTCTTTCATTGCTGTTTTGCTACTTTATTGGTTTGCAAACCATCGTGCTTCATTACTAGTAGACCATGTTACGGTCCTGGCCATATGTGTTGTTTTTATTTTCTTGTTCTTATAAGTGCCCTGCCTGATTGGCCGGATTGGGGGGCAGTACAGGAAGCTGATTGGTCCATCCTACACTTCCTGGAGTTTTAAAAGTACGGTTCCCAACAGCTAGCGAGGCTCTTTCTGGCATCAGCACCTGTTTGCTGTTCTTGGTTTCCAAACCTTATTTATCATTTTTGAATTGTTAGGTTTTGTGCCGTGGTTTTGTTTATAAATTGTATATTTTGTAAATAGTATTAAATCTGTAGGGGTGAACTGCCATTTTCTTTGGACTGTTTTCACATTAGGGGGTTAGGGTTAGCGACTGTCTTTTGGTTTGTTTATTTCTATCAGGCTAGCTAGCACTTTCTGTGGGAAATGGCTTATTTTGTTTATTGTGTTGGCCTTGGTTCGCCCTGAGTTGTAGTGTCATGTTTTGTTTGACACTTTCTTTCGTTTAAAATAAATATCATTCTGTTGGAACATCTCGATCCTGGATTTTGGTTTGGGGATCGGAGAGGGAACATGCTAATTTATCTTTGTATGTTGCACCCTGACCCCCTAGACAGGGGCGTAACAGACCAGTACAGTTATAGTACTTTGTACTTTGCCACATTTATCTTCTTCTTAGCAAGTGTCATGCATTCTACTTCTCCAGCGTTTTTAAGAGCTGTTGATGATGTCAAATGCAGCTTACGGCCACACCGCTCTCTAAGCGCCCGATCTCGTCCGATCTCGGCAGCCAAATAGAGCCGGGCCTGGTTAGTACTTGGTAGGAAGACCGCCTGGGAATACCAGGTGCTGTAAGCTTTTTTGCTTGGGTTTACGGGCAGCACAAGCTGGTGTTACTGCCTATTTATTCATAGAAATTGTTCTATATTTTCATCAAATTTTGTTCTTTCATTGCTGTTTTGCTACTTTATTGGTTTGCCAACCATCGTGCTTCATTACTAGTAGACCATGTTACGGTCCTGGCCATATGTGTTGTTTTTATTTTCTTGTTCTTATAGGTGCCCTGCCTGATTGGCCGGATTGGGGGGCAGTACAGGAAGCTGATTGGTCCATCCTACACTTCCTGGAGTTTTAAAAGTACGGTTCCCAACAGCTAGCGAGGCTCTTTCTGGCATCAGCACCTGTTTGCTGTTCTTGGTTTCCAAACCTTATTTAGCATTTTTGAATTGTTAGGTTTTGTGTCGTGGTTTTGTTTATAAATTGTATATTTTGTAAATAGTATTAAATCTGTAGGGGTGAACTGCCATTTTCTTTGGACTGTTTTCACATTAGGGAGTTAGGGTTAGCGACTGTCTTTTGGTTTGTTTATTTCTATCAGGCTAGCTAGCACTTTCTGTGGGAAATGGCTTATTTTGTTTATTATGTTGGCCTTGGTTCGCCCTGAGTTGTAGTGTCATGTTTTGTTTGACACTTTCTTTCGTTTAAAATAAATATCATTCTGTTGGAACATCTCGATCCTGGATTTTGGTTTGGGGATCGGAGAGGGAACATGCTAATTTATCTTTGTATGTTGCACCCTGACCCCCTAGACAAGGGCGTAACAGACCAGTACAGTTATAGTACTTTGTACTTTGCCACATTTATCTTCTTCTTAGCAAGTGTCATGCATTCTGCTTCTCTAGCGTTTTTAAGAGCTGTTGATGATGTCAAATGCAGCTTACGGCCACACCGCTCTCTAAGCGCCCGATCTCGTCCGATCTCGGCAGCCAAATAGAGCCGGGCCTGGTTAGTACTTGGTAGGAAGACCGCCTGGGAATACCAGGTGCTGTAAGCTTTTTTGCTTGGGTTTACGGGCAGCACAAGCTGGTGTTACTGCCTATTTATTCATAGAAATTGTTCTATATTTTCATCAAATTTTGTTCTTTCATTGCTGTTTTGCTACTTTATTGGTTTGCCAACCATCGTGCTTCATTACTAGTAGACCATGTTACGGTCCTGGCCATATGTGTTGTTTTTATTTTCTTGTTCTTATAGGTGCCCTGCCTGATTGGCCGGATTGGGGGGCAGTACAGGAAGCTGATTGGTCCATCCTACACTTCCTGGAGTTTTAAAAGTACGGTTCCCAACAGCTAGCGAGGCTCTTTCTGGCATCAGCACCTGTTTGCTGTTCTTGGTTTCCAAACCTTATTTAGCATTTTTGAATTGTTAGGTTTTGTGCCGTGGTTTTGTTTATAAATTGTATATTTTGTAAATAGTATTAAATCTGTAGGGGTGAACTGCCATTTTCTTTGGACTGTTTTCACATTAGGGAGTTAGGGTTAGCGACTGTCTTTTGGTTTGTTTATTTCTATCAGGCTAGCTAGCACTTTCTGTGGGAAATGGCTTATTTTGTTTATTGTGTTGGCCTTGGTTCGCCCTGAGTTGTAGTGTCATGTTTTGTTTGACACTTTCTTTCGTTTAAAATAAATATCATTCTGTTGGAACATCTCGATCCTGGATTTTGGTTTGGGGGTCGGAGAGGGAACATGCTAATTTATCTTTGTATGTTGCACCCTGACCCCCTAGACAGGGGCGTAACAGACCAGTACAGTTATAGTACTTTGTACTTTGCCACATTTATCTTCTTCTTAGCAAGTGTCATGCATTCTACTTCTCCAGCGTTTTTAAGAGCTGTTGATGATGTCAAATGCAGCTTACGGCCACACCGCTCTCTAAGCGCCCGATCTCGTCCGATCTCGGCAGCCAAATAGAGCCGGGCCTGGTTAGTACTTGGTAGGAAGACCGCCTGGGAATACCAGGTGCTGTAAGCTTTTTTGCTTGGGTTTACGGGCAGCACAAGCTGGTGTTACTGCCTATTTATTCATAGAAATTGTACTATATTTTCATCAAATTTTGTTCTTTCATTGCTGTTTTGCTACTTTATTGGTTTGCCAACCATCGTGCTTCATTACTAGTAGACCATGTTACGGTCCTGGCCATATGTGTAGTTTTTATTTTCTTGTTCTTATAGGTGCCCTGCCTGATTGGCCGGATTGGGGGGCAGTACAGGAAGCTGATTGGTCCATCCTACACTTCCTGGAGTTTTAAAAGTACGGTTCCCAACAGCTAGCGAGGCTCTTTCTGGCATCAGCACCTGTTTGCTGTTCTTGGTTTCTAAACCTTATTTAGCATTTTTGAATTGTTAGGTTTTGTGCCGTGGTTTTGTTTATAAATTGTATATTTTGTAAATAGTATTAAATCTGTAGGGGTGAACTGCCATTTTCTTTGGACTGTTTTCACATTAGGGAGTTAGGGTTAGCGACTGTCTTTTGGTTTGTTTATTTCTATCAGGCTAGCTAGCACTTTCTGTGGGAAATGGCTTATTTTGTTTATTATGTTGGCCTTGGTTCGCCCTGAGTTGTAGTGTCATGTTTTGTTTGACACTTTCTTTCGTTTAAAATAAATATCATTCTGTTGGAACATCTCGATCCTGGATTTTGGTTTGGGGATGGGAGAGGGAACATGCTAATTTATCTTTGTATGTTGCACCCTGACCCCCTAGACAGGGGCGTAACAGACCAGTACAGTTATAGTACTTTGTACTTTGCCACATTTATCTTCTTCTTAGCAAGTGTCATGCATTCTACTTCTCCAGCGTTTTTAAGAGCTGTTGATGATGTCAAATGCAGCTTACGGCCACACCGCTCTCTAAGCGCCCGATCTCGTCCGATCTTGGCAGCCAAATAGAGCCGGGCCTGGTTAGTACTTGGTAGGAAGACCGCCTGGGAATACCAGGTATTGTAAGCTTTTTTGCTTGGGTTTACGAGCAGCACAAGCTGGTGTTACTGCCTATTTATTCATAGAAATTGTTCTATATTTTCATCAAATTTTGTTCTTTCATTGCTGTTTTGCTACTTTATTGGTTTGCCAACCATCGTGCTTCATTACTAGTAGACCATGTTACGGTCCTGGCCATATGTGTTGTTTTTATTTTCTTGTTCTTATAGGTGCCCTGCCTGATTGGCCGGATTGGGGGGCAGTACAGGAAGCTGATTGGTCCATCCTACACTTCCTGGAGTTTTAAAAGTACGGTTCCCAACAGCTAGCGAGGCTCTTTCTGGCATCAGCACCTGTTTGCTGTTCTTGGTTTCCAAACCTTATTTAGCATTTTTGAATTGTTAGGTTTTGTGCCGTGGTTTTGTTTATAAATTGTATATTTTGTAAATAGTATTAAATCTGTAGGGGTGAACTGCCATTTTCTTTGGACTGTTTTCACATTAGGGAGTTAGGGTTAGCGACTGTCTTTTGGTTTGTTTATTTCTATCAGGCTAGCTAGCACTTTCTGTGGGAAATGGCTTATTTTGTTTATTGTGTTGGCCTTGGTTCGCCCTGAGTTGTAGTGTCATGTTTTGTTTGACACTTTCTTTCGTTTAAAATAAATATCATTCTGTTGGAACATCTCGATCCTGGATTTTGGTTTGGGGATCGGAGAGGGAACATGCTAATTTATCTTTGTATGTTGCACCCTGACCCCCTAGACAGGGGCGTAACAGACCAGTACAGTTATAGTACTTTGTACTTTGCCACATTTATCTTCTTCTTAGCAAGTGTCATGCATTCTACTTCTCCAGCGTTTTTAAGAGCTGTTGATGATGTCAAATGCAGCTTACGGCCACACCGCTCTCTAAGCGCCCGATCTCGTCCGATCTCGGCAGCCAAATAGAGCCGGGCCTGGTTAGTACTTGGTAGGAAGACCGCCTGGGAATACCAGGTGCTGTAAGCTTTTTTGCTTGGGTTTACGGGCAGCACAAGCTGGTGTTACTGCCTATTTATTCATAGAAATTGTTCTATATTTTCATCAAATTTTGTTCTTTCATTGCTGTTTTGCTACTTTATTGGTTTGCCAACCATCGTGCTTCATTACTAGTAGACCATGTTACGGTCCTGGCCATATGTGTGGTTTTTATTTTCTTGTTCTTATAGGTGCCCTGCCTGATTGGCCGGATTGGGGGGCAGTACAGGAAGCTGATTGGTCCATCCTACACTTCCTGGAGTTTTAAAAGTACGGTTCCCAACAGCTAGCGAGGCTCTTTCTGGCAGCAGCACCTGTTTGCTGTTCTTGGTTTCCAAACCTTATTTAGCATTTTTGAATTGTTAGGTTTTGTGCCGTGGTTTTGTTTATAAATTGTATATTTTGTAAATAGTATTAAATCTGTAGGGGTGAACTGCCATTTTCTTTGGACTGTTTTCACATTAGGGAGTTAGGGTTAGCGACTGTCTTTTGGTTTGTTTATTTCTATCAGGCTAGCTAGCACTTTCTGTGGGAAATGGCTTATTTTGTTTATTATGTTTGCCTTGGTTCGCCCTGAGTTGTAGTGTCATGTTTTGTTTGACACTTTCTTTCGTTTAAAATAAATATCATTCTGTTGGAACATCTCGATCCTGGATTTTGGTTTGGGGATCGGAGAGGGAACATGCTAATTTATCTTTGTATGTTTCACCCTGACCCCCTAGACAGGGGCGTAACAGACCAGTACAGTTATAGTACTTTGTACTTTGCCACATTTATCTTCTTCTTAGCAAGTGTCATGCATTCTGCTTCTCTAGCGTTTTTAAGAGCTGTTGATGATGTCAAATGCAGCTTACGGCCACACCGCTCTCTAAGCGCCCGATTGGAGGAGGAAAGGGGAGTGGTCTTTCCGAATCAGTGTGCTTCAGGTAGAGACACGCATGTGAGCTGCTCCGCGTTTGTCGCGCATTTTTCGTTTTCATATTAGTGTTTTGCCTAGCCAGTATAGTGAGTTTGAGTTTGTTTTCAATATCTTTATGAAACCCCCCGGCGGAGTTTCTCCGTTCGGGGGCGCCTTTATTTATTGTGGTTTCCTAGTTTTTGAACTTTTTTGGGTTTTCGTTTTTGAGCGAGTTCTAATAGACTACTCGTAATGGAGAACGGCAGAGGCAGGCGAGAAGAAGAAGCCTGGTTTACAGTGGCGGGATAAAGCGGAAGGAGGAGAATGGAAACGGAGAAAAATGGCGTCGGTGGGGAAAGCACATTGAGAGGGAACGAGCTGGAGCTGGCGGAGGAGACGAGGAAGTCGCTGAATAAAGGTGTCAAGCAGGTGGAGAAAAGGATGGAGATTGCAAAGGAGCGGCCTGGTCGGAGAATGGAGAATGACTGTGTGGCGGCGGATGAGAGACAACAGGGAGATCGGGTAAGCACGCGTTCGGTGCCGGGTGGAGTGACAGAGACGGGCAAAGAAATGCGGTATGATAGAGATTTGACTGTTTTGGCTGAGGTGGTGGGAGAGGAGAGAGTGAAGACAATGGAACTGCTGAGAGCAATGCGTGATGTGTGTGGAGGCATCGTGGCATTGCGGGAGACGGGGCCGAATAAATACGAGGTGACGGTCAAGAGCGAGGCTGGGAAAAAAAGACTCTTAGACGGATTTAAAGTGGGTAGAGCTGTGGTGATGGTTAAAACTTTAGCTATCGATGAATTGGTGGTGTCGTTTTTGAATCTGCCGGCCTATATTGCGGATGAGGACATTTTGGAAAAACTGGATGTGTGGGGGGTGAGAGCAATCTCTCCGATTAAAAGACGGTTATGGCCTGGGACTGATGTGGCGGATGGAACAAGATATGTTAAAGTTAAATTTAATGAAACTGTACAATCATTGCCATATTCCTCTAAATTTATGACGGCCACAGGGCCAGAATATTTTAGGGTTATCCATAATAATCAGGTTAAAGTGTGTAGGATGTGTCTACAGCCTGGACATATAGTTAGAGATTGCCCTGATTTTACATGCTTTAAGTGCAATAAACAGGGTCATTATGCACGTGAGTGTGATGCCTGGGCGCACAGGTGTGTTGCGTGCCATGCCCCAGCGGAGCAATGTAATTGCCGTAATGCAGGTGAAGGGGAAGGGGTGGTAAACCGGGACTCCATCTCTGATGATGAAAGGAGTAATGTCAGGCCTGCAGAGGAGCCAGCCCTGGGTAGCGAGACAGAGAGTGAGAATGAGCTTGGAGATGAGATGGTGTCACAGAGTGCTGACTTGTTGGTGCAAGAGGGCATAAGAAATGAGGGGGTCGATGAGTTGGGATCCAGTATGGATCATGTGCTGGCGGACTGGAGCGGGGATGCGGCGAGTCGCCCTGAAGGGGGCTGGCTAGACTCACCCCGGCCTGAGCCGAATGTGCCTCACTCGCAAAATGAAGTAGAATCCACCACTCGAATACCCACTTCTGATGTAGCCCCGCTGGCTCCCCAGGCTACTAGCGTGGACTCAGATTTGGAGATGGATGTCCAATGGGTAAAACAGGTTAGGAAGAGGGTACAGCAGGGTAAGCTAAGTGGAACTGAGGGAGGGTATAGAAATAAGGGTAAGAAATGTGCCAAAAAATGACAGGGCCGATTCTAGTTTTTTTGCTGGGAATGCTGCTTTTTTCTCAAAATTTGAATGGGCTTAAAAGCATTGAGAGAATTGAACAGGTTTGCGGGAAAATGCTGTGTGACATCCTGTGCGTCCAGGAATGCAGGTGGACCTCTGAGACAATAAAAAGCATAAAGTGCTTTTGGAGAGGGGATCTTTTTTATTCTCTATCCCCAGACAAAACTGCAGGGGTAGCAATCTTTGTGAAGCCTGGACTATTTGAGAGTGTCGTGCAAATTGCTAAGGATGATCAGGGAAGGCTACTGGTGATCGATGTAATTGAACAAAGTAGGAGATATAGAATTGTGAACCTATATGGGCCAAATAGTGAAGGAGAGAGGAGGGTTTTTTTCAGGCGCTGTAAAAGATGGACAGATGATCGCTCGGTGGTGATAGGGGACTGGAATGTGACGCTGGCTAGGATAGATGTGGGTGCCAACAATAAATTTAAGAATGACACTAGCAGGTCGGCTGTGTTTGAATGGATGGAAGAGTGTGATTTGATGGATGCATGGAGAGTACTGAACCCCGGTACCCGTGCGTATTCGCGCAGGCAAGTGGTGTTGGGCAGGCTGAAACAATCTAGAATAGATTTGTGCTTGCTAGCGTCGGGTTTGGTTCCGGTTTTAAATAACTGCAAATATGAGTTTTGCACTTGGAGTGATCATGCCTCTCTGAGAGTGGATCTGGGGGAGGGCAGAGTTCGGAGGAATGGGGGCTTATGGTGCTTTAATTCAAGCCTCTTAGAGGATGGTTTTTTTAGAGCAAAAATGGAGTCTTTTCTCTCTGCTCTTTGTGATCAAAGTGAGTTTGTGGTGGACATCATTGAGTGGTGGGAGCGCACTAAGTTAAAAATCAAGAAGCGCTGCATCGCATTGAGCAGAGAGAAAAGACAAAGAGAGAAAAGAGGGGAGGATGAGCTGAGGGACCGCCTGAAAAAGGAGCTTGAGTTGGTTGAGGCTGGGTGTGGACATCCGTTGGAGACGTATCTCGTGCTGAGGGAGCAGTTGAGACAGTTGGATGAGAGAAAATGCAGGGGTGCAATGATCCGCAGCAAAGCGCAGCATATGTTGAAAGGTGAGCGCTGTACTGCATTTTTTCTGGGCCTGGAAAAGAGGAAACAGTCCAAAACATATATTTCTGAAATAAAGGACTCGGAGGGTAACACACATACTGATTCAGTGGATATTTTACAAACCGTGCAAGATTTTTATTCCAGTTTATTTAGTAGGCAAGAGATTTCACAGATAAAGTTAAATCAAGTACTTGGGAAAATTAGCTGCTCCCTCAGTCACGAGGATGCGGCTTTATGTGATGAAAACATCCAGTTAGAAGAAGTGAAAGAGGCAATCTTAGCCCTGAATACATCAAGGAGCCCAGGTTCGGACGGTCTCTCAGCTGAATTCTACCAGCATTTCAGTCACCTGCTGGCCCCTGTCCTCTGTAGGCTGTTTTTTGCCATACAGGAGGAGGGCAGATGTGCAGAGTCCTTCCTGAGGGGAGTGATCACTCTTGTGTATAAAAATAAAGGGGAAAAATCTGACCTAGCGAACTATAGACCAATCAGCCTGCTCAACACTGACTATAAGATCCTGACTAAGGTACTGGGTTTTAGGCTCAAAGGAGTGATCGGCTCGATAATTGGGCCTACCCAGACTTACAGTATTCCGGGGAGGGATATTTCTGACTGCATCCTGTCAACAAAGTTGTCTTTCGAAAATCTAATGATGACAGGGGGCATATACCTCAGTGTTGATTTGGAGAAGGCATTTGACAGGGTCAGTCATGAGTTTCTCTTTGGATGTCTGGGGGTTTTTGGGTTCGGCCCAATTTTTCGAGAATGGGTGAAGTTGTTGTACAGCCGGGCTACTAGTGTCGTGAAATGTAACGGCCTCTTAACAGATCCTTTCCCCCTAGAGAGATCAGTGAGGCAGGGATGTCCGCTGTCTGCCATGCTATATGCAATTGTAGCAGAGCCTCTTGCGCAATGCATCTTAACCGATCCGCTTATCAAGGGGATAACATCTCCCAAAGGCAATGAGTTCAGAATAGCTCAGTATGCCGATGATATAAGCATTATGGTTAAAGATGGTGAGAGTTTGCAACAGGTGCTAAAGCACCTTGAAGCATATGAGCAGGCGGCGGGAGCCCGAGTGAATAGGGAGAAATCCAGCCTTATTTGTGGGCCCGGGTCTGCTCTAGGGGATGTGGGTCTGAATTTTAAAAGGGGTGAGACGGAGGTCAAGCTGCTTGGAATATATATTTGTCCTCAGCCGCTGGTCAGCGTCCGCAAAACCTGGGAGGAGAGGCTTGCGTGGTGTAGGTCCAGGCTGGGACTGTGGAAGATGAGAGGTCTTGGGCTGAAGGGAAGAGTGGTCATTTTAAACTCTATAATAGTGCCGGGGCTGGTCTATGCCATGCAGGTCTGTCACCTGCCGGGCGATGTACTGTCCGGACTGTGCAGCGCTATCAGTGGCTTCTTGTGGAAAGGCAAGGCCTTTACTATTGCGCACAAGACACTAGTTGGGCCATACGAAAAAGGGGGTTTGAATCTCTGCGATTTGAAAACTAAATTAGTATCTTTAAGACTAAAACTTTTTAAAAAATGGCTATGTGATAAAACTGATTATATTTGGAAGGACTATTTCGATGCAGAGATAAGGAGGAGGGGTGAGTGTGGGGAGTATAACTTATGCAGCAGTGCGCTGGCACGGCCTGTGGCAGATGCGGACCCACTTTTCCAGGAGGCCGCTGAGGCGTGGGTTCAGGTCTTGCCTCATCTAGAGTGCAAAATGTTTTCGAAAGAAGATGTACTTAAACAGCCAATCTTTGGGAACCCGCGTCTCGGTGGCCGGGAGAGATTGCTGGTTGGCCGGGGTGCCTTAAATGGGGCGTTTAACCAAATTGGGGAGGTTCTGGACCAGACAGGGGCCTTAAACCCTCTGGAAGTCCTTAAGAAAGTAAGAAGGAAAGGTGTGAACATCAGATGGACCAAGGTGTTACAATTCTGTACAGACATCGGTCAGAGAATGCCACTGGAATGGAGGGAGAAGTTGCAGGAAGCAGACGGTGGGCTGGTGGGGGATGGCAGAATTGATTTTTCACTCTCCGGTGATTGCAAAAATAGGGAATTTAAAGACTTACAGTCAAAATTTTGGTACAAGGTTCTAATTGACAAAATATTCAAACAGCCCACAGCAAACTCCTCATGGTCTCATGTGTTCCCTACCCGACCCACTTCTTCAATATGGACTAATATGCATGATAAATGGCTTCCCCCTGCAATAGCAAACTCAAACTTCCTGCTGCGTCACAGAAGGGTGCTGGTTTCTGTCGTCCTCCACCAGATTAGTAAGAGCACGTATGCGAGAACTTGTCCGGTCTGTAGGGTGGAAGATGAAGATTTTAACCACTTGTTGTTGTACTGTGAGGTCATACAAAAATTCAGGAATTGGGTAAAAAGTCTATTAAGAAATAAGTGTAAGGTGACTGGTTTGGAAGGTGAGGCATGGGATTGGGTGTGGTGTTTTGGGTTAGTGAAGGGACATACAAAAATAAATGTGGGATTAGTGAATTTTTTGTTGAGCGTAGCTCGTCATGTTGTGTATATAGCCAGAAATTATGCATTGTATGATGGGAAAAAGATGAGGAGGGTGTTGGTTTTTCAAAATATGGTGTCACATTATTTGGGTATTCTGTTTTCGCTTGATAATGAGGGGTTTCTTATTAAATGGGGGGTTAAAAATGATTTATGTGTGTTAGATGGGGAGGGTAGAATGCACTTTGATTTTGGGTGATCTTTTATTTGACCTATTATTATATGAGTATATGTATTGGTATGTATTTGTGTGTATATATATATATATATATATATATATGTATATATGTATATGTATGTGTATGTGTAGATGTAAATATATATAGGTACGGGTACATGAATGTATGTGTGTATAATGTATGCGTGTGTGTGTATATTTGTATGTATGTTTGTATGTATATATGTATGTATATGTATATAGATAGGGATATATATAAAGAGGTAGATGTGTGTAAATGTATGGGTATTTATATATATATATATAGATAGATAGATAGATAGATATGGATAGATATATGACATGTTTATAATGTTATCCCCCTATATTTATAAATATATGTATTTACATTAGAGAAATAGATCTTGCTTTAAGTTGTTTAATTTAGTTGAAAGAACTATGGATGTAATGTTTTGTTGATTTATCTCTGTATATACCTAATTTCTTTTTGTAGAGTGTATTTTTGATAATAAAAAGATAAAAAAAAAAAAAAAAAAAAATAAGCGCCCGATCCCGTCCGATCTCGGCAGCCAAATAGGGCCGGGCCTTGTTAGTACTTGGTAGGAAGACCGCCTGGGAATACCAGGTGCTGTAAGCTTTTTTGCTTGGGTTTACGGGCAGCACAAGCTGGTGTTACTGCCTATTTATTCATAGAAATTGTTCTATATTTTCATCAAATTTTGTTCTTTCATTGCTGTTTTGCTACTTTATTGGTTTGCCAACCATCGTGCTTCATTACTAGTAGACCATGTTACGGTCCTGGCCATATGTGTTGTTTTTATTTTGTTGTTCTTATAGGTGCCCTGCCTGATTGGCCGGATTTGGGGGAAGTACAGGAAGCTGATTGGTCCATCCTACACTTCCTGGAGTTTTAAAAGTACGGTTCCCAACAGCTAGCGAGGCTCTTTCTGGCAGCAGCACCTGTTTGCTGTTCTTGCTTTCCAAACCTTATTTAGCATTTTTGAATTGTTAGGTTTTGTACCGTGGTTTTGTTTATAAATTGTATATTTTGTAAATAGTATTAAATCTGTAGGGGTGAACTGCCATTTTCTTTGGACTGTTTTCACATTAGGGAGTTAGGGTTAGCGACTGTCTTTTGGTTTGTTTATTTCTATCAGGCTAGCTAGCACTTTCTGTGGGAAATGGCTTATTTTGTTTATTATGTTGGCCTTGGTTCGCCCTGAGTTGTAGTGTCATGTTTTGTTTGACACTTTCTTTCGTTTAAAATAAATATCATTCTGTTGGAACATCTCGATCCTGGATTTTGGTTTGGGGATCGGAGAGGGAACATGCTAATTTATCTTTGTATGTTGCACCCTGACCCCTACACAAGGGCGTAACAGACCAGTACAGTTATAGTACTTTGTACTTTGCCACATTTATCTTCTTCTTAGCAAGTGTCATGCATTCTGCTTCTCCAGCGTTTTTAAGAGCTGTTGATGATGTCAAATGCAGCTTACGGCCACACCGCTCTCTAAGCGCCCGATCTCGTCCGATTTCGGCAGCCAAATAGAGCCGGGCCTGGTTAGTACTTGGTAGGAAGACCGCCTGGGAATACCAGGTGCTGTAAGCTTTTTTGCTTGGGTTTACGGGCAGCACAAGCTGGTGTTACTGCCTATTTATTCATAGAAATTGTTCTATATTTTCATCAAATTTTGTTCTTTCATTACTGTTTTGCTACTTTATTGGTTTGCCAACCATCGTGCTTCATTACTAGTAGACCATGTTACGGTCCTGGCCATATGTGTTGTTTTTATTTTCTTGTTCTTATAGGTGCCCTGCCTGATTGGCCGGATTGGGGGGCAGTACAGGAAGCTGATTGGTCCATCCTACACTTCCTGGAGTTTTAAAAGTACGGTTCCCAACAGCTAGCGAGGCTCTTTCTGGCATCAGCACCTGTTTGCTGTTCTTGGTTTCCAAACCTCATTTAGCATTTTTGAATTGTTAGGTTTTGTGCCGTGGTTTTGTTTATAAATTGTATATTTTGTAAATAGTATTAAATCTGTAGGGGTGAACTGCCATTTTCTTTGGACTGTTTTCACATTAGGGAGTTAGGGTTAGCGACTGTCTTTTGGTTTGTTTATTTCTATCAGGCTAGCTAGCACTTTCTGTGGGAAATGGCTTATTTTGTTTATTGTGTTGGCCTTGGTTCGCCCTGAGTTGTAGTGTCATGTTTTGTTTGACACTTTCTTTCGTTTAAAATAAATATCATTCTGTTGGAACATCTCGATCCTGGATTTTGGTTTGGGGATCGGAGAGGGAACATGCTAATTTATCTTTGTATGTTGCACCCTGACCCCCTAGACAGGGGCGTAACAGACCAGTACAGTTATAGTACTTTGTACTTTGCCACATTTATCTTCTTCTTAGCAAGTGTCATGCATTCTGCTTCTCCAGCGTTTTTAAGAGCTGTTGATGATGTCAAATGCAGCTTACGGCCACACTGCTCTCTAAGCGCCCGATCCCGTCCGATCTCGGCAGCCAAATAGGGCCGGGCCTTGTTAGTACTTGGTAGGAAGACCGCCTGGGAATACCACGTGCTGTAAGCTTCTTTGCTTGGGTTTACGGGCAACACAAGCTCGTGTTACTGCCTATTTATTCATAGAAATTGTACTATATTTTCATCAAATTTTGTTCTTTCATTGCTGTTTTGCTACTTTATTGGTTTGCCAACCATCGTGCTTCATTACTAGTAGACCATGTTACGGTCCTGGCCATATGTGTAGTTTTTATTTTCTTGTTCTTATAGGTGCCCTGCCTGATTGGCCGGATTGGGGGGCAGTACAGGAAGCTGATTGGTCCATCCTTCACTTCCTGGAGTTTTAAAAGTACGGTTCCCAACAGCTAGCGAGGCTCTTTCTGGCAGCAGCACCTGTTTGCTGTTCTTGGTTTCCAAACCTTATTTAGCATTTTTGAATTGTTAGGTTTTGTGCCGTGGTTTTGTTTATAAATTGTATATTTTGTAAATAGTATTAAATCTGTAGGGGTGAACTGCCATTTTCTTTGGACTGTTTTCACATTAGGGAGTTAGGGTTAGCGACTGTCTTTTGGTTTGTTTATTTCTATCAGGCTAGCTAGCACTTTCTGTGGGAAATGGCTTATTTTGTTTATTATGTTGGCCTTGGTTCGCCCTGAGTTGTAGTGTCATGTTTTGTTTGACACTTTCTTTCGTTTAAAATAAATATCATTCTGTTGGAACATCTCGATCCTGGATTTTGGTTTGGGGATCGGAGAGGGAACATGCTAATTTATCTTTGTATGTTGCACCCTGACCCCCTAGACAGGGGCGTAACAGACCAGTACAGTTATAGTACTTTGTACTTTGCCACATTTATCTTCTTCTTAGCAAGTGTCATGCATTCTACTTCTCCAGCGTTTTTAAGAGCTGTTGATGATGTCAAATGCAGCTTACGGCCACACCGCTCTCTAAGCGCCCGATCTCGTCCGATCTCGGCAGCCAAATAGAGCCGGGCCTGGTTAGTACTTGGTAGGAAGACCGCCTGGGAATACCAGGTGCTGTAAGCTTTTTTGCTTGGGTTTACGGGCAGCACAAGCTGGTGTTACTGCCTATTTATTCATAGAAATTGTTCTATATTTTCATCAAATTTTGTTCTTACATTGCTGTTTTGCTACTTTATTGGTTTGCCAACCATCGTGCTTCATTACTAGTAGACCATGTTACGGTCCTGGCCATATGTGTTGTTTTTATTTTGTTGTTCTTATAGGTGCCCTGCCTGATTGGCCGGATTGGGGGGCAGTACAGGAAGCTGATTGGTCCATCCTACACTTCCTGGAGTTTTAAAAGTACGGTTCCCAACAGCTAGCGAGGCTCTTTCTGGCATCAGCACCTGTTTGCTGTTCTTGGTTTCCAAACCTTATTTAGCATTTTTGAATTGTTAGGTTTTGTGCCGTGGTTTTGTTTATAAATTGTATATTTTGTAAATAGTATTAAATCTGTAGGGGTGAACTGCCATTTTCTTTGGACTGTTTTCACATTAGGGAGTTAGGGTTAGCGACTGTCTTTTGGTTTGTTTATTTCTATCAGGCTAGCTAGCACTTTCTGTGGGAAATGGCTTATTTTGTTTATTATGTTGGCCTTGGTTCGCCCTGAGTTGTAGTGTCATGTTTTGTTTGACACTTTCTTTCGTTTAAAATAAATATCATTCTGTTGGAACATCTCGATTCTGGATTTTGGTTTGGGGATCGGAGAGGGAACATGCTAATTTATCTTTGTATGTTGCACCCTGACCCCTAGACAAGGGCGTAACAGACCAGTACAGTTATAGTACTTTGTACTTTGCCACATTTATCTTCTTCTTAGCAAGTGTCATGCATTCTGCTTCTCCAGCGTTTTTAAGAGCTGTTGATGATGTCAAATGCAGCTGACGGCCACACCGCTCTCTAAGCGCCCGATCCCATCCGATCTCGGCAGCCAAATAGGGCCGGGCCTTGTTAGTACTTGGTAGGAAGACCGCCTGGGAATACCACGTGCTGTAAGCTTCTTTGCTTGGGTTTACGGGCAACACAAGCTGGTGTTACTGCCTATTTATTCATAGAAATTGTACTATATTTTCATCAAATTTTGTTCTTTCATTGCTGTTTTGCTACTTTATTGGTTTGCCAACCATCGTGCTTCATTACTAGTAGACCATGTTACGGTCCTGGCCATATGTGTAGTTTTTATTTTCTTGTTCTTATAGGTGCCCTGCCTGATTGGCCGGATTGGGGGGCAGTACAGGAAGCTGATTGGTCCATCCTTCACTTCCTGGAGTTTTAAAAGTACGGTTCCCAACAGCTAGCGAGGCTCTTTCTGGCAGCAGCACCTGTTTGCTGTTCTTGGTTTCCAAACCTTATTTAGCATTTTTGAATTGTTAGGTTTTGTGCCGTGGTTTTGTTTATAAATTGTATATTTTGTAAATAGTATTAAATCTGTAGGGGTGAACTGCCATTTTCTTTGGACTGTTTTCACATTAGGGAGTTAGGGTTAGCGACTGTCTTTTGGTTTGTTTATTTCTATCAGGCTAGCTAGCACTTTCTGTGGGAAATGGCTTATTTTGTTTATTATGTTGGCCTTGGTTCGCCCTGAGTTGTAGTGTCATGTTTTGTTTGACACTTTCTTTCGTTTAAAATAAATATCATTCTGTTGGAACATCTCGATCCTGGATTTTGGTTTGGGGATCGGAGAGGGAACATGCTAATTTATCTTTGTATGTTGCACCCTGACCCCTAGACAAGGGCGTAACAGACCAGTACAGTTATAGTACTTTGTACTTTGCCACATTTATCTTCTTCTTAGCAAGTGTCATGCATTCTGCTTCTCCAGCGTTTTTAAGAGCTGTTGATGATGTCAAATGCAGCTTACGGCCACACCGCTCTCTAAGCGCCCGATCTCGTCCGATTTCGGCAGCCAAATAGAGCCGGGCCTGGTTAGTACTTGGTAGGAAGACCGCCTGGGAATACCAGGTGCTGTAAGCTTTTTTGCTTGGGTTTACGGGCAGCACAAGCTGGTGTTACTGCCTATTTATTCATAGAAATTGTTCTATATTTTCATCAAATTTTGTTCTTTCATTACTGTTTTGCTACTTTATTGGTTTGCCAACCATCGTGCTTCATTACTAGTAGACCATGTTACGGTCCTGGCCATATGTGTTGTTTTTATTTTTTTGTTCTTATAGGTGCCCTGCCTGATTGGCCGGATTGGGGGGCAGTACAGGAAGCTGATTGGTCCATCCTACACTTCCTGGAGTTTTAAAAGTACGGTTCCCAACAGCTAGCGAGGCTCTTTCTGGTATCAGCACCTGTTTGCTGTTCTTGGTTTCCAAACCTCATTTAGCATTTTTAAATTGTTAGGTTTTGTGCCGTGGTTTTGTTTATAAATTGTATATTTTGTAAATAGTATTAAATCTGTAGGGGTGAACTGCCATTTTCTTTGGACTTTTTTCACATTAGGGAGTTAGGGTTAGCGACTGTCTTTTGGTTTGTTTATTTCTATCAGGCTAGCTAGCACTTTCTGTGGGAAATGGCTTATTTTGTTTATTGTGTTGGCCTTGGTTCGCCCTGAGTTGTAGTGTCATGTTTTGTTTGACACTTTCTTTCGTTTAAAATAAATATCATTCTGTTGGAACATCTCGATCCTGGATTTTGGTTTGGGGATCGGAGAGGGAACATGCTAATTTATCTTTGTATGTTGCACCCTGACCCCCTAGACAGGGGCGTAACAGACCAGTACAGTTATAGTATTTTGTACTTTGCCACATTTATCTTCTTCTTAGCAAGTGTCATGCATTCTGCTTCTCCAGCGTTTTTAAGAGCTGTTGATGATGTCAAATGCAGCTTACGGCCACACTGCTCTCTAAGCGCCCGATCCCGTCCGATCTCGGCAGCCAAATAGGGCCGGGCCTTGTTAGTACTTGGTAGGAAGACCGCCTGGGAATACCACGTGCTGTAAGCTTCTTTGCTTGGGTTTACGGGCAACACAAGCTCGTGTTACTGCCTATTTATTCATAGAAATTGTACTATATTTTCATCAAATTTTGTTCTTTCATTGCTGTTTTGCTACTTTATTGGTTTGCCAACCATCGTGCTTCATTACTAGTAGACCATGTTACGGTCCTGGCCATATGTGTTGTTTTTATTTTGTTGTTCTTATAGGTGCCCTGCCTGATTGGCCGGATTGGGGGGCAGTACAGGAAGCTGATTGGTCCATCCTACACTTCCTGGAGTTTTAAAAGTACGGTTCCCAACAGCTAGCGAGGCTCTTTCTGGCATCAGCACCTGTTTGCTGTTCTTGGTTTCCAAACCTTATTTAGCATTTTTGAATTGTTAGGTTTTGTGCCGTGGTTTGGTTTATAAATTGTATATTTTGTAAATAGTATTAAATCTGTAGGGGTGAACTGCCATTTTCTTTGGACTGTTTTCACATTAGGGAGTTAGGGTTAGCGACTGTCTTTTGGTTTGTTTATTTCTTTCAGGCTAGCTAGCACTTTCTGTGGGAAATGGCTTATTTTGTTTATTATGTTGGCCTTGGTTGGCCCTGAGTTGTAGTGTCATGTTTTGTTTGACATATTCTTTCGTTTAAAATAAATATCATTCTGTTGGAACATCTCGATCCTGGATTTTGGTTTGGGGATCGGAGAGGGAACATGCTAATTTATCTTTGTATGTTGCACCCTGACCCCCTAGACAGGGGCGTAACAGACCAGTACAGTTATAGTACTTTGTACTTTGCCACATTTATCTTCTTCTTAGCAAGTGTCATGCATTCTGCTTCTCCAGCGTTTTTAAGAGCTGTTGATGATGTCAAATGCAGCTTACGGCCACACCGCTCTCTAAGCGCCCGATCCCGTCCGATCTCGGCAGCCAAATAGGGCCGGGCCTTGTTAGTACTTGGTAGGAAGACCGCCTGGGAATACCACGTGCTGAAGCTTCTTTGCTTGGGTTTACGGGCAGCACAAGCTGGTGTTACTGCCTATTTATTCATAGAAATTGTTCTATATTTTCATCAAATTTTGTTCTTTCATTGCTGTTTTGCTACTTTATTGGTTTGCCAACCATCGTGCTTCATTACTAGTAGACCATGTTACGGTCCTGGCCATATGTGTTGTTTTTATTTTCTTGTTCTTATAGGTGCCCTGCCTGATTGGCCGGATTGGGGGGCAGTACAGGAAGCTGATTGGTCCATCCTACACTTCCTGGAGTTTTAAAAGTACGGTTCCCAACAGCTAGCGAGGCTCTTTCTGGCATCAGCACCTGTTTGCTGTTCTTGGTTTCCAAACCTTATTTAGCATTTTTGAATTGTTAGGTTTTGTGCCGTGGTTTTGTTTATAAATTGTATATTTTGTAAATAGTATTAAATCTGTAGGGGTGAACTGCCATTTTCTTTGGACTGTTTTCACATTAGGGAGTTAGGGTTAGCGACTGTCTTTTGGTTTGTTTATTTCTATCAGGCTAGCTAGCACTTTCTGTGGGAAATGGCTTATTTTGTTTATTATGTTGGCCTTGGTTCGCCCTGAGTTGTAGTGTCATGTTTTGTTTGACACTTTCTTTCGTTTAAAATAAATATCATTCTGTTGGAACATCTCGATCCTGGATTTTGGTTTGGGGATCGGAGAGGGAACATGCTAATTTATCTTTGTATGTTGCACCCTGACCCCCTAGTCAAGTCAAGTGGCTTTTATTGTCATTTCTACTATACACAGTTGTTCACAGTACACAGTTGAAACGAGATAACGTTCCTCCAAGAACCAAGGTGCTACAAACAACACAAGTTATAATAAAGTGCATCGAGTGCAACCAAGTGCAAACAGTGCAGACGAAAAAACAGTACAGACGTACAGTGTAGACAGACAACACAAGTAACACAGGACAGGACACAAGACACAAGACCCAAGACAGTGCCGACCAGTAAACCTACTGTATACTATTTTACAGTACAGTACAGTTCAGTTAAGTGTGCTAGGGGTGTTAAAAAAAAGAGCAGCTTGTAAACGGTATAGTGCATTTAAATGTCCAGCATGTAAAAAAAGTGCAATTGCATTGGAATGTGCAAAAAAAAACAGCAGGTAAACAGTGTAGTGCAGTAAATGTAGAATGATAAAAGTAAATAAATAATAAATAAGTGGTGGTGGAATGAGATGAGTAGTGAGTGATGAGAATGTGCTGAGTTCGGTTTGCAGTGTGTTTAAGTTCTATTTCAGTTCTGTGTGTTGAGGAGCCTGATGGCTTGTGGGAAAAAACTGTTGCATAGTCTGGATGTGGTGGGCCGAATGCTTCGGAACCTCTTTCCTGATGGCAGGAGTGTGAAGAGTGTGTGTGATGGGTGTGTGCGGTCGTCCACAATGCTGTTGGCTTTGCGGATGCAGCGTGTGGTGTAAATGTGCATGATAGAGGGCAGAGAGACTCCGATGATCTTCTCAGCTGTCCTCACTATCCTCTGTAGGGTCTTGCGATCCGCGACGGTGCAGTTCCCAAACCAGGCAGTGATGCAGCTGCTCAGGATGCTCTCAATGGTCCCTCTGTAGAACATGGTCAGGATGGGGGGAGGGAGATGGGCTTTCCTCAGCCTTCTCAGGAAGTAGAGACGCTGCTGGGCCTTCTTGGTGATGGAGCTGGTGTTGACTGACCAGGTGAGGTTGTCCGCCAGATGAACACCAAGGAATTTGGTGCTCTTGACTATCTCCACTGAGGATCCATCGATGATCAATGGAGAATGGTCACCCTGTGCTCTCCTGAAGTCCACAACCATCTCTTTAGTTTTGTTAACGTTCAGAGACAGGTTGTTTGCTCCACACCAGGCTGTTAATCGTTGCACCTCCTCTCTGTAGGCTGACTCGTCGTTCTTGCTGATTAAACCCACCACGGTCGTGTCATCAGCAAACTTGACTAAGTGGTTTGAGCTGTGCATTGCTACACAGTCGTGCGTCAGCAGAGTGAACAGCAGAGGGCTGAGCACACAGCCCTGAGGGGCTCCAGTGCTCAGTGTGGTGGTGCTGGAGATGTTGTTCCCGATCCGGACTGACTGGGGTCTCCCAGTCAGGAAGTCCAGAATCCAGTTGCAGAGGGAGGTGTTCAGGCCCAGTATGCTCAATTTCTCAGTCAGGTGCTGAGGGATGATTGTGTTGAATGCTGAGCTGAAGTCAATGAACAGCATTCGTACGTATGAGTCCTTACTGTCCAGGTGGGTGAGGGCCAGATGGAGGGTCGTGGAGATGGCATCGTCCGTGGAACGATTTGGACGATACGCAAACTGCATGGGGTCCAGGGAGGTTGGGAGTTGGGTCTTAATGTGCCTCATGACGAGCCTCTCGAAGCACTTCATCACGATGGGTGTGAGCGCGACGGGACGGTAGTCATTGAGGCAGGAGACAGTAGACTTCTTAGGCACAGGCACGATGGTCGTTGCCTTGAGGCACGTAGGAACAACGTTGCTGCTCAGGGAGATGTTGAAGATGTCTGTGAAGACATCCGCTAGCTGTTCTGCGCACTCCCTGAGCACTCTGCCAGGAATGTTGTCTGGTCCAGCAGACTTCCGTGGGTTAACTCTGCATAGAGTTTTCCTCACTTCAGCTGTGGTTAGACAGAGCACCTGGTCACTGGGAGGTGGAGTGGACTTCCTCGCCTTCACGTTGTTCTGTGCCTCAAACCGGGCGTAGAAGTGGTTCAGCGCATCTGGGAGGGAGGCGTCGCGGTCACAATCAGGTGAAGTTGTCTTGTAGTTCGTGATCGCCTGGATGCCCTGCCACATGCGCCGGGTGTCTCCGCTGTCTTCGAAGTGGTCGTGGATTTTCTTTGAGTGTGCGCGCTTTGCCTCTCTAATGGCACGGGACAGTTTGGCCCTTGCTGTTCTCAAGGCCGTCTTGTCCCCTGTTCTGAAGGCAGCGTCTCTTTGTTTCAGCAGCGCACACACATTGGCATTTATCCACGGCTTCCTGTTGGAGCGTGTAGTGATGGTCTTGGAGATGGTCACATCGTCAACGCACTTGCTGATGTAGCTGGTTACTGTTGACGTGTATTCCTCCAAGTTGATGGAATCGCCGTTGGTTGCGGCCTCCCTAAACATGTCCCAGTCAGTGCACTCAAAACAGTCTTGAAGAGCAGAAGTAGCTCCTGCTGGCCAGGTTTTCACCTGTTTCAGAACCGGTTTAGAGCGTCTGACGAGCGGTCTGTATGCTGGAATTAGCATAACCGAGATGTGGTCTGAGTAGCCGAGATGGGGGCGGGGCTCCGCACGATACGCGCCGGGGATGTTTGTGTAAACAAGATCCAGCGTGTTCCCTCCTCTCGTTGCAAAGTCCACATGCTGATGAAGTTTAGGGAGCACAGTCCTGAGATTCGCATGGTTGAAATCTCCGGCAATAATAAACAGTCCGTCGGGGTGAGCGTTCTGCAGGTCGCTAATAGCACCGTAGAGTTCACACAGTGCCTCCTTAGCATTAGCGCTGGGGGGAATGTACACTCCGACAATGAAAACAGTGGTGAATTCCCGTGGTAAATAGAACGGTCTGCATCTAACAGTCACAAACTCCACTAGCGATGAGCAGAAACGTGAGACAAGCACAGAGTTCTTGCACCACTCCGTGTTGATGTAAACACACACGCCACCACCGCGAGTCTTACCGCACAGAGCAGCGTTTCTGTCGGCGCGAAACACGGTTAGCCCGTCTAGCTGGATGGCGGCTTCCGGAACTCTGTCACTGAGCCACGTCTCCGTGAAAACAAAGATGCAGCAGTCTCTGAATTCTCGCCGCGTGGTCCGCTGGAGTCGGATTTAGTCTAGTTTATTGTCCAGGGAGCAGACGTTGGAGAGGAGAATGGACGGTAGAGCCGGCCGGCTAGGGTTAGCATTTAGCCTAGCACGGACACCCGCCCGCTTGCCGCGCTTCCGCTTCCTCGAGCAGCGCTTCCGACGTCCCCTCACCTGGCCACCGGCGTCAGGTGACACCGAGGGCTGGGGGCCTGGTATTTGTCGCTGGGGTCGTAGCAAGCCGAGGTCGCGAAGGTTACCAATTACTTCCTCGTGCAGATTATTGTATGTATGAACCCTGTGCCGCAGCAATGTCTGGCGGTCGTAAACATGAACACAGCTGACTGTGGTGTCCATGTACTGTAAAGGGTCTGGCTAAATACGGCAAAAACACCATTTGTTGGATCCGGAGAGGCCGCTGCGAGCTACTGCCGCGCCGCCATCTTGTTCCACAGCCTAGACAGGGGCGTAACAGACCAGTACAGTTATAGTACTTTGTACTTTGCCACATTTATCTTCTTCTTAGCAAGTGTCATGCATTCTGCTTCTCCAGCGTTTTTAAGAGCTGTTGATGATGTCAAATGCAGCTTACGGCCACACTGCTCTCTAAGCGCCCGATCCCGTCCGATCTCGGCAGCCAAATAGGGCCGGGCCTTGTTAGTACTTGGTAGGAAGACCGCCTGGGAATACCACGTGCTGTAAGCTTCTTTGCTTGGGTTTACGGGCAGCACAAGCTGGTGTTACTGCCTATTTATTCATAGAAATTGTTCTATATTTTCATCAAATTTTGTTCTTTCATTGCTGTTTTGCTACTTTATTGGTTTGCCAACCATCGTGCTTCATTACTAGTAGACCATGTTACGGTCCTGGCCATATGTGTTGTTTTTATTTTCTTGTTCTTATAGGTGCCCTGCCTGATTGGCCGGATTGGGGGGCAGTACAGGAAGCTGATTGGTCCATCCTACACTTCCTGGAGTTTTAAAAGTACGGTTCCCAACAGCTAGCGAGGCTCTTTCTGGCATCAGCACCTGTTTGCTGTTCTTGCTTTCCAAACCTTATTTAGCATTTTTGAATTGTTAGGTTTTGTGCCGTGGTTTTGTTTATAAATTGTATATTTTGTAAATAGTATTAAATCTGTAGGGGTGAACTGCCATTTTCTTTGGACTGTTTTCACATTAGGGAGTTAGGGTTAGCGACTGTCTTTTGGTTTGTTTATTTCTATCAGGCTAGCTAGCACTTTCTGTGGGAAATGGCTTATTTTGTTTATTATGTTGGCCTTGGTTCGCCCTGAGTTGTAGTGTCATGTTTTGTTTGACACTTTCTTTCGTTTAAAATAAATATCATTCTGTTGGAACATCTCGATCCTGGATTTTGGTTTGGGGATCGGAGAGGGAACATGCTAATTTATCTTTGTATGTTGCACCCTGACCCCCTAGACAGGGGCGTAACAGACCAGTACAGTTATAGTACTTTGTACTTTGCCACATTTATCTTCTTCTTAGCAAGTGTCATGCATTCTGCTTCTCCAGCGTTTTTAAGAGCTGTTGATGATGTCAAATGCAGCTTACGGCCACACCGCTCTCTAAGCGCCCGATCCCGTCCGATCTCGGCAGCCAAATAGGGCCGGGCCTTGTTAGTACTTGGTAGGAAGACCGCCTGGGAATACCACGTGCTGTAAGCTTCTTTGCTTGGGTTTACGGGCAGCACAAGCTGGTGTTACTGCCTATTTATTCATAGAAATTGTACTATATTTTCATCAAATTTTGTTCTTTCATTGCTGTTTTGCTACTTTATTGGTTTGCCAACCATCGTGCTTCATTACTAGTAGACCATGTTACGGTCCTGGCCATATGTGTTGTTTTTATTTTCTTGTTCTTATAAGTGCCCTGCCTGATTGGCCGGATTGGGGGGCAGTACAGGAAGCTGATTGGTCCATCCTACACTTCCTGGAGTTTTAAAAGTACGGTTCCCAACAGCTAGCGAGGCTCTTTCTGGCATCAGCACCTGTTTGCTGTTCTTGGTTTCCAAACCTTATTTAGCATTTTTGAATTGTTAGGTTTTGTGCCGTGGTTTTGTTTATAAATTGTATATTTTGTAAATAGTATTAAATCTGTAGGGGTGAACTGCCATTTTCTTTGGAACGTTTTTCACATTAGGGAGTTAGGGTTAGCGACTGTCTTTTGGTTTGTTTATTTCTATCAGGCTAGCTAGCACTTTCTGTGGGAAATGGCTTATTTTGTTTATTATGTTGGCCTTGGTTCGCCCTGAGTTGTAGTGTCATGTTTTGTTTGACACTTTCTTTCGTTTAAAATAAATATCATTCTGTTGGAACATCTCGATCCTGGATTTTGGTTTGGGGATCGGAGAGGGAACATGCTAATTTATCTTTGTATGTTGCACCCTGACCCCCTAGACAGGGGCCTAACAGACCAGTACAGTTATAGTACTTTGTACTTTGCCACATTTATCTTCTTCTTAGCAAGTGTCATGCATTCTGCTTCTCCAGCGTTTTTAAGAGCTGTTGATGATGTCAAATGCAGCTTACGGCCACACTGCTCTCTAAGCGCCCGATCCCGTCCGATCTCGGCAGCCAAATAGGGCCGGGCCTTGTTAGTACTTGGTAGGAAGACCACCTGGGAATACCAGGTGCTGTAAGCTTTTTTGCTTGAGTTTACGGGCAGCACAAGCTGGTGTTACTGCCTATTTATTCATAGAAATTGTTCTATATTTTCATCAAATTTTGTTCTTTCATTGCTGTTTTGCTACTTTATTGGTTTGCCAACCATCGTGCTTCATTACTAGTAGACCATGTTACGGTCCTGGCCATATGTGTTGTTTTTATTTTCTTGTTCTTATAGGTGCCCTGCCTGATTGGCCGGATTGGGGGGCAGTACAGGAAGCTGATTGGTCCATCCTACACTTCCTGGAGTTTTAAAAGTACGGTTCCCAACAGCTAGCGAGGCTCTTTCTGGCATCAGCACCTGTTTGCTGTTCTTGCTTTCCAAACCTTATTTAGCATTTTTGAATTGTTAGGTTTTGTGCCGTGGTTTTGTTTATAAATTGTATATTTTGTAAATAGTATTAAATCTGTAGGGGTGAACTGCCATTTTCTTTGGACTGTTTTCACATTAGGGAGTTAGGGTTAGCGACTGTCTTTTGGTTTGTTTATTTCTATCAGGCTAGCTAGCACTTTCTGTGGGAAATGGCTTATTTTGTTTATTATGTTGGCCTTGGTTCGCCCTGAGTTGTAGTGTCATGTTTTGTTTGACACTTTCTTTCGTTTAAAATAAATATCATTCTGTTGGAACATCTCGATCCTGGATTTTGGTTTGGGGATCGGAGAGGGAACATGCTAATTTATCTTTGTATGTTGCACCCTGACCCCCTAGACAGGGGCGTAACAGACCAGTACAGTTATAGTACTTTGTACTTTGCCACATTTATCTTCTTCTTAGCAAGTGTCATGCATTCTGCTTCTCCAGCGTTTTTAAGAGCTGTTGATGATGTCAAATGCAGCTTACGGCCACACCGCTCTCTAAGCGCCCGATCCCGTCCGATCTCGGCAGCCAAATAGGGCCGGGCCTTGTTAGTACTTGGTAGGAAGACCGCCTGGGAATACCACGTGCTGTAAGCTTCTTTGCTTGGGTTTACGGGCAGCACAAGCTGGTGTTACTGCCTATTTATTCATAGAAATTGTACTATATTTTCATCAAATTTTGTTCTTTCATTGCTGTTTTGCTACTTTATTGGTTTGCCAACCATCGTGCTTCATTACTAGTAGACCATGTTACGGTCCTGGCCATATGTGTTGTTTTTATTTTCTTGTTCTTATAGGTGCCCTGCCTGATTGGCCGGATTGGGGGGCAGTACAGGAAGCTGATTGGTCCATCCTACACTTCCTGGAGTTTTAAAAGTACGGTTCCCAACAGCTAGCGAGGCTCTTTCTGGCATCAGCACCTGTTTGCTGTTCTTGGTTTCCAAACCTTATTTAGCATTTTTGAATTGTTAGGTTTTGTGCCGTGGTTTTGTTTATAAATTGTATATTTTGTAAATAGTATTAAATCTGTAGGGGTGAACTGCCATTTTCTTTGGACTGTTTTCACATTAGGGAGTTAGGGTTAGCGACTGTCTTTTGGTTTGTTTATTTCTATCAGGCTAGCTAGCACTTTCTGTGGGAAATGGCTTATTTTGTTTATTATGTTGGCCTTGGTTCGCCCTGAGTTGTAGTGTCATGTTTTGTTTGACACTTTCTTTCGTTTAAAATAAATATCATTCTGTTGGAACATCTCGATCCTGGAGTTTGGTTTGGGGATCGGAGAGGGAACATGCTAATTTATCTTTGTATGTTTCACCCTGACCCCCTAGACAGGGGCGTAACAGACCAGTACAGTTATAGTACTTTGTACTTTGCCACATTTATCTTCTTCTTAGCAAGTGTCATGCATTCTGCTTCTCTAGCGTTTTTAAGAGCTGTTGATGATGTCAAATGCAGCTTACGGCCACACCGCTCTCTAAGCGCCCGATCTCGTCCGATCTCGGCAGCCAAATAGAGCCGGGCCTGGTTAGTACTTGGTAGGAAGACCGCCTGGGAATACCAGGTGCTGTAAGCTTTTTTGCTTGGGTTTACGGGCAGCACAAGCTGGTGTTACTGCCTATTTATTCATAGAAATTGTTCTATATTTTCATCAAATTTTGTTCTTTCATTGCTGTTTTGCTACTTTATTGGTTTGCCAACCATCGTGCTTCATTACTAGTAGACCATGTTACGGTCCTGGCCATATGTGTTGTTTTTATTTTCTTGTTCTTATAGGTGCCCTGCCTGATTGGCCGGATTGGGGGGCAGTACAGGAAGCTGATTGGTCCATCCTACACTTCCTGGAGTTTTAAAAGTACGGTTCCCAACAGCTAGCGAGGCTCTTTCTGGCATCAGCACCTGTTTGCTGTTCTTGGTTTCCAAACCTTATTTAGCATTTTTGAATTGTTAGGTTTTGTGCCGTGGTTTTGTTTATAAATTGTATATTTTGTAAATAGTATTAAATCTGTAGGGGTGAACTGCCATTTTCTTTGGACTGTTTTCACATTAGGGAGTTAGGGTTAGCGACTGTCTTTTGGTTTGTTTATTTCTATCAGGCTAGCTAGCACTTTCTGTGGGAAATGGCTTATTTTGTTTATTATGTTGGCCTTGGTTCGCCCTGAGTTGTAGTGTCATGTTTTGTTTGACACTTTCTTTCGTTTAAAATAAATATCATTCTGTTGGAACATCTCGATCCTGGATTTTGGTTTGGGGATCGGAGAGGGAACATGCTAATTTATCTTTGTATGTTGCACCCTGACCCCCTAGACAGGGGCGTAACAGACCAGTACAGTTATAGTACTTTGTACTTTGCCACATTTATCTTCTTCTTAGCAAGTGTCATGCATTCTGCTTCTCCAGCGTTTTTAAGAGCTGTTGATGATGTCAAATGCAGCTTACGGCCACACCGCTCTCTAAGCGCCCGATCTCGTCCGATCTCGGCAGCCAAATAGAGCCGGGCCTGGTTAGTACTTGGTAAGAAGACCACCTGGGAATACCAGGTGCTGTAAGCTTTTTTGCTTGGGTTTACGGGCAGCACAAGCTGGTGTTACTGCCTATTTATTCATAGAAATTGTTCTATATTTTCATCAAATTTTGTTCTTTCATTGCTGTTTTGCTACTTTATTGGTTTGTCAACCATCGTGCTTTATTACTAGTAGACCATGTTACGGTCCTGGCCATATGTGTTGTTTTTATTTTCTTGTTCTTATAGGTGCCCTTCTTGATTGGCCGGATTTGGGGGAAGTACAGGAAGCTGATTGGTCCATCCTACACTTCCTGGAGTTTTAAAAGTACGGTTCCCAACAGCTAGCGAGGCTCTTTCTGGCAGCAGCACCTGTTTGCTGTTCTTGGTTTCCAAACCTTATTTAGCATTTTTGAATTGTTAGGTTTTGTGCCGTGGTTTTGTTTATAAATTGTATATTTTGTAAATAGTATTAAATCTGTAGGGGTGGACTGCCATTTTCTTTTGATTGTTTTCTCTTGTTTTCACATTAGGGAGTTAGGGTTAGCGACTGTCTTTTGGTTTGTTTATTTCTATCAGGCTAGCTAGCACTTTCTGTGGGAAATGGCTTATTTTGTTTATTATGTTGGCCTTGGTTCGCCCTGAGTTGTAGTGTCATGTTTTGTTTGACACTTTCTTTCGTTTAAAATAAATATCATTCTGTTGGAACATCTCGATCCTGGATTTTGGTTTGGGGATCGGAGAGGGAACATGCTAATTTATCTTTGTATGTTGCACCCTGACCCCCTAGACAGGGGCGTAACAGACCAGTACAGTTATAGTACTTTGTACTTTGCCACATTTATCTTCTTCTTACCAAGTGTCATGCATTCTGCTTCTCCAGCGTTTTTAAGAGCTGTTGATGATGTCAAATGCAGCTTACGGCCACACCGCTCTCTAAGCGCCCGATCCCGTCCGATCTCGGCAGCCAAATAGGGCCGGGCCTTGTTAGTACTTGGTAGGAAGACCGCCTGGGAATACCACGTGCTGTAAGCTTCTTTTCTTGGGTTTACGGGCAGCACAAGCTGGTGTTACTGCCTATTTATTCATAGAAATTGTACTATATTTTTATCAAATTTTGTTCTTTCATTGCTGTTTTGCTACTTTATTGGTTTGCCAACCATCGTGCTTCATTACTAGTAGACCATGTTACGGTCCTGGCCATATGTGTTGTTTTTATTTTCTTGTTCTTATAGGTGCCCTGCCTGATTGGCCGGATTGGGGGGCAGTACAGGAAGCTGATTGGTCCATCCTACACTTCCTGGAGTTTTAAAAGTACAGTTCCCAACAGCTAGCGAGGCTCTTTCTGGCATCAGCACCTGTTTGCTGTTCTTGGTTTCCAAACCTTATTTAGCATTTTTGAATTGTTAGGTTTTGTGCCGTGGTTTTGTTTATAAATTGTATATTTTGTAAATAGTATTAAATCTGTAGGGGTGAACTGCCATTTTCTTTGGACTGTTTTCACATTAGGGAGTTAGGGTTAGCGACTGTCTTTTGGTTTGTTTATTTCTATCAGGCTAGCTAGCACTTTCTGTGGGAAATGGCTTATTTTGTTTATTATGTTGGCCTTGGTTCGCCCTGAGTTGTAGTGTCATGTTTTGTTTGACACTTTCTTTCGTTTAAAATAAATATCATTTTGTTGGAACATCTCGATCCTGGATTTTGGTTTGGGGATCGGAGAGGGAACATGCTAATTTATCTTTGTATGTTTCACCCTGACCCCCTAGACAGGGGCGTAACAGACCAGTACAGTTATAGTACTTTGTACTTTGCCACATTTATCTTCTTCTTAGCAAGTGTCATGCATTCTGCTTCTCTAGCGTTTTTAAGAGCTGTTGATGATGTCAAATGCAGCTAACGGCCACACCGCTCTCTAAGCGCCCGATCTCGTCCGATCTCGGCAGCCAAATAGAGCCGGGCCTGGTTAGTACTTGGTAGGAAGACCGCCTGGGAATACCAGGTGCTGTAAGCTTTTTTGCTTGGGTTTACGGGCAGCACAAGCTGGTGTTACTGCCTATTTATTCATAGAAATTGTTCTATATTTTCATCAAATTTTGTTCTTTCATTGCTGTTTTGCTACTTTATTGGTTTGCCAACCATCGTGCTTCATTACTAGTAGACCATGTTACGGTCCTGGCCATATGTGTTGTTTTTATTTTCTTGTTCTTATAGGTGCCCTGCCTGATTGGCCGGATTGGGGGGCAGTACAGGAAGCTGATTGGTCCATCCTACACTTCCTGGAGTTTTAAAAGTACAGTTCCCAACAGCTAGCGAGGCTCTTTCTGGCATCAGCACCTGTTTGCTGTTCTTGGTTTCCAAACCTTATTTAGCATTTTTGAATTGTTAGGTTTTGTGCCGTGGTTTTGTTTATAAATTGTATATTTTGTAAATAGTATTAAATCTGTAGGGGTGAACTGCCATTTTCTTTGGACTGTTTTCACATTAGGGAGTTAGGGTTAGCGACTGTCTTTTGGTTTGTTTATTTCTATCAGGCTAGCTAGCACTTTCTGTGGGAAATGGCTTATTTTGTTTATTATGTTGGCCTTGGTTCGCCCTGAGTTGTAGTGTCATGTTTTGTTTGACACTTTCTTTCGTTTAAAATAAATATCATTCTGTTGGAACATCTCGATCCTGGATTTTGGTTTGGGGATCGGAGAGGGAACATGCTAATTTATCTTTGTATGTTGCACCCTGACCCCCTAGACAGGGGCGTAACAGACCAGTACAGTTATAGTACTTTGTACTTTGCCACATTTATCTTCTTCTTAGCAAGTGTCATGCATTCTGCTTCTCCAGCGTTTTTAAGAGCTGTTGATGATGTCAAATGCAGCTTACGGCCACACCGCTCTCTAAGCGCCCGATCTCGTCCGATCTCGGCAGCCAAATAGAGCCGGGCCTGGTTAGTACTTGGTAGGAAGACCGCCTGGGAATACCAGGTGCTGTAAGCTTTTTTGCTTGGGTTTACGGGCAGCACAAGCTGGTGTTACTGCCTATTTATTCATAGAAATTGTTCTATATTTTCATCAAATTTTGTTCTTTCATTGCTGTTTTGCTACTTTATTGGTTTGTCAACCATCGTGCTTCATTACTAGTAGACCATGTTACGGTCCTGGCCATATGTGTTGTTTTTATTTTGTTGTTCTTATAGGTGCCCTGCCTGATTGGCCGGATTTGGGGGAAGTACAGGAAGCTGATTGGTCCATCCTACACTTCCTGGAGTTTTAAAAGTACGGTTCCCAACAGCTAGCGAGGCTCTTTCTGGCATCAGCACCTGTTTGCTGTTCTTGGTTTCCAAACCTTATTTAGCATTTTAGAATTGTTAGGTTTTGTGCCGTGGTTTTGTTTATAAATTGTATATTTTGTAAATAGTATTAAATCTGTAGGGGTGAACTGCCATTTTTTTTGGACTGTTTTCACATTAGGGAGTTAGGGTTAGCGACTGTCTTTTGGTTTGTTTATTTCTATCAGGCTAGCTAGCACTTTCTGTGGGAAATGGCTTATTTTGTTTATTATGTTGGCCTTGGTTCGCCCTGAGTTGTAGTGTCATGTTTTGTTTGACACTTTCTTTCGTTTAAAATAAATATCATTCTGTTGGAACATCTCGATCCTGGATTTTGGTTTGGGGATCGGAGAGGGAACATGCTAATTTATCTTTGTATGTTGCACCCTGACCCCCTAGACAGGGCCGTAACAGACCAGTACAGTTATAGTACTTTGTACTTTGCCACATTTATCTTCTTCTTAGCAAGTGTCATGAATTCTGCTTCTCCAGCGTTTTTAAGAGCTGTTGATGATGTCAAATGCAGCTTACGGCCACACCGCTCTCTAAGCGCCCGATCTCGTCCGATCTAGGCAGCCAAATAGAGCCGGGCCTGGTTAGTACTTGGTAGGAAGACCGCCTGGGAATACCAGGTGCTGTAAGCTTTTTTGCTTGGGTTTACGGGCAGCACAAGCTGGTGTTACTGCCTATTTATTCATAGAAATTGTTCTATATTTTCATCAAATTTTGTTCTTTCATTGCTGTTTTGCTACTTTATTGGTTTGTCAACCATCGTGCTTCATTACTAGTAGACCATGTTACGGTCCTGGCCAGATGTGTTGTTTTTATTTTGTTGTTCTTATAGGTGCCCTGCCTGATTGGCCGGATTTGGGGGAAGTACAGGAAGCTGATTGGTCCATCCTACACTTCCTGGAGTTTTAAAAGTACGGTTCCCAACAGCTAGCGAGGCTCTTTCTGGCATCAGCACCTGTTTGCTGTTCTTGGTTTCCAAACCTTATTTAGCATTTTTGAATTGTTAGGTTTTGTGCCGTGGTTTTGTTTATAAATTGTATATTTTGTAAATAGTATTAAATCTGTAGGGGTGGACTGCCATTTTCTTTTGATTGTTTTCTCTTGTTTACACATTAGGGAGTTAGGGTTAGCGACTGTCTTTTGGTTTGTTTATTTCTATCAGGCTAGCTAGCACTTTCTGTGGGAAATGGCTTATTTTGTTTATTATGTTGGCCTTGGTTCGCCCTGAGTTGTAGTGTCATGTTTTGTTTGACACTTTCTTTCGTTTAAAATAAATATCATTCTGTTGGAACATCTCGATCCTGGATTTTGGTTTGGGGATCGGAGAGGGAACATGCTAATTTATCTTTGTATGTTGCACCCTGACCCCCTAGTCAAGTCAAGTGGCTTTTATTGTCATTTCTACTATACACAGTTGTTCACAGTACACAGTTGAAACGAGATAACGTTCCTCCAAGAACCAAGGTGCTACAAACAACACAAGTTATAATAAAGTGCATCGAGTGCAACCAAGTGCAAACAGTGCAGACGAAAAAACAGTACAGACGTACAGTGTAGACAGACAACACAAGTAACACAGGACAGGACACAAGACACAAGACCCAAGACGGTGCCGACCAGTAAACCTACTGTATACTATTTTACAGTACAGTACAGTTCAGTTAAGTGTGCTAGGGGTGTTAAAAAAAAGAGCAGCATGTAAACGGTATTGTGCATTTAAATGTCCAGCATGTAAAAAAAGTGCAATTGCATTGGAATGTGCAAAAAAAAACAGCAGGTAAACAGTGTAGTGCAGTAAATGTAGAATGATAAAAGTAAATAAATAATAAATAAGTGGTGGTGGAATGAGATGAGTAGTGAGTGATGAGAATGTGCTGAGTTCGGTTTGCAGTGTGTTTAAGTTCTATTTCAGTTCTGTGTGTTGAGGAGCCTGATGGCTTGTGGGAAAAAACTGTTGCATAGTCTGGATGTGGTGGCCCGAATGCTTCGGAACCTCTTTCCTGATGGCAGGAGTGTGAAGAGTGTGTGTGATGGGTGTGTGCGGTCGTCCACAATGCTGTTGGCTTTGCGGATGCAGCGTGTGGTGTAAATGTGCATGATAGAGGGCAGAGAGACTCCGATGATCTTCTCAGCTGTCCTCACTATCCTCTGTAGGGTCTTGCGATCCGCGACGGTGCAGTTTCCAAACCAGGCAGTGATGCAGCTGCTCAGGATGCTCTCAATGGTCCCTCTGTAGAACATGGTCAGGATGGGGGGAGGGAGATGGGCTTTCCTCAGCCTTCTCAGGAAGTAGAGATGCTGCTGGGCCTTCTTGGTGATGGAGCTGGTGTTGACTGACCAGGTGAGGTTGTCCGCCAGATGAACACCAAGGAATTTGGTGCTCTTGACTATCTCCACTGAGGATCCATCGATGATCAATGGAGAATGGTCACCCTGTGCTCTCCTGAAGTCCACAACCATCTCTTTAGTTTTGTCAACGTTCAGAGACAGGTTGTTTGCTCCACACCAGGCTGTTAATCGTTGCACCTCCTCTCTGTAGGCTGACTCGTCGTTCTTGCTGATTAAACCCACCACGGTCGTGTCATCAGCAAACTTGACTATGTGGTTTGAGCTGTGCATTGCTACACAGTCGTGCGTCAGCAGAGTGAACAGCAGAGGGCTGAGCACACAGCCCTGAGGGGCTCCAGTGCTCAGTGTGGTGGTGCTGGAGATGTTGTTCCCGATCCGGACTGACTGGGGTCTCCCAGTCAGGAAGTCCAGAATCCAGTTGCAGAGGGAGGTGTTCAGGCCCAGTATGCTCAATTTCTCAGTCAGGTGCTGAGGGATGATTGTGTTGAATGCTGAGCTGAAGTCAATGAACAGCATTCGTACGTATGAGTCCTTACTGTCCAGGTGGGTGAGGGCCAGATGGAGGGTCGTGGAGATGGCATCGTCCGTGGAACGATTTGGACGATACGCAAACTGCATGGGGTCCAGGGAGGTTGGGAGTTGGGTCTTAATGTGCCTCATGACGAGCCTCTCGAAGCACTTCATCACGATGGGTGTGAGCGCGACGGGACGGTAGTCATTGAGGCAGGAGACAGTAGACTTCTTAGGCACAGGCACGATGGTCGTTGCCTTGAGGCACGTAGGAACAACGTTGCTGCTCAGGGAGATGTTGAAGATGTCTGTGAAGACATCCGCTAGCTGTTCTGCGCACTCCCTGAGCACTCTGCCAGGAATGTTGTCTGGTCCAGCAGACTTCCGTGGGTTAACTCTGCATAGAGTTTTCCTCACTTCAGCTGTGGTTAGACAGAGCACCTGGTCACTGGGAGGTGGAGTGGACTTCCTCGCCTTCACGTTGTTCTGTGCCTCAAACCGGGCGTAGAAGTGGTTCAGCGCATCTGGGAGGGAGGCGTCGCGGTCACAATCAGGTGAAGTTGTCTTGTAGTTCGTGATCGCCTGGATGCCCTGCCACATGCGCCGGGTGTCTCCGCTGTCTTCGAAGTGGTCGTGGATTTTTTTTTGAGTGTGCGCGCTTTGCCTCTCTAATGGCACGGGACAGTTTGGCCCTTGCTGTTCTCAAGGCCGTCTTGTCCCCTGTTCTGAAGGCAGCGTCTCTTTGTTTCAGCAGCGCACACACATTGGCATTTATCCACGGCTTCCTGTTGGAGCGTGTAGTGATGGTCTTGGAGATGGTCACATCGTCAACGCACTTGCTGATGTAGCTGGTTACTGTTGACGTGTATTCCTCCAAGTTGATGGAATCGCCGTTGGTTGCGGCCTCCCTAAACATGTCCCAGTCAGTGCACTCAAAACAGTCTTGAAGAGCAGAAGTAGCTCCTGCTGGCCAGGTTTTCACCTGTTTCAGAACCGGTTTAGAGCGTCTGACGAGCGGTCTGTATGCTGGAATTAGCATAACCGAGATGTGGTCTGAGTAGCCGAGATGGGGGCGGGGCTCCGCACGATACGCGCCGGGGATGTTTGTGTAAACAAGATCCAGCGTGTTCCCTCCTCTCGTTGCAAAGTCCACATGCTGATGAAGTTTAGGGAGCACAGTCCTGAGATTCGCATGGTTGAAATCTCCGGCAATAATAAACAGTCCGTCGGGGTGAGCGTTCTGCAGGTCGCTAATAGCACCGTAGAGTTCACACAGTGCCTCCTTAGCATTAGCGCTGGGGGGAATGTACACTCCGACAATGAAAACAGTGGTGAATTCCCGTGGTAAATAGAACGGTCTGCATCTAACAGTCACAAACTCCACTAGCGATGAGCAGAAACGTGAGACAAGCACAGAGTTCTTGCACCACTCCGTGTTGATGTAAACACACACGCCACCACCGCGAGTCTTACCGCACAGAGCAGCGTTTCTGTCGGCGCGAAACACGGTTAGCCCGTCTAGCTGGATGGCGGCTTCCGGAACTCTGTCACTGAGCCACGTCTCCGTGAAAACAAAGATGCAGCAGTCTCTGAATTCTCGCCGCGTGGTCCGCTGGAGTCGGATTTAGTCTAGTTTATTGTCCAGGGAGCAGACGTTGGAGAGGAGAATGGACGGTAGAGCCGGCCGGCTAGGGTTAGCATTTAGCCTAGCACGGACACCCGCCCGCTTGCCGCGCTTCCGCTTCCTCGAGCAGCGCTTCCGACGTCCCCTCACCTGGCCACCGGCGTCAGGTGACACCGAGGGCTGGGGGCCTGGTATTTGTCGCTGGGGTCGTAGCAAGCCGAGGTCGCGAAGGTTACCAATTACTTCCTCGTGCAGATTATTGTATGTATGAACCCTGTGCCGCAGCAATGTCTGGCGGTCGTAAACATGAACACAGCTGACTGTGGTGTCCATGTACTGTAAAGGGTCTGGCTAAATACGGCAAAAACACCATTTGTTGGATCCGGAGAGGGCGCTGCGAGCTACTGCCGCGCCGCCATCTTGTTCCACAGCCTAGACAGGGGCGTAACAGACCAGTACAGTTATAGTACTTTGTACTTTGCCACATTTATCTTCTTCTTAGCAAGTGTCATGCATTCTGCTTCTCCAGCGTTTTTAAGAGCTGTTGATGATGTCAAATGCAGCTTACGGCCACACTGCTCTCTAAGCGCCCGATCCCGTCCGATCTCGGCAGCCAAATAGTGCCGGGCCTTGTTAGTACTTGGTAGGAAGACCGCCTGGGAATACCACGTGCTGTAAGCTTCTTTGCTTGGGTTTACGGGCAGCACAAGCTGGTGTTACTGCCTATTTATTCATAGAAATTGTTCTATATTTTCATCAAATTTTGTTCTTTCATTGCTGTTTTGCTACTTTATTGGTTTGTCAACCATCGTGCTTCATTACTAGTAGACCATTTTACGGTCCTGGCCATATGTGTTGTTTTTATTTTGTTGTTCTTATAGGTGCCCTGCCTGATTGGCCGGATTTGGGGGAAGTACAGGAAGCTGATTGGTCCATCCTACACTTCCTGGAGTTTTAAAAGTACGGTTCCCAACAGCTAGCGAGGCTCTTTCTGGCATCAGCACCTGTTTGCTGTTCTTGGTTTCCAAACCTTATTTAGCATTTTTGAATTGTTAGGTTTTGTGCCGTGGTTTCGTTTATAAATTGCATATTTTGTAAATAGTATTAAATCTGTAGGGGTGAACTGCCATTTTCTTTGGACTGTTTTCACATTAGGGAGTTAGGGTTAGCGACTGTCTTTTGGTTTGTTTATTTCTATCAGGCTAGCTAGCACTTTCTGTGGGAAATGGCTTATTTTGTTTATTATGTTGGCCTTGGTTCGCCCTGAGTTGTAGTGTCATGTTTTGTTTGACACTTTCTTTCGTTTAAAATAAATATCATTCTGTTGGAACATCTCGATCCTGGATTTTGGTTTGGGGATCGGAGAGGGAACATGCTAATTTATCTTTGTATGTTGCACCCTGACCCCCTAGACAGGGGCGTAACAGACCAGTACAGTTATAGTACTTTGTACTTTGCCACATTTATCTTCTTCTTAGCAAGTGTCATGCATTCTGCTTCTCCAGCGTTTTTAAGAGCTGTTGATGATGTCAAATGCAGCTTACGGCCACACCGCTCTCTAAGCGCCCGATCTCGTCCGATCTCGGCAGCCAAATAGAGCCGGGCCTGGTTAGTACTTGGTAAGAAGACCACCTGGGAATACCAGGTGCTGTAAGCTTTTTTGCTTGGGTTTACGGGCAGCACAAGCTGGTGTTACTGCCTATTTATTCATAGAAATTGTTCTATATTTTCATCAAATTTTGTTCTTACATTGCTGTTTTGCTACTTTATTGGTTTGCCAACCATCGTGCTTCATTACTAGTAGACCATGTTACGGTCCTGGCCATATGTGTTGTTTTTATTTTGTTGTTCTTATAGGTGCCCTGCCTGATTGGCCGGATTTGGGGGAAGTACAGGAAGCTGATTGGTCCATCCTACACTTCCTGGAGTTTTAAAAGTACGGTTCCCAACAGCTAGCGAGGCTCTTTCTGGCATCAGCACCTGTTTGCTGTTCTTGGTTTCCAAACCTTATTTAGCATTTTTGAATTGTTAGGTTTTGTGCCGTGGTTTTGTTTATAAATTGTATATTTTGTAAATAGTATTAAATCTGTAGGGGTGGACTGCCATTTTCTTTTGATTGTTTTCTCTTGTTTACACATTAGGGAGTTAGGGTTAGCGACTGTCTTTTGGTTTGTTTATTTCTATCAGGCTAGCTAGCACTTTCTGTGGGAAATGGCTTATTTTGTTTATTATGTTGGCCTTGGTTCGCCCTGAGTTGTAGTGTCATGTTTTGTTTGACACTTTCTTTCGTTTAAAATAAATATCATTCTGTTGGAACATCTCGATCCTGGATTTTGGTTTGGGGATCGGAGAGGGAACATGCTAATTTATCTTTGTATGTTGCACCCTGACCCCCTAGTCAAGTCAAGTGGCTTTTATTGTCATTTCTACTATACACAGTTGTTCACAGTACACAGTTGAAACGAGATAACGTTCCTCCAAGAACCAAGGTGCTACAAACAACACAAGTTATAATAAAGTGCATCGAGTGCAACCAAGTGCAAACAGTGCAGACGAAAAAACAGTACAGACGTACAGTGTAGACAGACAACACAAGTAACACAGGACAGGACACAAGACACAAGACCCAAGACGGTGCCGACCAGTAAACCTACTGTATACTATTTTACAGTACAGTACAGTTCAGTTAAGTGTGCTAGGGGTGTTAAAAAAAAGAGCAGCATGTAAACGGTATTGTGCATTTAAATGTCCAGCATGTAAAAAAAGTGCAATTGCATTGGAATGTGCAAAAAAAAACAGCAGGTAAACAGTGTAGTGCAGTAAATGTAGAATGATAAAAGTAAATAAATAATAAATAAGTGGTGGTGGAATGAGATGAGTAGTGAGTGATGAGAATGTGCTGAGTTCGGTTTGCAGTGTGTTTAAGTTCTATTTCAGTTCTGTGTGTTGAGGAGCCTGATGGCTTGTGGGAAAAAACTGTTGCATAGTCTGGATGTGGTGGCCCGAATGCTTCGGAACCTCTTTCCTGATGGCAGGAGTGTGAAGAGTGTGTGTGATGGGTGTGTGCGGTCGTCCACAATGCTGTTGGCTTTGCGGATGCAGCGTGTGGTGTAAATGTGCATGATAGAGGGCAGAGAGACTCCGATGATCTTCTCAGCTGTCCTCACTATCCTCTATAGGGTCTTGCGATCCGCGACGGTGCAGTTCCCAAACCAGGCAGTGATGCAGCTGCTCAGGATGCTCTCAATGGTCCCTCTGTAGAACATGGTCAGGATGGGGGGAGGGAGATGGGCTTTCCTCAGCCTTCTCAGGAAGTAGAGACGCTGCTGGGCCTTCTTGGTGATGGAGCTGGTGTTGACTGACCAGGTGAGGTTGTCCGCCAGATGAACACCAAGGAATTTGGTGCTCTTGACTATCTCCACTGAGGATCCATCGATGATCAATGGAGAATGGTCACCCTGTGCTCTCCTGAAGTCCACAACCATCTCTTTAGTTTTGTCAACGTTCAGAGACAGGTTGTTTGCTCCACACCAGGCTGTTAATCGTTGCACCTCCTCTCTGTAGGCTGACTCGTCGTTCTTGCTGATTAAACCCACCACGGTCGTGTCATCAGCAAACTTGACTATGTGGTTTGAGCTGTGCATTGCTACACAGTCGTGCGTCAGCAGAGTGAACAGCAGAGGGCTGAGCACACAGCCCTGAGGGGCTCCAGTGCTCAGTGTGGTGGTGCTGGAGATGTTGTTCCCGATCCGGACTGACTGGGGTCTCCCAGTCAGGAAGTCCAGAATCCAGTTGCAGAGGGAGGTGTTCAGGCCCAGTATGCTCAATTTCTCAGTCAGGTGCTGAGGGATGATTGTGTTGAATGCTGAGCTGAAGTCAATGAACAGCATTCGTACGTATGAGTCCTTACTGTCCAGGTGGGTGAGGGCCAGATGGAGGGTCGTGGAGATGGCATCGTCCGTGGAACGATTTGGACGATACGCAAACTGCATGGGGTCCAGGGAGGTTGGGAGTTGGGTCTTAATGTGCCTCATGACGAGCCTCTCGAAGCACTTCATCACGATGGGTGTGAGCGCGACGGGACGGTAGTCATTGAGGCAGGAGACAGTAGACTTCTTAGGCACAGGCACGATGGTCGTTGCCTTGAGGCACGTAGGAACAACGTTGCTGCTCAGGGAGATGTTGAAGATGTCTGTGAAGACATCCGCTAGCTGTTCTGCGCACTCCCTGAGCACTCTGCCAGGAATGTTGTCTGGTCCAGCAGACTTCCGTGGGTTAACTCTGCATAGAGTTTTCCTCACTTCAGCTGTGGTTAGACAGAGCACCTGGTCACTGGGAGGTGGAGTGGACTTCCTCGCCTTCACGTTGTTCTGTGCCTCAAACCGGGCGTAGAAGTGGTTCAGCGCATCTGGGAGGGAGGCGTCGCGGTCACAATCAGGTGAAGTTGTCTTGTAGTTCGTGATCGCCTGGATGCCCTGCCACATGCGCCGGGTGTCTCCGCTGTCTTCGAAGTGGTCGTGGATTTTCTTTGAGTGTGCGCGCTTTGCCTCTCTAATGGCACGGGACAGTTTGGCCCTTGCTGTTCTCAAGGCCGTCTTGTCCCCTGTTCTGAAGGCAGCGTCTCTTTGTTTCAGCAGCGCACACACATTGGCATTTATCCACGGCTTCCTGTTGGAGCGTGTAGTGATGGTCTTGGAGATGGTCACATCGTCAACGCACTTGCTGATGTAGCTGGTTACTGTTGACGTGTATTCCTCCAAGTTGATGGAATCGCCGTTGGTTGCGGCCTCCCTAAACATGTCCCAGTCAGTGCACTCAAAACAGTCTTGAAGAGCAGAAGTAGCTCCTGCTGGCCAGGTTTTCACCTGTTTCAGAACCGGTTTAGAGCGTCTGACGAGCGGTCTGTATGCTGGAATTAGCATAACCGAGATGTGGTCTGAGTAGCCGAGATGGGGGCGGGGCTCCGCACGATACGCGCCGGGGATGTTTGTGTAAACAAGTTCCAGCGTGTTCCCTCCTCTCGTTGCAAAGTCCACATGCTGATGAAGTTTAGGGAGCACAGTCCTGAGATTCGCATGGTTGAAATCTCCGGCAATAATAAACAGTCCGTCGGGGTGAGCGTTCTGCAGGTCGCTAATAGCACCGTAGAGTTCACACAGTGCCTCCTTAGCATTAGCGCTGGGGGGAATGTACACTCCGACAATGAAAACAGTGGTGAATTCCCGTGGTAAATAGAACGGTCTGCATCTAACAGTCACAAACTCCACTAGCGATGAGCAGAAACGTGAGACAAGCACAGAGTTCTTGCACCACTCCGTGTTGATGTAAACACACACGCCACCACCGCGAGTCTTACCGCACAGAGCAGCGTTTCTGTCGGCGCGAAACACGGTTAGCCCGTCTAGCTGGATGGCGGCTTCCGGAACTCTGTCACTGAGCCACGTCTCCGTGAAAACAAAGATGCAGCAGTCTCTGAATTCTCGCCGCGTGGTCCGCTGGAGTCGGATGTAGTCTAGTTTATTGTCCAGGGAGCAGACGTTGGAGAGGAGAATGGACGGTAGAGCCGGCCGGCTAGGGTTAGCATTTAGCCTAGCACGGACACCCGCCCGCTTGCCGCGCTTCCGCTTCCTCGAGCAGCGCTTCCGACGTCCCCTCACCTGGCCACCGGCGTCAGGTGACACCGAGGGCTGGGGGCCTGGTATTTGTCGCTGGGGTCGTAGCAAGCCGAGGTCGCGAAGGTTACCAATTACTTCCTCGTGCAGATTATTGTATGTATGAACCCTGTGCCGCAGCAATGTCTGGCGGTCGTAAACATGAACACAGCTGACTGTGGTGTCCATGTACTGTAAAGGGTCTGGCTAAATACGGCAAAAACACCATTTGTTGGATCCGGAGAGGCCGCTGCGAGCTACTGCCGCGCCGCCATCTTGTTCCACAGCCTAGACAGGGGCGTAACAGACCAGTACAGTTATAGTACTTTGTACTTTGCCACATTTATCTTCTTCTTAGCAAGTGTCATGCATTCTGCTTCTCCAGCGTTTTTAAGAGCTGTTGATGATGTCAAATGCAGCTTACGGCCACACCGCTCTCTAAGCGCCCGATCTCGTCCGATCTCGGCAGCCAAATAGAGCCGGGCCTGGTTAGTACTTGGTAGGAAGACCGCCTGGGAATACCAGGTGCTGTAAGCTTTTTTGCTTGGGTTTACGGGCAGCACAAGCTGGTTTTACTGCCTATTTATTCATAGAAATTGTTCTATATTTTCATCAAATTTTGTTCTTTCATTGCTGTTTTGCTACTTTATTGGTTTGTCAACCATCGTGCTTTATTACTAGTAGACCATGTTACGGTCCTGGCCATATGTGTTGTTTTTATTTTCTTGTTCTTATAGGTGCCCTTCCTGATTGGCCGGATTTGGGGGAAGTACAGGAAGCTGATTGGTCCATCCTACACTTCCTGGAGTTTTAAAAGTACGGTTCCCAACAGCTAGCGAGGCTCTTTCTGGCATCAGCACCTGTTTGCTGTTCTTGGTTTCCAAACCTTATTTAGCATTTTAGAATTGTTAGGTTTTGTGCCGTGGTTTTGTTTATAAATTGTATATTTTGTAAATAGTATTAAATCTGTAGGGGTGGACTGCCATTTTCTTTTGATTGTTTTCTCTTGTTTTCACATTAGGGAGTTAGGGTTAGCGACTGTCTTTTGGTTTGTTTATTTCTATCAGGCTAGCTAGCACTTTCTGTGGGAAATGGCTTATTTTGTTTATTATGTTGGCCTTGGTTCGCCCTGAGTTGTAGTGTCATGTTTTGTTTGACACTTTCTTTCGTTTAAAATAAATATCATTCTGTTGGAACATCTCGATCCTGGATTTTGGTTTGGGGATCGGAGAGGGAACATGCTAATTTATCTTTGTATGTTGCACCCTGACCCCCTAGACAGGGGCGTAACAGACCAGTACAGTTATAGTACTTTGTACTTTGCCACATTTATCTTCTTCTTACCAAGTGTCATGCATTCTGCTTCTCCAGCGTTTTTAAGAGCTGTTGATGATGTCAAATGCAGCTTACGGCCACACCGCTCTCTAAGCGCCCGATCCCGTCCGATCTCGGCAGCCAAATAGGGCCGGGCCTTGTTAGTACTTGGTAGGAAGACCGCCTGGGAATACCACGTGCTGTAAGCTTCTTTTCTTGGGTTTACGGGCAGCACAAGCTGGTGTTACTGCCTATTTATTCATAGAAATTGTACTATATTTTCATCAAATTTTGTTCTTTCATTGCTGTTTTGCTACTTTATTGGTTTGCCAACCATCGTGCTTCATTACTAGTAGACCATGTTACGGTCCTGGCCATATGTGTTGTTTTTATTTTCTTGTTCTTATAGGTGCCCTGCCTGATTGGCCGGATTGGGGGGCAGTACAGGAAGCTGATTGGTCCATCCTACACTTCCTGGAGTTTTAAAAGTACGGTTCCCAACAGCTAGCGAGGCTCTTTCTGGCATCAGCACCTGTTTGCTGTTCTTGGTTTCCAAACCTTATTTAGCATTTTTGAATTGTTAGGTTTTGTGCCGTGGTTTTGTTTATAAATTGTATATTTTGTAAATAGTATTAAATCTGTAGGGGTGAACTGCCATTTTCTTTGGACTGTTTTCACATTAGGGAGTTAGGGTTAGCGACTGTCTTTTGGTTTGTTTATTTCTATCAGGCTAGCTAGCACTTTCTGTGGGAAATGGCTTATTTTGTTTATTATGTTGGCCTTGGTTCGCCCTGAGTTGTAGTGTCATGTTTTGTTTGACACTTTCTTTCGTTTAAAATAAATATCATTCTGTTGGAACATCTCGATCCTGGATTTTGGTTTGGGGATCGGAGAGGGAACATGCTAATTTATCTTTGTATGTTTCACCCTGACCCCCTAGACAGGGGCGTAACAGACCAGTACAGTTATAGTACTTTGTACTTTGCCACATTTATCTTCTTCTTAGCAAGTGTCATGCATTCTGCTTCTCTAGCGTTTTTAAGAGCTGTTGATGATGTCAAATGCAGCTAACGGCCACACCGCTCTCTAAGCGCCCGATCTCGTCCGATCTCGGCAGCCAAATAGAGCCGGGCCTGGTTAGTACTTGGTAGGAAGACCGCCTGGGAATACCAGGTGCTGTAAGCTTTTTTGCTTGGGTTTACGGGCAGCACAAGCTGGTGTTACTGCCTATTTATTCATAGAAATTGTTCTATATTTTCATCAAATTTTGTTCTTTCATTGCTGTTTTGCTACTTTATTGGTTTGCCAACCATCGTGCTTCATTACTAGTAGACCATGTTACGGTCCTGGCCATATGTGTTGTTTTTATTTTCTTGTTCTTATAGGTGCCCTGCCTGATTGGCCGGATTGGGGGGCAGTACAGGAAGCTGATTGGTCCATCCTACACTTCCTGGAGTTTTAAAAGTACAGTTCCCAACAGCTAGCGAGGCTCTTTCTGGCATCAGCACCTGTTTGCTGTTCTTGGTTTCCAAACCTTATTTAGCATTTTTGAATTGTTAGGTTTTGTGCCGTGATTTTGTTTATAAATTGTATATTTTGTAAATAGTATTAAATCTGTAGGGGTGAACTGCCATTTTCTTTGGACTGTTTTCACATTAGGGAGTTAGGGTTAGCGACTGTCTTTTGGTTTGTTTATTTCTATCAGGCTAGCTAGCACTTTCTGTGGGAAATGGCTTATTTTGTTTATTATGTTGGCCTTGGTTCGCCCTGAGTTGTAGTGTCATGTTTTGTTTGACACTTTCTTTCGTTTAAAATAAATATTATTCTGTTGGAACATCTCGATCCTGGATTTTGGTTTGGGGATCGGAGAGGGAACATGCTAATTTATCTTTGTATGTTGCACCCTGACCCCCTAGACAGGGGCGTAACAGACCAGTACAGTTATAGTACTTTGTACTTTGCCACATTTATCTTCTTCTTAGCAAGTGTCATGCATTCTGCTTCTCCAGCGTTTTTAAGAGCTGTTGATGATGTCAAATGCAGCTTACGGCCACACCGCTCTCTAAGCGCCCGATCTCGTCCGATCTCGGCAGCCAAATAGAGCCGGGCCTGGTTAGTACTTGGTAGGAAGACCGCCTGGGAATACCAGGTGCTGTAAGCTTTTTTGCTTGGGTTTACGGGCAGCACAAGCTGGTGTTACTGCCTATTTATTCATAGAAATTGTTCTATATTTTCATCAAATTTTGTTCTTTCATTGCTGTTTTGCTACTTTATTGGTTTGTCAACCATCGTGCTTCATTACTAGTAGACCATGTTACGGTCCTGGCCATATGTGTTGTTTTTATTTTGTTGTTCTTATAGGTGCCCTGCCTGATTGGCCGGATTTGGGGGAAGTACAGGAAGCTGATTGGTCCATCCTACACTTCCTGGAGTTTTAAAAGTACGGTTCCCAACAGCTAGCGAGGCTCTTTCTGGCATCAGCACCTGTTTGCTGTTCTTGGTTTCCAAACCTTATTTAGCATTTTAGAATTGTTAGGTTTTGTGCCGTGGTTTTGTTTATAAATTGTATATTTTGTAAATAGTATTAAATCTGTAGGGGTGAACTGCCATTTTCTTTGGACTGTTTTCACATTAGGGAGTTAGGGTTAGCGACTGTCTTTTGGTTTGTTTATTTCTATCAGGCTAGCTAGCACTTTCTGTGGGAAATGGCTTATTTTGTTTATTATGTTGGCCTTGGTTCGCCCTGAGTTGTAGTGTCATGTTTTGTTTGACACTTTCTTTCGTTTAAAATAAATATCATTCTGTTGGAACATCTCGATCCTGGATTTTGGTTTGGGGATCGGAGAGGGAACATGCTAATTTATCTTTGTATGTTGCACCCTGACCCCCTAGACAGGGCCGTAACAGACCAGTACAGTTATAGTACTTTGTACTTTGCCACATTTATCTTCTTCTTAGCAAGTGTCATGAATTCTGCTTCTCCAGCGTTTTTAAGAGCTGTTGATGATGTCAAATGCAGCTTACGGCCACACCGCTCTCTAAGCGCCCGATCTCGTCCGATCTAGGCAGCCAAATAGAGCCGGGCCTGGTTAGTACTTGGTAGGAAGACCGCCTGGGAATACCAGGTGCTGTAAGCTTTTTTGCTTGGGTTTACGGGCAGCACAAGCTGGTGTTACTGCCTATTTATTCATAGAAATTGTTCTATATTTTCATCAAATTTTGTTCTTTCATTGCTGTTTTGCTACTTTATTGGTTTGTCAACCATCGTGCTTCATTACTAGTAGACCATGTTACGGTCCTGGCCAGATGTGTTGTTTTTATTTTGTTGTTCTTATAGGTGCCCTGCCTGATTGGCCGGATTTGGGGGAAGTACAGGAAGCTGATTGGTCCATCCTACACTTCCTGGAGTTTTAAAAGTACGGTTCCCAACAGCTAGCGAGGCTCTTTCTGGCATCAGCACCTGTTTGCTGTTCTTGGTTTCCAAACCTTATTTAGCATTTTTGAATTGTTAGGTTTTGTGCCGTGGTTTTGTTTATAAATTGTATATTTTGTAAATAGTATTAAATCTGTAGGGGTGGACTGCCATTTTCTTTTGATTGTTTTCTCTTGTTTTCACATTAGGGAGTTAGGGTTAGCGACTGTCTTTTGGTTTGTTTATTTCTATCAGGCTAGCTAGCACTTTCTGTGGGAAATGGCTTATTTTGTTTATTATGTTGGCCTTGGTTCGCCCTGAGTTGTAGTGTCATGTTTTGTTTGACACTTTCTTTCGTTTAAAATAAATATCATTCTGTTGGAACATCTCGATCCTGGATTTTGGTTTGGGGATCGGAGAGGGAACATGCTAATTTATCTTTGTATGTTGCACCCTGACCCCCTAGTCAAGTCAAGTGGCTTTTATTGTCATTTCTACTATACACAGTTGTTCACAGTACACAGTTGAAACGAGATAACGTTCCTCCAAGAACCAAGGTGCTACAAACAACACAAGTTATAATAAAGTGCATCGAGTGCAACCAAGTGCAAACAGTGCAGACGAAAAAACAGTACAGACGTACAGTGTAGACAGACAACACAAGTAACACAGGACAGGACACAAGACACAAGACCCAAGACGGTGCCGACCAGTAAACCTACTGTATACTATTTTACAGTACAGTACAGTTCAGTTAAGTGTGCTAGGGGTGTTAAAAAAAAGAGCAGCATGTAAACGGTATTGTGCATTTAAATGTCCAGCATGTAAAAAAAGTGCAATTGCATTGGAATGTGCAAAAAAAAACAGCAGGTAAACAGTGTAGTGCAGTAAATGTAGAATGATAAAAGTAAATAAATAATAAATAAGTGGTGGTGGAATGAGATGAGTAGTGAGTGATGAGAATGTGCTGAGTTCGGTTTGCAGTGTGTTTAAGTTCTATTTCAGTTCTGTGTGTTGAGGAGCCTGATGGCTTGTGGGAAAAAACTGTTGCATAGTCTGGATGTGGTGGCCCGAATGCTTCGGAACCTCTTTCCTGATGGCAGGAGTGTGAAGAGTGTGTGTGATGGGTGTGTGCGGTCGTCCACAATGCTGTTGGCTTTGCGGATGCAGCGTGTGGTGTAAATGTGCATGATAGAGGGCAGAGAGACTCCGATGATCTTCTCAGCTGTCCTCACTATCCTCTATAGGGTCTTGCGATCCGCGACGGTGCAGTTCCCAAACCAGGCAGTGATGCAGCTGCTCAGGATGCTCTCAATGGTCCCTCTGTAGAACATGGTCAGGATGGGGGGAGGGAGATGGGCTTTCCTCAGCCTTCTCAGGAAGTAGAGACGCTGCTGGGCCTTCTTGGTGATGGAGCTGGTGTTGACTGACCAGGTGAGGTTGTCCGCCAGATGAACACCAAGGAATTTGGTGCTCTTGACTATCTCCACTGAGGATCCATCGATGATCAATGGAGAATGGTCACCCTGTGCTCTCCTGAAGTCCACAACCATCTCTTTAGTTTTGTCAACGTTCAGAGACAGGTTGTTTGCTCCACACCAGGCTGTTAATCGTTGCACCTCCTCTCTGTAGGCTGACTCGTCGTTCTTGCTGATTAAACCCACCACGGTCGTGTCATCAGCAAACTTGACTATGTGGTTTGAGCTGTGCATTGCTACACAGTCGTGCGTCAGCAGAGTGAACAGCAGAGGGCTGAGCACACAGCCCTGAGGGGCTCCAGTGCTCAGTGTGGTGGTGCTGGAGATGTTGTTCCCGATCCGGACTGACTGGGGTCTCCCAGTCAGGAAGTCCAGAATCCAGTTGCAGAGGGAGGTGTTCAGGCCCAGTATGCTCAATTTCTCAGTCAGGTGCTGAGGGATGATTGTGTTGAATGCTGAGCTGAAGTCAATGAACAGCATTCGTACGTATGAGTCCTTACTGTCCAGGTGGGTGAGGGCCAGATGGAGGGTCGTGGAGATGGCATCGTCCGTGGAACGATTTGGACGATACGCAAACTGCATGGGGTCCAGGGAGGTTGGGAGTTGGGTCTTAATGTGCCTCATGACGAGCCTCTCGAAGCACTTCATCACGATGGGTGTGAGCGCGACGGGACGGTAGTCATTGAGGCAGGAGACAGTAGACTTCTTAGGCACAGGCACGATGGTCGTTGCCTTGAGGCACGTAGGAACAACGTTGCTGCTCAGGGAGATGTTGAAGATGTCTGTGAAGACATCCGCTAGCTGTTCTGCGCACTCCCTGAGCACTCTGCCAGGAATGTTGTCTGGTCCAGCAGACTTCCGTGGGTTAACTCTGCATAGAGTTTTCCTCACTTCAGCTGTGGTTAGACAGAGCACCTGGTCACTGGGAGGTGGAGTGGACTTCCTCGCCTTCACGTTGTTCTGTGCCTCAAACCGGGCGTAGAAGTGGTTCAGCGCATCTGGGAGGGAGGCGTCGCGGTCACAATCAGGTGAAGTTGTCTTGTAGTTCGTGATCGCCTGGATGCCCTGCCACATGCGCCGGGTGTCTCCGCTGTCTTCGAAGTGGTCGTGGATTTTCTTTGAGTGTGCGCGCTTTGCCTCTCTAATGGCACGGGACAGTTTGGCCCTTGCTGTTCTCAAGGCCGTCTTGTCCCCTGTTCTGAAGGCAGCGTCTCTTTGTTTCAGCAGCGCACACACATTGGCATTTATCCACGGCTTCCTGTTGGAGCGTGTAGTGATGGTCTTGGAGATGGTCACATCGTCAACGCACTTGCTGATGTAGCTGGTTACTGTTGACGTGTATTCCTCCAAGTTGATGGAATCGCCGTTGGTTGCGGCCTCCCTAAACATGTCCCAGTCAGTGCACTCAAAACAGTCTTGAAGAGCAGAAGTAGCTCCTGCTGGCCAGGTTTTCACCTGTTTCAGAACCGGTTTAGAGCGTCTGACGAGCGGTCTGTATGCTGGAATTAGCATAACCGAGATGTGGTCTGAGTAGCCGAGATGGGGGCGGGGCTCCGCACGATACGCGCCGGGGATGTTTGTGTAAACAAGTTCCAGCGTGTTCCCTCCTCTCGTTGCAAAGTCCACATGCTGATGAAGTTTAGGGAGCACAGTCCTGAGATTCGCATGGTTGAAATCTCCGGCAATAATAAACAGTCCGTCGGGGTGAGCGTTCTGCAGGTCGCTAATAGCACCGTAGAGTTCACACAGTGCCTCCTTAGCATTAGCGCTGGGGGGAATGTACACTCCGACAATGAAAACAGTGGTGAATTCCCGTGGTAAATAGAACGGTCTGCATCTAACAGTCACAAACTCCACTAGCGATGAGCAGAAACGTGAGACAAGCACAGAGTTCTTGCACCACTCCGTGTTGATGTAAACACACACGCCACCACCGCGAGTCTTACCGCACAGAGCAGCGTTTCTGTCGGCGCGAAACACGGTTAGCCCGTCTAGCTGGATGGCGGCTTCCGGAACTCTGTCACTGAGCCACGTCTCCGTGAAAACAAAGATGCAGCAGTCTCTGAATTCTCGCCGCGTGGTCCGCTGGAGTCGGATTTAGTCTAGTTTATTGTCCAGGGAGCAGACGTTGGAGAGGAGAATGGACGGTAGAGCCGGCCGGCTAGGGTTAGCATTTAGCCTAGCACGGACACCCGCCCGCTTGCCGCGCTTCCGCTTCCTCGAGCAGCGCTTCCGACGTCCCCTCACCTGGCCACCGGCGTCAGGTGACACCGAGGGCTGGGGGCCTGGTATTTGTCGCTGGGGTCGTAGCAAGCCGAGGTCGCGAAGGTTACCAATTACTTCCTCGTGCAGATTATTGTATGTATGAACCCTGTGCCGCAGCAATGTCTGGCGGTCGTAAACATGAACACAGCTGACTGTGGTGTCCATGTACTGTAAAGGGTCTGGCTAAATACGGCAAAAACACCATTTGTTGGATCCGGAGAGGGCGCTGCGAGCTACTGCCGCGCCGCCATCTTGTTCCACAGCCTAGACAGGGGCGTAACAGACCAGTACAGTTATAGTACTTTGTACTTTGCCACATTTATCTTCTTCTTAGCAAGTGTCATGCATTCTGCTTCTCCAGCGTTTTTAAGAGCTGTTGATGATGTCAAATGCAGCTTACGGCCACACCGCTCTCTAAGCGCCCGATCTCGTCCGATCTCGGCAGCCAAATAGAGCCGGGCCTGGTTAGTACTTGGTAAGAAGACCACCTGGGAATACCAGGTGCTGTAAGCTTTTTTGCTTGGGTTTACGGGCAGCACAAGCTGGTGTTACTGCCTATTTATTCATAGAAATTGTTCTATATTTTCATCAAATTTTGTTCTTACATTGCTGTTTTGCTACTTTATTGGTTTGCCAACCATCGTGCTTCATTACTAGTAGACCATGTTACGGTCCTGGCCATATGTGTTGTTTTTATTTTGTTGTTCTTATAGGTGCCCTGCCTGATTGGCCGGATTTGGGGGAAGTACAGGAAGCTGATTGGTCCATCCTACACTTCCTGCAGTTTTAAAAGTACGGTTCCCAACAGCTAGCGAGGCTCTTTCTGGCATCAGCACCTGTTTGCTGTTCTTGGTTTCCAAACCTTATTTAGCATTTTAGAATTGTTAGGTTTTGTGCCGTGGTTTTGTTTATAAATTGTATATTTTGTAAATAGTATTAAATCTGTAGGGGTGAACTGCCATTTTCTTTGGACTGTTTTCACATTAGGGAGTTAGGGTTAGCGACTGTCTTTTGGTTTGTTTATTTCTATCAGGCTAGCTAGCACTTTCTGTGGGAAATGGCTTATTTTGTTTATTATGTTGGCCTTGGTTCGCCCTGAGTTGTAGTGTCATGTTTTGTTTGACACTTTCTTTCGTTTAAAATAAATATCATTCTGTTGGAACATCTCGATCCTGGATTTTGGTTTGGGGATCGGAGAGGGAACATGCTAATTTATCTTTGTATGTTGCACCCTGACCCCCTAGACAGGGCCGTAACAGACCAGTACAGTTATAGTACTTTGTACTTTGCCACATTTATCTTCTTCTTAGCAAGTGTCATGAATTCTGCTTCTCCAGCGTTTTTAAGAGCTGTTGATGATGTCAAATGCAGCTTACGGCCACACCGCTCTCTAAGCGCCCGATCTCGTCCGATCTAGGCAGCCAAATAGAGCCGGGCCTGGTTAGTACTTGGTAGGAAGACCGCCTGGGAATACCAGGTGCTGTAAGCTTTTTTGCTTGGGTTTACGGGCAGCACAAGCTGGTGTTACTGCCTATTTATTCATAGAAATTGTTCTATATTTTCATCAAATTTTGTTCTTTCATTGCTGTTTTGCTACTTTATTGGTTTGTCAACCATCGTGCTTCATTACTAGTAGACCATGTTACGGTCCTGGCCAGATGTGTTGTTTTTATTTTGTTGTTCTTATAGGTGCCCTGCCTGATTGGCCGGATTTGGGGGAAGTACAGGAAGCTGATTGGTCCATCCTACACTTCCTGGAGTTTTAAAAGTACGGTTCCCAACAGCTAGCGAGGCTCTTTCTGGCATCAGCACCTGTTTGCTGTTCTTGGTTTCCAAACCTTATTTAGCATTTTTGAATTGTTAGGTTTTGTGCCGTGGTTTTGTTTATAAATTGTATATTTTGTAAATAGTATTAAATCTGTAGGGGTGGACTGCCATTTTCTTTTGATTGTTTTCTCTTGTTTTCACATTAGGGAGTTAGGGTTAGCGACTGTCTTTTGGTTTGTTTATTTCTATCAGGCTAGCTAGCACTTTCTGTGGGAAATGGCTTATTTTGTTTATTATGTTGGCCTTGGTTCGCCCTGAGTTGTAGTGTCATGTTTTGTTTGACACTTTCTTTCGTTTAAAATAAATATCATTCTGTTGGAACATCTCGATCCTGGATTTTGGTTTGGGGATCGGAGAGGGAACATGCTAATTTATCTTTGTATGTTGCACCCTGACCCCCTAGTCAAGTCAAGTGGCTTTTATTGTCATTTCTACTATACACAGTTGTTCACAGTACACAGTTGAAACGAGATAACGTTCCTCCAAGAACCAAGGTGCTACAAACAACACAAGTTATAATAAAGTGCATCGAGTGCAACCAAGTGCAAACAGTGCAGACGAAAAAACAGTACAGACGTACAGTGTAGACAGACAACACAAGTAACACAGGACAGGACACAAGACACAAGACCCAAGACGGTGCCGACCAGTAAACCTACTGTATACTATTTTACAGTACAGTACAGTTCAGTTAAGTGTGCTAGGGGTGTTAAAAAAAAGAGCAGCATGTAAACGGTATTGTGCATTTAAATGTCCAGCATGTAAAAAAAGTGCAATTGCATTGGAATGTGCAAAAAAAAACAGCAGGTAAACAGTGTAGTGCAGTAAATGTAGAATGATAAAAGTAAATAAATAATAAATAAGTGGTGGTGGAATGAGATGAGTAGTGAGTGATGAGAATGTGCTGAGTTCGGTTTGCAGTGTGTTTAAGTTCTATTTCAGTTCTGTGTGTTGAGGAGCCTGATGGCTTGTGGGAAAAAACTGTTGCATAGTCTGGATGTGGTGGCCCGAATGCTTCGGAACCTCTTTCCTGATGGCAGGAGTGTGAAGAGTGTGTGTGATGGGTGTGTGCGGTCGTCCACAATGCTGTTGGCTTTGCGGATGCAGCGTGTGGTGTAAATGTGCATGATAGAGGGCAGAGAGACTCCGATGATCTTCTCAGCTGTCCTCACTATCCTCTGTAGGGTCTTGCGATCCGCAACGGTGCAGTTTCCAAACCAGGCAGTGATGCAGCTGCTCAGGATGCTCTCAATGGTCCCTCTGTAGAACATGGTCAGGATGGGGGGAGGGAGATGGGCTTTCCTCAGCCTTCTCAGGAAGTAGAGACGCTGCTGGGCCTTCTTGGTGATGGAGCTGGTGTTGACTGACCAGGTGAGGTTGTCCGCCAGATGAACACCAAGGAATTTGGTGCTCTTGACTATCTCCACTGAGGATCCATCGATGATCAATGGAGAATGGTCACCCTGTGCTCTCCTGAAGTCCACAACCATCTCTTTAGTTTTGTCAACGTTCAGAGACAGGTTGTTTGCTCCACACCAGGCTGTTAATCGTTGCACCTCCTCTCTGTAGGCTGACTCGTCGTTCTTGCTGATTAAACCCACCACGGTCGTGTCATCAGCAAACTTGACTATGTGGTTTGAGCTGTGCATTGCTACACAGTCGTGCGTCAGCAGAGTGAACAGCAGAGGGCTGAGCACACAGCCCTGAGGGGCTCCAGTGCTCAGTGTGGTGGTGCTGGAGATGTTGTTCCCGATCCGGACTGACTGGGGTCTCCCAGTCAGGAAGTCCAGAATCCAGTTGCAGAGGGAGGTGTTCAGGCCCAGTATGCTCAATTTCTCAGTCAGGTGCTGAGGGATGATTGTGTTGAATGCTGAGCTGAAGTCAATGAACAGCATTCGTACGTATGAGTCCTTACTGTCCAGGTGGGTGAGGGCCAGATGGAGGGTCGTGGAGATGGCATCGTCCGTGGAACGATTTGGACGATACGCAAACTGCATGGGGTCCAGGGAGGTTGGGAGTTGGGTCTTAATGTGCCTCATGACGAGCCTCTCGAAGCACTTCATCACGATGGGTGTGAGCGCGACGGGACGGTAGTCATTGAGGCAGGAGACAGTAGACTTCTTAGGCACAGGCACGATGGTCGTTGCCTTGAGGCACGTAGGAACAACGTTGCTGCTCAGGGAGATGTTGAAGATGTCTGTGAAGACATCCGCTAGCTGTTCTGCGCACTCCCTGAGCACTCTGCCAGGAATGTTGTCTGGTCCAGCAGACTTCCGTGGGTTAACTCTGCATAGAGTTTTCCTCACTTCAGCTGTGGTTAGACAGAGCACCTGGTCACTGGGAGGTGGAGTGGACTTCCTCGCCTTCACGTTGTTCTGTGCCTCAAACCGGGCGTAGAAGTGGTTCAGCGCATCTGGGAGGGAGGCGTCGCGGTCACAATCAGGTGAAGTTGTCTTGTAGTTCGTGATCGCCTGGATGCCCTGCCACATGCGCCGGGTGTCTCCGCTGTCTTCGAAGTGGTCGTGGATTTTTTTTTGAGTGTGCGCGCTTTGCCTCTCTAATGGCACGGGACAGTTTGGCCCTTGCTGTTCTCAAGGCCGTCTTGTCCCCTGTTCTGAAGGCAGCGTCTCTTTGTTTCAGCAGCGCACACACATTGGCATTTATCCACGGCTTCCTGTTGGAGCGTGTAGTGATGGTCTTGGAGATGGTCACATCGTCAACGCACTTGCTGATGTAGCTGGTTACTGTTGACGTGTATTCCTCCAAGTTGATGGAATCGCCGTTGGTTGCGGCCTCCCTAAACATGTCCCAGTCAGTGCACTCAAAACAGTCTTGAAGAGCAGAAGTAGCTCCTGCTGGCCAGGTTTTCACCTGTTTCAGAACCGGTTTAGAGCGTCTGACGAGCGGTCTGTATGCTGGAATTAGCATAACCGAGATGTGGTCTGAGTAGCCGAGATGGGGGCGGGGCTCCGCACGATACGCGCCGGGGATGTTTGTGTAAACAAGATCCAGCGTGTTCCCTCCTCTCGTTGCAAAGTCCACATGCTGATGAAGTTTAGGGAGCACAGTCCTGAGATTCGCATGGTTGAAATCTCCGGCAATAATAAACAGTCCGTCGGGGTGAGCGTTCTGCAGGTCGCTAATAGCACCGTAGAGTTCACACAGTGCCTCCTTAGCATTAGCGCTGGGGGGAATGTACACTCCGACAATGAAAACAGTGGTGAATTCCCGTGGTAAATAGAACGGTCTGCATCTAACAGTCACAAACTCCACTAGCGATGAGCAGAAACGTGAGACAAGCACAGAGTTCTTGCACCACTCCGTGTTGATGTAAACACACACGCCACCACCGCGAGTCTTACCGCACAGAGCAGCGTTTCTGTCGGCGCGAAACAAGGTTAGCCCGTCTAGCTGGATGGCGGCTTCCGGAACTCTGTCACTGAGCCACGTCTCCGTGAAAACAAAGATGCAGCAGTCTCTGAATTCTCGCCGCGTGGTCCGCTGGAGTCGGATTTAGTCTAGTTTATTGTCCAGGGAGCAGACGTTGGAGAGGAGAATGGACGGTAGAGCCGGCCGGCTAGGGTTAGCATTTAGCCTAGCACGGACACCCGCCCGCTTGCCGCGCTTCCGCTTCCTCGAGCAGCGCTTCCGACGTCCCCTCACCTGGCCACCGGCGTCAGGTGACACCGAGGGCTGGGGGCCTGGTATTTGTCGCTGGGGTCGTAGCAAGCCGAGGTCGCGAAGGTTACCAATTACTTCCTCGTGCAGATTATTGTATGTATGAACCCTGTGCCGCAGCAATGTCTGGCGGTCGTAAACATGAACACAGCTGACTGTGGTGTCCATGTACTGTAAAGGGTCTGGCTAAATACGGCAAAAACACCATTTGTTGGATCCGGAGAGGGCGCTGCGAGCTACTGCCGCGCCGCCATCTTGTTCCACAGCCTAGACAGGGGCGTAACAGACCAGTACAGTTATAGTACTTTGTACTTTGCCACATTTATCTTCTTCTTAGCAAGTGTCATGCATTCTGCTTCTCCAGCGTTTTTAAGAGCTGTTGATGATGTCAAATGCAGCTTACGGCCACACTGCTCTCTAAGCGCCCGATCCCGTCCGATCTCGGCAGCCAAATAGGGCCGGGCCTTGTTAGTACTTGGTAGGAAGACCGCCTGGGAATACCACGTGCTGTAAGCTTCTTTGCTTGGGTTTACGGGCAGCACAAGCTGGTGTTACTGCCTATTTATTCATAGAAATTGTTCTATATTTTCATCAAATTTTGTTCTTTCATTGCTGTTTTGCTACTTTATTGGTTTGTCAACCATCGTGCTTCATTACTAGTAGACCATTTTACGGTCCTGGCCATATGTGTTGTTTTTATTTTGTTGTTCTTATAGGTGCCCTGCCTGATTGGCCGGATTTGGGGGAAGTACAGGAAGCTGATTGGTCCATCCTACACTTCCTGGAGTTTTAAAAGTACGGTTCCCAACAGCTAGCGAGGCTCTTTCTGGCATCAGCACCTGTTTGCTGTTCTTGGTTTCCAAACCTTATTTAGCATTTTTGAATTGTTAGGTTTTGTGCCGTGGTTTCGTTTATAAATTGCATATTTTGTAAATAGTATTAAATCTGTAGGGGTGAACTGCCATTTTCTTTGGACTGTTTTCACATTAGGGAGTTAGGGTTAGCGACTGTCTTTTGGTTTGTTTATTTCTATCAGGCTAGCTAGCACTTTCTGTGGGAAATGGCTTATTTTGTTTATTATGTTGGCCTTGGTTCGCCCTGAGTTGTAGTGTCATGTTTTGTTTGACACTTTCTTTCGTTTAAAATAAATATCATTCTGTTGGAACATCTCGATCCTGGATTTTGGTTTGGGGATCGGAGAGGGAACATGCTAATTTATCTTTGTATGTTGCACCCTGACCCCCTAGACAGGGGCGTAACAGACCAGTACAGTTATAGTACTTTGTACTTTGCCACATTTATCTTCTTCTTAGCAAGTGTCATGCATTCTGCTTCTCCAGCGTTTTTAAGAGCTGTTGATGATGTCAAATGCAGCTTACGGCCACACCGCTCTCTAAGTGCCCGATCTCGTCCGATCTCGGCAGCCAAATAGAGCCGGGCCTGGTTAGTACTTGGTAAGAAGACCACCTGGGAATACCAGGTGCTGTAAGCTTTTTTGCTTGGGTTTACGGGCAGCACAAGCTGGTGTTACTGCCTATTTATTCATAGAAATTGTTCTATATTTTCATCAAATTTTGTTCTTACATTGCTGTTTTGCTACTTTATTGGTTTGCCAACCATCGTGCTTCATTACTAGTAGACCATGTTACGGTCCTGGCCATATGTGTTGTTTTTATTTTGTTGTTCTTATAGGTGCCCTGCCTGATTGGCCGGATTTGGGGGAAGTACAGGAAGCTGATTGGTCCATCTTACACTTCCTGCAGTTTTAAAAGTACGGTTCCCAACAGCTAGCGAGGCTCTTTCTGGCATCAGCACCTGTTTGCTGTTCTTGGTTTCCAAACCTTATTTAGCATTTTTGAATTGTTAGGTTTTGTGCCGTGGTTTTGTTTATAAATTGTATATTTTGTAAATAGTATTAAATCTGTAGGGGTGAACTGCCATTTTCTTTGGACTGTTTTCACATTAGGGAGTTAGGGTTAGCGACTGTCTTTTGGTTTGTTTATTTCTATCAGGCTAGCTAGCACTTTCTGTGGGAAATGGCTTATTTTGTTTATTATGTTGGCCTTGGTTCGCCCTGAGTTGTAGTGTCATGTTTTGTTTGACACTTTCTTTCGTTTAAAATAAATATCATTCTGTTGGAACATCTCGATCCTGGATTTTGGTTTGGGGATCGGAGAGGGAACATGCTAATTTATCTTTGTATGTTGCACCCTGACCCCCTAGACAGGGGCGTAACAGACCAGTACAGTTATAGTACTTTGTACTTTGCCACATTTATCTTCTTCTTAGCAAGTGTCATGCATTCTGCTTCTCCAGCGTTTTTAAGAGCTGTTGATGATGTCAAATGCAGCTTACGGCCACACCGCTCTCTAAGCGCCCGATCTCGTCCGATCTCGGCAGCCAAATAAAGCCGGGCCTGGTTAGTACTTGGTAGGAAGACCGCCTGGGAATACCAGGTGCTGTAAGCTTTTTTGCTTGGGTTTACGGGCAGCACAAGCTGGTGTTACTGCCTATTTATTCATAGAAATTGTTCTATATTTTCATCAAATTTTGTTCTTTCATTGCTGTTTTGCTACTTTATTGGTTTGTCAACCATCGTGCTTCGTTACTAATAGACCATGTTACGGTCCTGGCCATATGTGTTGTTTTTATTTTCTTGTTCTTATAGGTGCCCTGCCTGATTGGCCGGATTGGGGGGCAGTACAGGAAGCTGATTGGTCCATCCTACACCTGCTGGAGTTTTAAAAGTACGGTTCCCAACAGCTAGCGAGGCTCTTTCTGGCATCAGCACCTGTTTGCTGTTCTTGGTTTCCAAACCTTATTTAGCATTTTTGAATTGTTAGGTTTTGTGCCGTGGTTTTGTTTATAAATTGTATATTTTGTAAATAGTATTAAATCTGTAGGGGTGAACTGCCATTTTCTTTGGACTGTTTTCACATTAGGGAGTTAGGGTTAGCGACTGTCTTTTGGTTTGTTTATTTCTATCAGGCTAGCTAGCACTTTCTGTGGGAAATGGCTTATTTTGTTTATTATGTTGGCCTTGGTTCGCCCTGAGTTGTAGTGTCATGTTTTGTTTGACACTTTCTTTCGTTTAAAATAAATATCATTCTGTTGGAACATCTCGATCCTGGATTTTGGTTTGGGGATCGGAGAGGGAACATGCTAATTTATCTTTGTGTGTTGCACCCTGACCCCCTAGACAGGGGCGTAACAGACCAGTACAGTTATAGTACTTTGTACTTTGCCACATTTATCTTCTTCTTAGCAAGTGTCATGCATTCTGCTTCTCCAGCGTTTTTAAGAGCTGTTGATGATGTCAAATGCAGCTTACGGCCACACCGCTCTCTAAGCGCCCGATCTCGTCCGATCTCGGCAGCCAAATAGAGCCGGGCCTGTTTGGTACTTGGTAGGAAGACCGCCTGGGAATACCAGGTGCTGTAAGCTTTTTTGCTTGGGTTTACGGGCAGCACAAGCTGGTGTTACTGCCTATTTACTCATAGAAATTGTTCTATATTTTCATCAAATTTTGTTCTTTCATTGCTGTTTTGCTACTTTATCGGTTTGTCAACCATCGTGCTTCATTACTAGTAGACCATGTTATGGTCCTGGCCATATGTGATGTTTTTATTTTATTGTTCTTATAGGTTCCCTGCCTGATTGGCCGGATTTGGGGGAAGTACAGGAAGCTGATTGGTCCATCCTACACTTCCTGGAGTTTTAAAAGTACGGTTCCCAACAGCTAGCGAGGCTCTTTCTGGCATCAGCACCTGTTTGCTGTTCTTGGTTTCCAAACCTTATTTAGCATTTTAGAATTGTTAGGTTTTGTGCCGTGGTTTTGTTTATAAATTGTATATTTTGTAAATAGTATTAAATCTGTAGGGGTGAACTGCCATTTTCTTTGGACTGTTTTCACATTAGGGAGTTAGGGTTAGCGACTGTCTTTTGGTTTGTTTATTTCTATCAGGCTAGCTAGCACTTTCTGTGGGAAATGGCTTATTTTGTTTATTATGTTGGCCTTGGTTCGCCCTGAGTTGTAGTGTCATGTTTTGTTTGACACTTTCTTTCGTTTAAAATAAATATCATTCTGTTGGAACATCTCGATCCTGGATTTTGGTTTGGGGATCGGAGCGGGAACATGCTAATTTATCTTTGTATGTTGCACCCTGACCCCCTAGACAGGGCCGTAACAGACCAGTACAGTTATAGTACTTTGTACTTTGCCACATTTATCTTCTTCTTAGCAAGTGTCATGAATTCTGCTTCTCCAGCGTTTTTAAGAGCTGTTGATGATGTCAAATGCAGCTTACGGCCACACCGCTCTCTAAGCGCCCGATCTCGTCCGATCTAGGCAGCCAAATAGAGCCGGGCCTGGTTAGTACTTGGTAGGAAGACCGCCTGGGAATACCAGGTGCTGTAAGCTTTTTTGCTTGGGTTTACGGGCAGCACAAGCTGGTGTTACTGCCTATTTATTCATAGAAATTGTTCTATATTTTCATCAAATTTTGTTCTTTCATTGCTGTTTTGCTACTTTATTGGTTTGTCAACCATCGTGCTTCATTACTAGTAGACCATGTTACGGTCCTGGCCAGATGTGTTGTTTTTATTTTGTTGTTCTTATAGGTGCCCTGCCTGATTGGCCGGATTTGGGGGAAGTACAGGAAGCTGATTGGTCCATCCTACACTTCCTGGAGTTTTAAAAGTACGGTTCCCAACAGCTAGCGAGGCTCTTTCTGGCATCAGCACCTGTTTGCTGTTCTTGGTTTCCAAACCTTATTTAGCATTTTTGAATTGTTAGGTTTTGTGCCGTGGTTTTGTTTATAAATTGTATATTTTGTAAATAGTATTAAATCTGTAGGGGTGGACTGCCATTTTCTTTTGATTGTTTTCTCTTGTTTTCACATTAGGGAGTTAGGGTTAGCGACTGTCTTTTGGTTTGTTTATTTCTATCAGGCTAGCTAGCACTTTCTGTGGGAAATGGCTTATTTTGTTTATTATGTTGGCCTTGGTTCGCCCTGAGTTGTAGTGTCATGTTTTGTTTGACACTTTCTTTCGTTTAAAATAAATATCATTCTGTTGGAACATCTCGATCCTGGATTTTGGTTTGGGGATCGGAGAGGGAACATGCTAATTTATCTTTGTATGTTGCACCCTGACCCCCTAGTCAAGTCAAGTGGCTTTTATTGTCATTTCTACTATACACAGTTGTTCACAGTACACAGTTGAAACGAGATAACGTTCCTCCAAGAACCAAGGTGCTACAAACAACACAAGTTATAATAAAGTGCATCGAGTGCAACCAAGTGCAAACAGTGCAGACGAAAAAACAGTACAGACGTACAGTGTAGACAGACAACACAAGTAACACAGGACAGGACACAAGACACAAGACCCAAGACGGTGCCGACCAGTAAACCTACTGTATACTATTTTACAGTACAGTACAGTTCAGTTAAGTGTGCTAGGGGTGTTAAAAAAAAGAGCAGCATGTAAACGGTATTGTGCATTTAAATGTCCAGCATGTAAAAAAAGTGCAATTGCATTGGAATGTGCAAAAAAAACCAGCAGGTAAACAGTGTAGTGCAGTAAATGTAGAATGATAAAAGTAAATAAATAATAAATAAGTGGTGGTGGAATGAGATGAGTAGTGAGTGATGAGAATGTGCTGAGTTCGGTTTGCAGTGTGTTTAAGTTCTATTTCAGTTCTGTGTGTTGAGGAGCCTGATGGCTTGTGGGAAAAAACTGTTGCATAGTCTGGATGTGGTGGCCCGAATGCTTCGGAACCTCTTTCCTGATGGCAGGAGTGTGAAGAGTGTGTGTGATGGGTGTGTGCGGTCGTCCACAATGCTGTTGGCTTTGCGGATGCAGCGTGTGGTGTAAATGTGCATGATAGAGGGCAGAGAGACTCCGATGATCTTCTCAGCTGTCCTCACTATCCTCTGTAGGGTCTTGCGATCCGCGACGGTGCAGTTTCCAAACCAGGCAGTGATGCAGCTGCTCAGGATGCTCTCAATGGTCCCTCTGTAGAACATGGTCAGGATGGGGGGAGGGAGATGGGCTTTCCTCAGCCTTCTCAGGAAGTAGAGACGCTGCTGGGCCTTCTTGGTGATGGAGCTGGTGTTGACTGACCAGGTGAGGTTGTCCGCCAGATGAACACCAAGGAATTTGGTGCTCTTGACTATCTCCACTGAGGATCCATCGATGATCAATGGAGAATGGTCACCCTGTGCTCTCCTGAAGTCCACAACCATCTCTTTAGTTTTGTCAACGTTCAGAGACAGGTTGTTTGCTCCACACCAGGCTGTTAATCGTTGCACCTCCTCTCTGTAGGCTGACTCGTCGTTCTTGCTGATTAAACCCACCACGGTCGTGTCATCAGCAAACTTGACTATGTGGTTTGAGCTGTGCATTGCTACACAGTCGTGCGTCAGCAGAGTGAACAGCAGAGGGCTGAGCACACAGCCCTGAGGGGCTCCAGTGCTCAGTGTGGTGGTGCTGGAGATGTTGTTCCCGATCCGGACTGACTGGGGTCTCCCAGTCAGGAAGTCCAGAATCCAGTTGCAGAGGGAGGTGTTCAGGCCCAGTATGCTCAATTTCTCAGTCAGGTGCTGAGTGATGATTGTGTTGAATGCTGAGCTGAAGTCAATGAACAGCATTCGTACGTATGAGTCCTTACTGTCCAGGTGGGTGAGGGCCAGATGGAGGGTCGTGGAGATGGCATCGTCCGTGGAACGATTTGGACGATACGCAAACTGCATGGGGTCCAGGGAGGTTGGGAGTTGGGTCTTAATGTGCCTCATGACGAGCCTCTCGAAGCACTTCATCACGATGGGTGTGAGCGCGACGGGACGGTAGTCATTGAGGCAGGAGACAGTAGACTTCTTAGGCACAGGCACGATGGTCGTTGCCTTGAGGCACGTAGGAACAACGTTGCTGCTCAGGGAGATGTTGAAGATGTCTGTGAAGACATCCGCTAGCTGTTCTGCGCACTCCCTGAGCACTCTGCCAGGAATGTTGTCTGGTCCAGCAGACTTCCGTGGGTTAACTCTGCATAGAGTTTTCCTCACTTCAGCTGTGGTTAGACAGAGCACCTGGTCACTGGGAGGTGGAGTGGACTTCCTCGCCTTCACGTTGTTCTGTGCCTCAAACCGGGCGTAGAAGTGGTTCAGCGCATCTGGGAGGGAGGCGTCGCGGTCACAATCAGGTGAAGTTGTCTTGTAGTTCGTGATCGCCTGGATGCCCTGCCACATGCGCCGGGTGTCTCCGCTGTCTTCGAAGTGGTCGTGGATTTTTTTTTGAGTGTGCGCGCTTTGCCTCTCTAATGGCACGGGACAGTTTGGCCCTTGCTGTTCTCAAGGCCGTCTTGTCCCCTGTTCTGAAGGCAGCGTCTCTTTGTTTCAGCAGCGCACACACATTGGCATTTATCCACGGCTTCCTGTTGGAGCGTGTAGTGATGGTCTTGGAGATGGTCACATCGTCAACGCACTTGCTGATGTAGCTGGTTACTGTTGACGTGTATTCCTCCAAGTTGATGGAATCGCCGTTGGTTGCGGCCTCCCTAAACATGTCCCAGTCAGTGCACTCAAAACAGTCTTGAAGAGCAGAAGTAGCTCCTGCTGGCCAGGTTTTCACCTGTTTCAGAACCGGTTTAGAGCGTCTGACGAGCGGTCTGTATGCTGGAATTAGCATAACCGAGATGTGGTCTGAGTAGCCGAGATGGGGGCGGGGCTCCACACGATACGCGCCGGGGATGTTTGTGTAAACAAGATCCAGCGTGTTCCCTCCTCTCGTTGCAAAGTCCACATGCTGATGAAGTTTAGGGAGCACAGTCCTGAGATTCGCATGGTTGAAATCTCCGGCAATAATAAACAGTCCGTCGGGGTGAGCGTTCTGCAGGTCGCTAATAGCACCGTAGAGTTCACACAGTGCCTCCTTAGCATTAGCGCTGGGGGGAATGTACACTCCGACAATGAAAACAGTGGTGAATTCCCGTGGTAAATAGAACGGTCTGCATCTAACAGTCACAAACTCCACTAGCGATGAGCAGAAACGTGAGACAAGCACAGAGTTCTTGCACCACTCGGTGTTGATGTAAACACACACGCCACCACCGCGAGTCTTACCGCACAGAGCAGCGTTTCTGTCGGCGCGAAACACGGTTAGCCCGTCTAGCTGGATGGCGGCTTCCGGAACTCTGTCACTGAGCCACGTCTCCGTGAAAACAAAGATGCAGCAGTCTCTGAATTCTCGCCGCGTGGTCCGCTGGAGTCGGATTTAGTCTAGTTTATTGTCCAGGGAGCAGACGTTGGAGAGGAGAATGGACGGTAGAGCCGGCCGGCTAGGGTTAGCATTTAGCCTAGCACGGACACCCGCCCGCTTGCCGCGCTTCCGCTTCCTCGAGCAGCGCTTCCGACGTCCCCTCACCTGGCCACCGGCATCAGGTGACACCGAGGGCTGGGGGCCTGGTATTTGTCGCTGGGGTCGTAGCAAGCCGAGGTCGCGAAGGTTACCAATTACTTCCTCGTGCAGATTATTGTATGTATGAACCCTGTGCCGCAGCAATGTCTGGCGGTAGTAAACATGAACACAGCTGACTGTGGTGTCCATGTACTGTAAAGGGTCTGGCTAAATACGGCAAAAACACCATTTGTTGGATCCGGAGAGGCCGCTGCGAGCTACTGCCGCGCCGCCATCTTGTTCCACAGCCTAGACAGGGGCGTAACAGACCAGTACAGTTATAGTACTTTGTACTTTGCCACATTTATCTTCTTCTTAGCAAGTGTCATGCATTCTGCTTCTCCAGCGTTTTTAAGAGCTGTTGATGATGTCAAATGCAGCTTACGGCCACACTGCTCTCTAAGCGCCCGATCCCGTCCGATCTCGGCAGCCAAATAGGGCCGGGCCTTGTTAGTACTTGGTAGGAAGACCGCCTGGGAATACCACGTGCTGTAAGCTTCTTTGCTTGGGTTTACGGGCAGCACAAGCTGGTGTTACTGCCTATTTATTCATAGAAATTGTTCTATATTTTCATCAAATTTTGTTCTTTCATTGCTGTTTTGCTACTTTATTGGTTTGTCAACCATCGTGCTTCATTACTAGTAGACCATTTTACGGTCCTGGCCATATGTGTTGTTTTTATTTTGTTGTTCTTATAGGTGCCCTGCCTGATTGGCCGGATTTGGGGGAAGTACAGGAAGCTGATTGGTCCATCCTACACTTCCTGGAGTTTTAAAAGTACGGTTCCCAACAGCTAGCGAGGCTCTTTCTGGCATCAGCACCTGTTTGCTGTTCTTGGTTTCCAAACCTTATTTAGCATTTTTGAATTGTTAGGTTTTGTGCCGTGGTTTCGTTTATAAATTGCATATTTTGTAAATAGTATTAAATCTGTAGGGGTGAACTGCCATTTTCTTTGGACTGTTTTCACATTAGGGAGTTAGGGTTAGCGACTGTCTTTTGGTTTGTTTATTTCTATCAGGCTAGCTAGCACTTTCTGTGGGAAATGGCTTATTTTGTTTATTATGTTGGCCTTGGTTCGCCATGAGTTGTAGTGTCATGTTTTGTTTGACACTTTCTTTCGTTTAAAATAAATATCATTCTGTTGGAACATCTCGATCCTGGATTTTGGTTTGGGGATCGGAGAGGGAACATGCTAATTTATCTTTGTATGTTGCACCCTGACCCCCTAGACAGGGGCGTAACAGACCAGTACAGTTATAGTACTTTGTACTTTGCCACATTTATCTTCTTCTTAGCAAGTGTCATGCATTCTGCTTCTCCAGCGTTTTTAAGAGCTGTTGATGATGTCAAATGCAGCTTACGGCCACACCGCTCTCTAAGCGCCCGATCTCGTCCGATCTCGGCAGCCAAATAGAGCCGGGCCTGGTTAGTACTTGGTAAGAAGACCACCTGGGAATACCAGGTGCTGTAAGCTTTTTTGCTTGGGTTTACGGGCAGCACAAGCTGGTGTTACTGCCTATTTATTCATAGAAATTGTTCTATATTTTCATCAAATTTTGTTCTTACATTGCTGTTTTGCTACTTTATTGGTTTGCCAACCATCGTGCTTCATTACTAGTAGACCATGTTACGGTCCTGGCCATATGTGTTGTTTTTATTTTGTTGTTCTTATAGGTGCCCTGCCTGATTGGCCGGATTTGGGGGAAGTACAGGAAGCTGATTGGTCCATCCTACACTTCCTGGAGTTTTAAAAGTACGGTTCCCAACAGCTAGCGAGGCTCTTTCTGGCATCAGCACCTGTTTGCTGTTCTTGGTTTCCAAACCTTATTTAGCATTTTTGAATTGTTAGGTTTTGTGCCGTGGTTTCGTTTATAAATTGTATATTTTGTAAATAGTATTAAATCTGTAGGGGTGAACTGCCATTTTCTTTGGACTGTTTTCACATTAGGGAGTTAGGGTTAGCGACTGTCTTTTGGTTTGTTTATTTCTATCAGGCTAGCTAGCACTTTCTGTGGGAAATGGCTTATTTTGTTTATTATGTTGGCCTTGGTTCGCCCTGAGTTGTAGTGTCATGTTTTGTTTGACACTTTCTTTCGTTTAAAATAAATATCATTCTGTTGGAACATCTCGATCCTGGATTTTGGTTTGGGGATCGGAGAGGGAACATGCTAATTTATCTTTGTGTGTTGCACCCTGACCCCCTAGACAGGGGCGTAACAGACCAGTACAGTTATAGTACTTTGTACTTTGCCACATTTATCTTCTTCTTAGCAAGTGTCATGCATTCTGCTTCTCCAGCGTTTTTAAGAGCTGTTGATGATGTCAAATGCAGCTTACGGCCACACCGCTCTCTAAGCGCCCGATCTCGTCCGATCTCGGCAGCCAAATAGAGCCGGGCCTGGTTAGTACTTGGTAGGAAGACCGCCTGGGAATACCAGGTGCTGTAAGCTTTTTTGCTTGGGTTTACGGGCAGCACAAGCTGGTGTTACTGCCTATTTCTTCATAGAAATTGTTCTATATTTTCATCAAATTTTGTTCTTTCATTGCTGTTTTGCTACTTTATTGGTTTGCCAACCATCGTGCTTCATTACTAGTAGACCATGTTACGGTCCTGGCCATATGTGTTGTTTTTATTTTCTTGTTCTTATAGGTGCCCTGCCTGATTGGCCGGATTGGGGGGCAGTACAGGAAGCTGATTGGTCCATCCTACACTTCCTGGAGTTTTAAAAGTACGGTTCCCAACAGCTAGCGAGGCTCTTTCTGGCATCAGCACCTGTTTGCTGTTCTTGGTTTCCAAACCTTATTTAGCATTTTTGAATTGTTAGGTTTTGTGCCGTGGTTTTGTTTATAAATTGTATATTTTGTAAATAGTATTAAATCTGTAGGGGTGAACTGCCATTTTCTTTGGACTGTTTTCACATTAGGGAGTTAGGGTTAGCGACTGTCTTTTGGTTTGTTTATTTCTATCAGGCTAGCTAGCACTTTCTGTGGGAAATGGCTTATTTTGTTTATTATGTTGGCCTTGGTTCGCCCTGAGTTGTAGTGTCATGTTTTGTTTGACACTTTCTTTCGTTTAAAATAAATATCATTCTGTTGGAACATCTCGATCCTGGATTTTGGTTTGGGGATCGGAGAGGGAACATGCTAATTTATCTTTGTATGTTGCACCCTGACCCCCTAGACAGGGGCGTAACAGACCAGTACAGTTATAGTACTTTGTACTTTGCCACATTTATCTTCTTCTTAGCAAGTGTCATGCATTCTGCTTCTCCAGCGTTTTTAAGAGCTGTTGATGATGTCAAATGCAGCTTACGGCCACACCGCTCTCTAAGCGCCCGATCTCGTCCGATCTCGGCAGCCAAATAGAGCCGGGCCTGGTTAGTACTTGGTAGGAAGACCGCCTGGGAATACCAGGTGCTGTAAGCTTTTTTGCTTGGGTTTACGGGCAGCACAAGCTGGTGTTACTGCCTATTTATTCATAGAAATTGTTCTATATTTTCATCAAATTTTGTTCTTTCATTGCTGTTTTGCTACTTTATTGGTTTGTCAACCATCGTGCTTCATTACTAGTAGACCATGTTACGGTCCTGGCCATATGTGTTGTTTTTATTTTGTTGTTCTTATAGGTGCCCTGCCTGATTGGCCGGATTTGGGGGAAGTACAGGAAGCTGATTGGTCCATCCTACACTTCCTGGAGTTTTAAAAGTACGGTTCCCAACAGCTAGCGAGGCTCTTTCTGGCATCAGCACCTGTTTGCTGTTCTTGGTTTCCAAACCTTATTTAGCATTTTAGAATTGTTAGGTTTTGTGCCGTGGTTTTGTTTATAAATTGTATATTTTGTAAATAGTATTAAATCTGTAGGGGTGAACTGCCATTTTCTTTGGACTGTTTTCACATTAGGGAGTTAGGGTTAGCGACTGTCTTTTGGTTTGTTTATTTCTATCAGGCTAGCTAGCACTTTCTGTGGGAAATGGCTTATTTTGTTTATTATGTTGGCCTTGGTTCGCCCTGAGTTGTAGTGTCATGTTTTGTTTGACACTTTCTTTCGTTTAAAATAAATATCATTCTGTTGGAACATCTCGATCCTGGATTTTGGTTTGGGGATCGGAGCGGGAACATGCTAATTTATCTTTGTATGTTGCACCCTGACCCCCTAGACAGGGCCGTAACAGACCAGTACAGTTATAGTACTTTGTACTTTGCCACATTTATCTTCTTCTTAGCAAGTGTCATGAATTCTGCTTCTCCAGCGTTTTTAAGAGCTGTTGATGATGTCAAATGCAGCTTACGGCCACACCGCTCTCTAAGCGCCCGATCTCGTCCGATCTAGGCAGCCAAATAGAGCCGGGCCTGGTTAGTACTTGGTAGGAAGACCGCCTGGGAATACCAGGTGCTGTAAGCTTTTTTGCTTGGGTTTACGGGCAGCACAAGCTGGTGTTACTGCCTATTTATTCATAGAAATTGTTCTATATTTTCATCAAATTTTGTTCTTTCATTGCTGTTTTGCTACTTTATTGGTTTGTCAACCATCGTGCTTCATTACTAGTAGACCATGTTACGGTCCTGGCCAGATGTGTTGTTTTTATTTTGTTGTTCTTATAGGTGCCCTGTCTGATTGGCCGGATTTGGGGGAAGTACAGGAAGCTGATTGGTCCATCCTACACTTCCTGGAGTTTTAAAAGTACGGTTCCCAACAGCTAGCGAGGCTCTTTCTGGCATCAGCACCTGTTTGCTGTTCTTGGTTTCCAAACCTTATTTAGCATTTTTGAATTGTTAGGTTTTGTGCCGTGGTTTTGTTTATAAATTGTATATTTTGTAAATAGTATTAAATCTGTAGGGGTGGACTGCCATTTTCTTTTGATTGTTTTCTCTTGTTTTCACATTAGGGAGTTAGGGTTAGCGACTGTCTTTTGGTTTGTTTATTTCTATCAGGCTAGCTAGCACTTTCTGTGGGAAATGGCTTATTTTGTTTATTATGTTGGCCTTGGTTCGCCCTGAGTTGTAGTGTCATGTTTTGTTTGACACTTTCTTTCGTTTAAAATAAATATCATTCTGTTGGAACATCTCGATCCTGGATTTTGGTTTGGGGATCGGAGAGGGAACATGCTAATTTATCTTTGTATGTTGCACCCTGACCCCCTAGTCAAGTCAAGTGGCTTTTATTGTCATTTCTACTATACACAGTTGTTCACAGTACACAGTTGAAACGAGATAACGTTCCTCCAAGAACCAAGGTGCTACAAACAACACAAGTTATAATAAAGTGCATCGAGTGCAACCAAGTGCAAACAGTGCAGACGAAAAAACAGTACAGACGTACAGTGTAGACAGACAACACAAGTAACACAGGACAGGACACAAGACACAAGACCCAAGACGGTGCCGACCAGTAAACCTACTGTATACTATTTTACAGTACAGTACAGTTCAGTTAAGTGTGCTAGGGGTGTTAAAAAAAAGAGCAGCATGTAAACGGTATTGTGCATTTAAATGTCCAGCATGTAAAAAAAGTGCAATTGCATTGGAATGTGCAAAAAAAACCAGCAGGTAAACAGTGTAGTGCAGTAAATGTAGAATGATAAAAGTAAATAAATAATAAATAAGTGGTGGTGGAATGAGATGAGTAGTGAGTGATGAGAATGTGCTGAGTTCGGTTTGCAGTGTGTTTAAGTTCTATTTCAGTTCTGTGTGTTGAGGAGCCTGATGGCTTGTGGGAAAAAACTGTTGCATAGTCTGGATGTGGTGGCCCGAATGCTTCGGAACCTCTTTCCTGATGGCAGGAGTGTGAAGAGTGTGTGTGATGGGTGTGTGCGGTCGTCCACAATGCTGTTGGCTTTGCGGATGCAGCGTGTGGTGTAAATGTGCATGATAGAGGGCAGAGAGACTCCGATGATCTTCTCAGCTGTCCTCACTATCCTCTGTAGGGTCTTGCGATCCGCGACGGTGCAGTTTCCAAACCAGGCAGTGATGCAGCTGCTCAGGATGCTCTCAATGGTCCCTCTGTAGAACATGGTCAGGATGGGGGGAGGGAGATGGGCTTTCCTCAGCCTTCTCAGGAAGTAGAGACGCTGCTGGGCCTTCTTGGTGATGGAGCTGGTGTTGACTGACCAGGTGAGGTTGTCCGCCAGATGAACACCAAGGAATTTGGTGCTCTTGACTATCTCCACTGAGGATCCATCGATGATCAATGGAGAATGGTCACCCTGTGCTCTCCTGAAGTCCACAACCATCTCTTTAGTTTTGTCAACGTTCAGAGACAGGTTGTTTGCTCCACACCAGGCTGTTAATCGTTGCACCTCCTCTCTGTAGGCTGACTCGTCGTTCTTGCTGATTAAACCCACCACGGTCGTGTCATCAGCAAACTTGACTATGTGGTTTGAGCTGTGCATTGCTACACAGTCGTGCGTCAGCAGAGTGAACAGCAGAGGGCTGAGCACACAGCCCTGAGGGGCTCCAGTGCTCAGTGTGGTGGTGCTGGAGATGTTGTTCCCGATCCGGACTGACTGGGGTCTCCCAGTCAGGAAGTCCAGAATCCAGTTGCAGAGGGAGGTGTTCAGGCCCAGTATGCTCAATTTCTCAGTCAGGTGCTGAGTGATGATTGTGTTGAATGCTGAGCTGAAGTCAATGAACAGCATTCGTACGTATGAGTCCTTACTGTCCAGGTGGGTGAGGGCCAGATGGAGGGTCGTGGAGATGGCATCGTCCGTGGAACGATTTGGACGATACGCAAACTGCATGGGGTCCAGGGAGGTTGGGAGTTGGGTCTTAATGTGCCTCATGACGAGCCTCTCGAAGCACTTCATCACGATGGGTGTGAGCGCGACGGGACGGTAGTCATTGAGGCAGGAGACAGTAGACTTCTTAGGCACAGGCACGATGGTCGTTGCCTTGAGGCACGTAGGAACAACGTTGCTGCTCAGGGAGATGTTGAAGATGTCTGTGAAGACATCCGCTAGCTGTTCTGCGCACTCCCTGAGCACTCTGCCAGGAATGTTGTCTGGTCCAGCAGACTTCCGTGGGTTAACTCTGCATAGAGTTTTCCTCACTTCAGCTGTGGTTAGACAGAGCACCTGGTCACTGGGAGGTGGAGTGGACTTCCTCGCCTTCACGTTGTTCTGTGCCTCAAACCGGGCGTAGAAGTGGTTCAGCGCATCTGGGAGGGAGGCGTCGCGGTCACAATCAGGTGAAGTTGTCTTGTAGTTCGTGATCGCCTGGATGCCCTGCCACATGCGCCGGGTGTCTCCGCTGTCTTCGAAGTGGTCGTGGATTTTTTTTTGAGTGTGCGCGCTTTGCCTCTCTAATGGCACGGGACAGTTTGGCCCTTGCTGTTCTCAAGGCCGTCTTGTCCCCTGTTCTGAAGGCAGCGTCTCTTTGTTTCAGCAGCGCACACACATTGGCATTTATCCACGGCTTCCTGTTGGAGCGTGTAGTGATGGTCTTGGAGATGGTCACATCGTCAACGCACTTGCTGATGTAGCTGGTTACTGTTGACGTGTATTCCTCCAAGTTGATGGAATCGCCGTTGGTTGCGGCCTCCCTAAACATGTCCCAGTCAGTGCACTCAAAACAGTCTTGAAGAGCAGAAGTAGCTCCTGCTGGCCAGGTTTTCACCTGTTTCAGAACCGGTTTAGAGCGTCTGACGAGCGGTCTGTATGCTGGAATTAGCATAACCGAGATGTGGTCTGAGTAGCCGAGATGGGGGCGGGGCTCCACACGATACGCGCCGGGGATGTTTGTGTAAACAAGATCCAGCGTGTTTCCTCCTCTCGTTGCAAAGTCCACATGCTGATGAAGTTTAGGGAGCACAGTCCTGAGATTCGCATGGTTGAAATCTCCGGCAATAATAAACAGTCCGTCGGGGTGAGCGTTCTGCAGGTCGCTAATAGCACCGTAGAGTTCACACAGTGCCTCCTTAGCATTAGCGCTGGGGGGAATGTACACTCCGACAATGAAAACAGTGGTGAATTCCCGTGGTAAATAGAACGGTCTGCATCTAACAGTCACAAACTCCACTAGCGATGAGCAGAAACGTGAGACAAGCACAGAGTTCTTGCACCACTCCGTGTTGATGTAAACACACACGCCACCACCGCGAGTCTTACCGCACAGAGCAGCGTTTCTGTCGGCGCGAAACACGGTTAGCCCGTCTAGCTGGATGGCGGCTTCCGGAACTCTGTCACTGAGCCACGTCTCCGTGAAAACAAAGATGCAGCAGTCTCTGAATTCTCGCCGCGTGGTCCGCTGGAGTCGGATTTAGTCTAGTTTATTGTCCAGGGAGCAGACGTTGGAGAGGAGAATGGACGGTAGAGCCGGCCGGCTAGGGTTAGCATTTAGCCTAGCACGGACACCCGCCCGCTTGCCGCGCTTCCGCTTCCTCGAGCAGCGCTTCCGACGTCCCCTCACCTGGCCACCGGCGTCAGGTGACACCGAGGGCTGGGGGCCTGGTATTTGTCGCTGGGGTCGTAGCAAGCCGAGGTCGCGAAGGTTACCAATTACTTCCTCGTGCAGATTATTGTATGTATGAACCCTGTGCCGCAGCAATGTCTGGCGGTAGTAAACATGAACACAGCTGACTGTGGTGTCCATGTACTGTAAAGGGTCTGGCTAAATACGGCAAAAACACCATTTGTTGGATCCGGAGAGGCCGCTGCGAGCTACTGCCGCGCCGCCATCTTGTTCCACAGCCTAGACAGGGGCGTAACAGACCAGTACAGTTATAGTACTTTGTACTTTGCCACATTTATCTTCTTCTTAGCAAGTGTCATGCATTCTGCTTCTCCAGCGTTTTTAAGAGCTGTTGATGATGTCAAATGCAGCTTACGGCCACACTGCTCTCTAAGCGCCCGATCCCGTCCGATCTCGGCAGCCAAATAGGGCCGGGCCTTGTTAGTACTTGGTAGGAAGACCGCCTGGGAATACCACGTGCTGTAAGCTTCTTTGCTTGGGTTTACGGGCAGCACAAGCTGGTGTTACTGCCTATTTATTCATAGAAATTGTTCTATATTTTCATCAAATTTTGTTCTTTCATTGCTGTTTTGCTACTTTATTGGTTTGTCAACCATCGTGCTTCATTACTAGTAGACCATTTTACGGTCCTGGCCATATGTGTTGTTTTTATTTTGTTGTTCTTATAGGTGCCCTGCCTGATTGGCCGGATTTGGGGGAAGTACAGGAAGCTGATTGGTCCATCCTACACTTCCTGGAGTTTTAAAAGTACGGTTCCCAACAGCTAGCGAGGCTCTTTCTGGCATCAGCACCTGTTTGCTGTTCTTGGTTTCCAAACCTTATTTAGCATTTTTGAATTGTTAGGTTTTGTGCCGTGGTTTCGTTTATAAATTGCATATTTTGTAAATAGTATTAAATCTGTAGGGGTGAACTGCCATTTTCTTTGGACTGTTTTCACATTAGGGAGTTAGGGTTAGCGACTGTCTTTTGGTTTGTTTATTTCTATCAGGCTAGCTAGCACTTTCTGTGGGAAATGGCTTATTTTGTTTATTATGTTGGCCTTGGTTCGCCCTGAGTTGTAGTGTCATGTTTTGTTTGACACTTTCTTTCGTTTAAAATAAATATCATTCTGTTGGAACATCTCGATCCTGGATTTTGGTTTGGGGATCGGAGAGGGAACATGCTAATTTATCTTTGTATGTTGCACCCTGACCCCCTAGACAGGGGCGTAACAGACCAGTACAGTTATAGTACTTTGTACTTTGCCACATTTATCTTCTTCTTAGCAAGTGTCATGCATTCTGCTTCTCCAGCGTTTTTAAGAGCTGTTGATGATGTCAAATGCAGCTTACGGCCACACCGCTCTCTAAGTGCCCGATCTCGTCCGATCTCGGCAGCCAAATAGAGCCGGGCCTGGTTAGTACTTGGTAAGAAGACCACCTGGGAATACCAGGTGCTGTAAGCTTTTTTGCTTGGGTTTACGGGCAGCACAAGCTGGTGTTACTGCCTATTTATTCATAGAAATTGTTCTATATTTTCATCAAATTTTGTTCTTACATTGCTGTTTTGCTACTTTATTGGTTTGCCAACCATCGTGCTTCATTACTAGTAGACCATGTTACGGTCCTGGCCATATGTGTTGTTTTTATTTTGTTGTTCTTATAGGTGCCCTGCCTGATTGGCCGGATTTGGGGGAAGTACAGGAAGCTGATTGGTCCATCCTACACTTCCTGGAGTTTTAAAAGTACGGTTCCCAACAGCTAGCGAGGCTCTTTCTGGCATCAGCACCTGTTTGCTGTTCTTGGTTTCCAAACCTTATTTAGCATTTTTGAATTGTTAGGTTTTGTGCCGTGGTTTCGTTTATAAATTGTATATTTTGTAAATAGTATTAAATCTGTAGGGGTGAACTGCCATTTTCTTTGGACTGTTTTCACATTAGGGAGTTAGGGTTAGCGACTGTCTTTTGGTTTGTTTATTTCTATCAGGCTAGCTAGCACTTTCTGTGGGAAATGGCTTATTTTGTTTATTATGTTGGCCTTGGTTCGCCCTGAGTTGTAGTGTCATGTTTTGTTTGACACTTTCTTTCGTTTAAAATAAATATCATTCTGTTGGAACATCTCGATCCTGGATTTTGGTTTGGGGATCGGAGAGGGAACATGCTAATTTATCTTTGTATGTTGCACCCTGACCCCCTAGACAGGGGCGTAACAGACCAGTACAGTTATAGTACTTTGTACTTTGCCACATTTATCTTCTTCTTAGCAAGTGTCATGCATTCTGCTTCTCCAGCGTTTTTAAGAGCTGTTGATGATGTCAAATGCAGCTTACGGCCACACCGCTCTCTAAGCGCCCGATCTCGTCCGATCTCGGCAGCCAAATAAAGCCGGGCCTGGTTAGTACTTGGTAGGAAGACCGCCTGGGAATACCAGGTGCTGTAAGCTTTTTTGCTTGGGTTTACGGGCAGCACAAGCTGGTGTTACTGCCTATTTATTCATAGAAATTGTTCTATATTTTCATCAAATTTTGTTCTTTCATTGCTGTTTTGCTACTTTATTGGTTTGTCAACCATCGTGCTTCGTTACTAATAGACCATGTTACGGTCCTGGCCATATGTGTTGTTTTTATTTTCTTGTTCTTATAGGTGCCCTGCCTGATTGGCCGGATTGGGGGGCAGTACAGGAAGCTGATTGGTCCATCCTACACCTGCTGGAGTTTTAAAAGTACGGTTCCCAACAGCTAGCGAGGCTCTTTCTGGCATCAGCACCTGTTTGCTGTTCTTGGTTTCCAAACCTTATTTAGCATTTTTGAATTGTTAGGTTTTGTGCCGTGGTTTTGTTTATAAATTGTATATTTTGTAAATAGTATTAAATCTGTAGGGGTGAACTGCCATTTTCTTTGGACTGTTTTCACATTAGGGAGTTAGGGTTAGCGACTGTCTTTTGGTTTGTTTATTTCTATCAGGCTAGCTAGCACTTTCTGTGGGAAATGGCTTATTTTGTTTATTATGTTGGCCTTGGTTCGCCCTGAGTTGTAGTGTCATGTTTTGTTTGACACTTTCTTTCGTTTAAAATAAATATCATTCTGTTGGAACATCTCGATCCTGGATTTTGGTTTGGGGATCGGAGAGGGAACATGCTAATTTATCTTTGTGTGTTGCACCCTGACCCCCTAGACAGGGGCGTAACAGACCAGTACAGTTATAGTACTTTGTACTTTGCCACATTTATCTTCTTCTTAGCAAGTGTCATGCATTCTGCTTCTCCAGCGTTTTTAAGAGCTGTTGATGATGTCAAATGCAGCTTACGGCCACACCGCTCTCTAAGCGCCCGATCTCGTCCGATCTCGGCAGCCAAATAGAGCCGGGCCTGGTTAGTACTTGGTAGGAAGACCGCCTGGGAATACCAGGTGCTGTAAGCTTTTTTGCTTGGGTTTACGGGCAGCACAAGCTGGTGTTACTGCCTATTTACTCATAGAAATTGTTCTATATTTTCATCAAATTTTGTTCTTTCATTGCTGTTTTGCTACTTTATTGGTTTGTCAACCATCGTGCTTCATTACTAGTAGACCATGTTATGGTCCTGGCCATATGTGATGTTTTTATTTTGTTGTTCTTATAGGTGCCCTGCCTGATTGGCCGGATTTGGGGGAAGTACAGGAAGCTGATTGGTCCATCCTACACTTCCTGGAGTTTTAAAAGTACGGTTCCCAACAGCTAGCGAGGCTCTTTCTGGCAGCAGCACCTGTTTGCTGTTCTTGCTTTCCAAACCTTATTTAGCATTTTTGAATTGTTAGGTTTTGTGCCGTGGTTTTGTTTATAAATTGTATATTTTGTAAATAGTATTAAATCTGTAGGGGTGGACTGCCATTTTCTTTTGATTGTTTTCTCTTGTTTTCACATTAGGGAGTTAGGGTTAGCTACTGTCTTTTGGTTTGTTTATTTCTATCAGGCTAGCTAGCACTTTCTGTGGGAAATGGCTTATTTTGTTTATTATGTTGGCCTTGGTTCGCCCTGAGTTGTAGTGTCATGTTTTGTTTGACACTTTCTTTCGTTTAAAATAAATATCATTCTGTTGGAACATCTCGATCCTGGATTTTGGTTTGGGGATCGGAGAGGGAACATGCTAATTTATCTTTGTGTGTTGCACCCTGACCCCCTAGACAGGGGCGTAACAGACCAGTACAGTTATAGTACTTTGTACTTTGCCACATTTATCTTCTTCTTAGCAAGTGTCATGCATTCTGCTTCTCCAGCGTTTTTAAGAGCTGTTGATGATGTCAAATGCAGCTTACGGCCACACCGCTCTCTAAGCGCCCGATCTCGTCCGATCTCGGCAGCCAAATAGAGCCGGGCCTGGTTAGTACTTGGTAGGAAGACCGCCTGGGAATACCAGGTGCTGTAAGCTTTTTTGCTTGGGTTTACGGGCAGCACAAGCTGGTGTTACTGCCTATTTACTCATAGAAATTGTTCTATATTTTCATCAAATTTTGTTCTTTCATTGCTGTTTTGCTACTTTATTGGTTTGTCAACCATCGTGCTTCATTACTAGTAGACCATGTTATGGTCCTGGCCATATGTGATGTTTTTATTTTGTTGTTCTTATAGGTGCCCTGCCTGATTGGCCGGATTTGGGGGAAGTACAGGAAGCTGATTGGTCCATCCTACACTTCCTGGAGTTTTAAAAGTACGGTTCCCAACAGCTAGCGAGGCTCTTTCTGGCAGCAGCACCTGTTTGCTGTTCTTGCTTTCCAAACCTTATTTAGCATTTTTGAATTGTTAGGTTTTGTGCCGTGGTTTTGTTTATAAATTGTATATTTTGTAAATAGTATTAAGTCTGTAGGGGTGGACTGCCATTTTCTTTTGATTGTTTTCTCTTGTTTTCACATTAGGGAGTTAGGGTTAGCGACTGTCTTTTGGTTTGTTTATTTCTATCAGGCTAGCTAGCACTGTCTGTGGGAAATGGCTTATTTTGTTTATTATGTTGGCCTTGGTTCGCCCTGAGTTGTAGTGTCATGTTTTGTTTGACACTTTCTTTCGTTTAAAATAAATATCATTCTGTTGGAACATCTCGATCCTGGATTTTGGTTTGGGGATCGGAGAGGGAACATGCTAATTTATCTTTGTATGTTGCACCCTGACCCCCTAGACAGGGGCGTAACAGACCAGTACAGTTATAGTACTTTGTACTTTGCCACATTTATCTTCTTCTTAGCAAGTGTCATGCATTCTGCTTCTCTAGCGTTTTTAAGAGCTGTTGATGATGTCAAATGCAGCTTACGGCCACACCGCTCTCTAAGCGCCCGATCTCGTCCGATCTCGGCAGCCAAATAGAGCCGGGCCTGGTTAGTACTTGGTAGGAAGACCGCCTGGGAATACCAGGTGCTGTAAGGTTTTTTGCTTGGGTTTACGGGCAGCACAAGCTGGTGTTACTGCCTATTTATTCATAGAAATTGTTCTATATTTTCATCAAATTTTGTTCTTTCATTGCTGTTTTGCTACTTTATTGGTTTGCCAACCATCGTGCTTCATTACTAGTAGACCATGTTACGGTCCTGGCCATATGTGTTGTTTTTATTTTCTTGTTCTTATAGGTGCCCTGCCTGATTGGCCGGATTGGGGGGCAGTACAGGAAGCTGATTGGTCCATCCTACACTTCCTGGAGTTTTAAAAGTACAGTTCCCAACAGCTAGCGAGGCTCTTTCTGGCATCAGCACCTGTTTGCTGTTCTTGGTTTCCAAACCTTATTTAGCATTTTTGAATTGTTAGGTTTTGTGCCGTGGTTTTGTTTATAAATTGTATATTTTGTAAATAGTATTAAATCTGTATGGGTGAACTGCCATTTTCTTTGGACTGTTTTCACATTAGGGAGTTAGGGTTAGCGACTGTCTTTTGGTTTGTTTATTTCTATCAGGCTAGCTAGCACTTTCTGTGGGAAATGGCTTATTTTGTTTATTATGTTGGCCTTGGTTCGCCCTGAGTTGTAGTGTCATGTTTTGTTTGACACTTTCTTTCGTTTAAAATAAATATCATTCTGTTGGAACATCTCGATCCTGGATTTTGGTTTGGGGATCGGAGAGGGAACATGCTAATTTATCTTTGTATGTTGCACCCTGACCCCCTAGACAGGGGCGTAACAGACCAGTACAGTTATAGTACTTTGTACTTTGCCACATTTATCTTCTTCTTAGCAAGTGTCATGAATTCTGCTTCTCCAGCGTTTTTAAGAGCTGTTGATGATGTCAAATGCAGCTTACGGCCACACCGCTCTGTAAGCGCCCGATCTCGTCCGATCTCGGCAGCCAAATAGAGCCGGGCCTGGTTAGTACTTGGTAGGAAGACCGCCTGGGAATACCAGGTGCTGTAAGCTTTTTTGCTTGGGTTTACGGGCAGCACAAGCTGGTGTTACTGCCTATTTATTCATAGAAATTGTTCTATATTTTCATCAAATTTTGTTCTTTCATTTCTGTTTTGCTACTTTATTGGTTTGTCAACCATCGTGCTTCATTACTAGTAGACCATGTTACGGTCCTGGCCATATGTGTTGTTTTTATTTTGTTGTTCTTATAGGTGCCCTGCCTGATTGGCCGGATTTGGGGGCAGTACAGGAAGCTGATTGGTCCATCCTACACTTCCTGGAGTTTTAAAAGTACGGTTCCCAACAGCTAGCGAGGCTCTTTCTGGCATCAGCACCTGTTTGCTGTTCTTGGTTTCCAAACCTTATTTAGCATTTTAGAATTGTTAGGTTTTGTGCCGTGGTTTTGTTTATAAATTGTATATTTTGTAAATAGTATTAAATCTGTAGGGGTGAACTGCCATTTTCTTTGGACTGTTTTCACATTAGGGAGTTAGGGTTAGCGACTGTCTTTTGGTTTGTTTATTTCTATCAGGCTAGCTAGCACTTTCTGTGGGAACTGGCTTATTTTGTTTATTATGTTGGCCTTGGTTCGCCCTGAGTTGTAGTGTCATGTTTTGTTTGACACTTTCTTTCGTTTAAAATAAATATCATTCTGTTGGAACATCTCGATCCTGGATTTTGGTTTGGGGATCGGAGAGGGAACATGCTAATTTA